>NC_135479.1:115793898-116097502 GCF_052094955.1 Ictidomys tridecemlineatus | reverse complement strand
CTCCACTCAGGCAGGAGGATAAAGAGGATCCCATGCACAGAACCATCTCTACATATTTTTTCTTTCCTTCTGAAGCTCAGGTGGGATTACATCACTTCCCTTCTCAACAAGATGCCCCGGGTTCTGCTGTACTCAGAATAGCCTGGGTTCACAGGCCTCCGTGGGCTGCCTTTCTAGTGTATTCATGTCCCTGTGGGCACCCTTTGTTCCAGCTTACCTGGTCTATTAACTGTTCCCCCAAAGACCATGCTTTACATCCGCAGGCCTTTGCTCCTACTCTTTGGTCAGCAGGGAATCAATTTTACTCATTCATTTCTAAAACCCCACTGATGCCACAAGGCTGAGATAAAATACCTCCTCTTTCAGGAAACTTCCATATTCCTGCTAATCAGAATCGATTACTGTTTCCTCTCTGTTCCTCACTGTTGGCCTATCATGGGTTCCTCTATTACTCACGTAGGCTTTTCTCATTCTTGCTTCTGTCTAGTTAATTCCTTCACCTGTCCATGTGCCCATTCAATGGTTAGTTCTTCAAAGCTTTATCCCTGGGACTGTGTAGTGGGGAACAGAAAACAGAGATGGCGCCTGTGTTCTGGGAGCTCACCGTCTCCAGGTGGAGATGGGTGGTGAGGACATGACCTGTGGCTGTGGTAAGAGCAAAGAAGACAGATTTGTGTGTCTACCTTTCTAGACTGTAAACAGCTGGATGTCAGTAAGAGCCTCTTGCTTGATAGAGAACTTAGATAAGCCAACTATGACCACATAGTGGAGTATATACTCTCCACTGTTGTTGAATTGTGTTTCCCAAAAATATATGTGAAAGTCCTAATGCCCACTACTTGTGCATATGACTTTATTTGGAAAGTGGGACTTTACAGATGTGTTAAGATATGGTCAGGGGCTGGGGCTGGGGCTCAGCAGTAGCACACTTGCTTGGCAGGTGTGAGGCATTGGGTTCAATTCTCAGCACAGCATATAGATAAATAAAATAAAGGTCTATCAACAACTAAAAAAAATCTTTCAAAAAAAAAGGATGTGGTCATTCTTATTTTTTAAATAGGTTTTTTAGTTGTGGATGGACACCTTTATTTTATTTATTTATTTTTATAGGGTTCTGAGGATTGAACCCAGTACCTCACACCTGCCAGGCAAGTGCTCTACCACTGACCTATGACCCCAACCCAAGATGTGGTCGTTCTTGAGTGGAGTAAGTCCTAATTCAATATGATTGGTATCCCATAAGAAAAGGAGAAAAGACAGTCACAGATGTGGGGGAAACCCCAGGTGAAGACGGAAGCAGAGACTGAAGGGTGGTGAACATTAAAAAATGGCGGCAACCACCAGAAGCTGGGAAAGAAGCATGGAACTGGTTCTTCCTCAAGACCTCCAGAGAGCGCCAACCCTGAAACATCTGGATTCCAGACCTCTAACCTGTAAAACTGAGAGAATAAATTTCTGATGTTTTTAGGCCCCTAGTTTGTGATACTTTGTTATGGCAGCTCTCAGCAACTAATACCCTCTCCTAGAGGGAAGTTCGTATGAACTAAAGCACAACACCACAATAGTGTCATGTGTAGGTGAATGAACGAATTTGGATGACAGAAAAAATGAATGAATGAATGTAATGTTTGTTCTCTGGAGTGGTAAGAGACCAGGGTAAGTTCAGGATATTTATTCTGTTCCAACTCTATTAAGAGGAAAAAAAACTGAGGATTCAGTTAACAACATGGTCATCAGTTGAAGAAGCTGAATGAATTACTCAATTGCCCACAGGGCTCTGTCTTTAGAAATAAAGCTGTGTTTTTGTCACTGTGGCTAGTTTAAAAAAAAAAAAAGCTGGAATCACTTAATATTGCAATAGTAGCAACTCTTTTCCTTCTCCTTACAAAATAGAGTCTTAGTCTCTCATCTCCAGCCCTTGTCCCCTCAGGCAATTTGTATTGGTCCCTCTGGTTGATTGACTCATTTCAAGGTAAAGCAACAATTACAGTATTGCTGTTGTTTATGTTTGTTAAAAATCTTGTTGCATGTTTTATTTTCAGAACATTTTACAGTTGCCACTGAGTTCCATAGCATTGGGGAATTCATGGTGTTAAAATGTTTTTTTGTTTGTGAGGGGAGGACCAAGATGTACAGGGGCTGTACTGAAAGCTACGATAATGTAGGGTACAGCCCTCCTTCTGCCTAGAAACGGGTCCTCTCCTTCTACTGCCTGAATCCTTCTGCTGGCTCTACGTTCCGTGCAGTGCCACCTCTCTGAACCCTCCCTGACCTCCTCAAGTCTCACAGATCTCTGTTGACATGATAGCATGAGGTCTGGTTTATGTGGGTTTTAGGCTGCGAGTCCCTGGAGGACCGGCAACCAAACTCGACTAGTAGGCATGCTGGGACCATCTCTTGAGGGAATGAGTGAATGAACGCATGAAGTTCCCAGAGCTGAGTGAAGCCAGGAATTCCCAGTCTTTTAGCAGGGACTTGCTATTTTTATCATCTCAGACCATATCCATGAAACTCTAAGCAAATCACAGAAGGCAGAAATGGGACAGCAGTGCCAGCTTGGAGAACTTCCAGGCCAGCCCGAGGCTCTGTGTGGATCTCCTAGTTTTTTTTTTTTTCTTGTCAGTGGAGGAGTCAGCTGTATTTAAAGCTATCCTGGCAGCCTAAGGTTGCAGGATGATTGCTAGAGAGGCAGCCCAGGTTGGCCACTGTGGCTGAGTCTAGGCGGAAGGTTGAAGGAGATGTTCACCTAACCCAGAAACCTGCTCTGATGCCTGAAGTTCACAGACTGCATGGAGGGATGTGGTTGTAAGATGACTCCAGCCACAGGGAGCAGAGCAGTCTGCAATCTGCAGAGAATGGCTCTCATTCTCCTCCTATTCCTTGTTCTCCCTCTACTTATCTATGTGTTGAAGAGCCTCCTGTGATCTGGCATAAGCGATCAACATCCAAGGGGGCACCTGAATCCTTCAGAGTAGAACATTTAAGCTAGGTTTGGTCTCTCTGCATCGCTTCCAGGCTGTGTGTTTTCTTCTTTATGCCCCAGCCACCCCCAGCACTGCCTGGGAAGCCCCTGACACCGATCCCATGATTTCGCCCCTAATCACTCAGGAGTGAAAGCTAGTTCTAAGAGCACTTGGGAAGGCAGACTTTGAGCAGTTCATAAATTAATCATAGTTTGTTAGCAGGAATCATGCATTCTCAGAGAGAACTTCTGGCAGTATTTATTCTCCAGGTCAGGGGATTGGAATTGTAACCCTCTAGATGACAGATCTGCCCTGTTTTTTTGTGTGTTTTTTTTCCTCCTTGTTAAATGTTAGGACCTTTCCCTCTCACTTATCACCCAGCTAGAACCTTGCTTTGAGGAAATATGGCTGTGTGTCGGTCATTTTCTAATGCACTAATTTATTCTTAACCAGAAGTGAACATTGTTAGAATGATTTAACAGCAAACAAATTTGTCATTATTTGAATTATTTTTACTTGGCAAGAATATTCTTTTGTAGACTATCTTTCTGAGGATGAAAGGAGAAATTATGGATGTTGCTTTTCTAGGATTGGTAGATAAGGAAAACAGCAAGCTATGTTTTGGAACCCACTCTATAGCAATTCTTTGTCCTCCATCAAGTCACCTAAACTTCCACATTTCACAATGAGCAGTTGAGGGTCCCCTAAATTCATTTCCAGCCCTACCGTTCTGTGATTCTAGTTGGTAAACAGTTCTGAAATAATAACAAAGATAAATTTTTCAAAATTGGACAAGCTGGGATCCGTGGAGGCAGTATTCCTGGCTTTGAATTTGTAAACTACCTGCTGGTAAAATCTCTTGAGTAGTTTCTAAACATTTGCATTCTTGCTTCCTCCATTTTCAAAACACTGCATGATTGCAAAGTGATTCCCCTGAAATGTAATCTCTTGCTCCGCGTAGCATGCTGGGAGAATGCAGGATCCACGTGGAGAAGTTAAGCACACACAGATCTTGAAGGTCAGCAGTACATTTAATGGCACTCTGCGGTCCAATTCCCTCGTCTTTAAGCGTTAGTAATTGCTATGAATACTCAAAGAAGTGCCTCACGTGGGAGCTGCTGGATTTGGGCCATAAACCAGAATTCGGGAATATGTGCCTTGTGAAAGCCAAAGTAATGCTGTCAGAGACAGGTAGGTAAGGCTACTGCGTTAACCAGCTAGGCAGTGTGCCACTCCTGCTGGAAAAAAAAAAAAAAAAGAGGCAGTTTATTAGATATCACTACGATAGATGAAACTGGTGCATCTACTAGATATGTTTTAGAACCTTGGAAATTGATAATGAAACAGGAAAGAGATCTCAGTTTAAAAAACAAAAAAAGCGATGCCTAGCACAAAAGGTTGAAAGTACTCAGTTAAATGGATCTTCTGTCTCCTTGGATACTTCCCAAGAAGAGGGCAATTTGGACAAGCATATGCAAAGTGGTTTGTGCAGGTTGTAGTTAAAATCTCAACATGAGTCCTCTAGTTACCAGGGACCCAATAGAGAGCTGTTGCTCTGGACAGTCAAGATATCACTCTCCTGTTCCAACTATTTTAAAATTTTGAAAAGGGAAATATTTAAAATGATATGCCACATAGAGTTGTATAGACATTTTTCTTCTAAAAAATGATACTTTTTTTTCCCCCTGATAATTGTGGAAGAGTTAGAAAGACAGCTCACAGTTGATAATCCCACTTGCTCAGAGATGATTTTATTAAACTTTTGGTGTATGGCCTTCCTGTCTTTTTTTTTCTTTTCCTTTTTTAAACTCCATATTTTAACATAGCATATATACATTTTTAAAAATCAGATTTTCCAGGCACCATCTAGCCTGTTTGGATCTGGGCTGGCATCAGGGACTGCTGAGAAGGACAAAGCAATAACACAAAATATCTTCCCTCCCTCTTCTTTCCCCTACAGTCCAGAGGGCTGGGGGTTGGGATAGATGGGCAGAGATTGTCTATGGGAAGTCACAGGTATCCTTGGGGCTTTAGTGCTTCCTGACCTTGCATCTTCTCTAGTTGCTGAATCCCTTTCTTAGCCCTGCCAGTCCTGCTATCAAAATCTAGGTGGCTGAACTCTTGCTTATCTGAATTATAGCAAAGTTCATGATGAAAGAGAAAAACATCAACAATGGGTCTTGTTCTTTAAATTTCTTTGTAAAGAAAAAGTAGTATTTGTTATATTGTTCCATTCCCCAAACTTGTTGAACTCGAGGGAAAGTGCATGGAGAAATTCTATGATTTGTACTTCCGGGTTAGCTGACCTCAGGGGACATGCTTGTTTTTTGGGCAGGTTCTTGAGACTGAGAGATTGTTGCCAGGAAGCAGCCTATCAATCAGACAAACCTGGAATTGAATTTTGGTTTCTTTTCGCTCCTCTATGTGATCCTGAACGAGTGACCTAACTTCTCTGAGCATGAGTTTCCTCATTTGTGAACCACAGTTGATGGTGCATACATTCCAGATGTGTAGAGAGCTTAAATGGAAGTATATGTGGAGTTCTCAGCACGCAGTAGGGCTTCCTAGTGAGCTTCTCCCCTTCTGCTTTCCCCCTGTGGTTTCAGGGAAGTTTGTAGAAGGAATACATTTCATCAGTGAGTCATTGAGTGATGATAATGGTATGCTAATATTTACCCAGAGAAGCACTTTGCACAAAACTATTTGTATAATGTTAATCAGAGGAAAAGGTTCTCATCATATATCATGATGCGAATTTTCCTTCCTTCCTATTAACAAGATTTGAGTGAGAGAAAGTCACTGAATTGAAAAGAAAATTTTTCCATGCATTGCTGTGGGGGACATGCTTTTATATTTGTGAATAAAGCTTGCAACTTCTCTTTTTTATTAATTCTCACCACCCCACAAGAATTCTAGTGAATGGGAGTGGGGAGTGAAAATATTTGAGGGTCACTTGGTGTTTGCATTGACAAGGTATTCATTTGGGTTTGGGAAAATAGATCAGGATCTGAAATAACTGGACGGCTCCTGTGTTTCCTAAGTGTTTGATATATTCCTGGAAAAAAAATAGGAAACTGAATATTTTGCTTTTTGCTCTGGCCGCCATTCTAAAGAATGTGGCCTCAGCTTTCTGTTCTGCTTCTTATCATGTATGGTGTGGTACTCATAAATTCTCATACATTTTTCCAAGTATTGCAATGCTCGAAAATAAACTACTTAAATATTAATATGTAACAAAAGATTGCTTAACTGTAGTGTGGAATAGCACAAAGAATGGAGAAGATTTTCATGCCCCCAAAGTGAAAGACGTTGTTGAATGAAATTTCTTATTTTTCAACTCTGGTTTTTAATGCCACTCACTGTTTACCCTAGTTTTCTAAGCTCGATGCATTTTCTTCCAATCCTTGAGTTCCCTTCAGTTTCTTCCCCCCCCCCTTTTTTTTTCTTGGCATCCTGACTGCTTTTGTCTTTGAACTCATCTTGAAAGGAGAGACAGGCGTGCAGTAGGGGAAGAGCAAAGCTGGGCTCTGTCTTTAGGAATAGGTGCTGTGGGTTCCTTCAGAAGTTCCACTGCCTTGAAGGACTGCCAATATATCCTCAAATGGGAAATTCCAACTTCATATGAACTTCCCTCTAGGAGCATTAGTTTACAATGAGTGTTCATTAAACTTCTATTCTAGGTAGTGGAGGGGAACAAATAAAGCCCAGCCCCTATTTTCTTTTCTCTGTTGGCCTTCAGGAAAGTCAGAATCAGATTGAGTGGACTATTAGAAATGTGTTACAGCTTGGCTGGTTCATTCATTTGCTCCCCCCTGTATTCTCTCAAAATTTTTTAATTTCTAAATTGAGTCCTACATTCACTAGTGGATTTGGTCATTAAGCATCTTTTCTATGCTAGTTATAGGGGAAAGAAAAAAAAATCTATGAATCTCACCATCTTGATAGGTTGAAACCCCATAGAGAAAACCTGCAGTTGGTCAGCTCTGTAAGAAGTTAGATACTTCCTGTTGAGGGAGAAGATACAGCCCAACAGCCCTTTTTTTTTTTTTTTTTTTTTAAAGGAGATGCACTGTTAGGTGTGGTGGCACTCACCTGTAATCCTAGAGGCTCGGGAGGCTGAGGCAGGAGAATTGGAAGTTCAAAGCCAGCCTCAGTGAATTTGCAAGGCCCTAAGCAACTTAGCAAAACCCTGTTTCAAAATAAAAAATAAAAACCGGGCAGGGATGTAGCTCTATGGTTAAGCACCACTGGGTTCAATCCCCAGTATCCCAAACAAATACATAACAATAAAGACACGTTCTAAATAATGATTAAAAATGCAGTGACATGTAACCACAACGAGGGGAAGTTGAAGAAGAGATGAGGAGGTGTGTGATTAAGAGCCCCAATGAGCAGCTGTGATGATGGGATGTCAGAAAAAGGATTTATCTGCAAAAACAGGAAACCTTTGTAAGAGGAGAAGTGGCAACAGGACCCTGTAGAGAGCAAGGCCCAGCAGCTGGACAGAGTTGGAGATGGCTGGATTCTAGCCCATCAAGAAAACGATTGAAGGACTTTATGTTTCTTCATTTTTAAAGTACCCTATTGCTCGTGTTGCATCCTGTTACCAAGTTATGGTTTAGTAAGATTCAAAATGCAAGGCCCTTACTCCTTACAGAATTGTGACCTCAGAACCACTTTACAGTCTTCACAGTATCGGGGACTCCAGAAAGCTTTGTTACAGTGGGTTTATATCTATCCGTGTTTATTGTGGGATCATGAAGGGGGACTTAGTAATTTAATGAATAATTTTTAAAGTCTGAGAGACTGAGAACACATGACCTGTTAGCTGCAAGGTGGTAATGTCATCTCTTGACAATTAAACTCCTGGTGGGTGACAGTGAAAGTGACACGTGACATCTCAGTATTGTGGATTAAAAATGGTTTGACCTCATAGACCTCTGACTGGGTTGCAGAGGCCCTCAGAGGGCCCCAAACCACTCTGAAAATCCTTCTAGCTATTTCTGCTCAAAACTGGGGGGTGAATGTGCACATTCTTTCATTCAGTAAGCCCTCAGTCATTTCTTTTTCCTGGACAAGTAGCTGTGTGCGCAGGTTTAAAAATAAAGAGGGCTGAATTTCACAAATTGCTTGTGGTCTGGAATTGGTACTGCTGGTAGTAAGAAAGAAAACACAATAGCAACAGAGGAAAAAGTTCAGTTGCTGATTTTTCTGTAATTATTTTTAAACCTTTTAGGTTAGACCTATGAATCAAGAGAATGAACTTCTTGAATCCTTAGAGTAAGTGAACTTCGAGATATGTGCAGTCTCCGGGCTGGGGAACATTTAAGAAGAGATGTTCCCTCAAGGCCTGGTTGATGTGGATGAAGTTGGACGCAGGGTTTGAGTTCACTGACCATGGCTTGGCTGGACTTCTTTCAAGGTTCTACTCCAAGGGGATAGCCCAGAATGGCAGTTCGGCCATTAGCAGCCTGTTTTCCCTGTCCCCTCTCCACCCACATAAAACTTAAGAGCAATAAATAGAAAATGGAGGTTTGGGGAACATATACAGGACAGTTTGGTATTAGGGATGATTGTTTTGAGACCTACTGTCCTTTCTGCAATTAGCCTCTGACAGTAGGCATGAATTCCTTTGTCTCAATCTATTTTTTTCTGAAGATGCACAGTTGATGAACCTTTCTACAACAGGAGGCTTGCTTTGGACTTTATTCCCAGGTCTGGTGTCTTGCTAGATCTGACTAGTGAGTTCCCATCGCTGCCGGCTGAGATTTTTCCCATCACCAGGACATCAGAGCCTATCTCCCCTTAGAGGGTTTGTTATTTCAAGAAAAGCCGAGCATGGAATTGCTGGGAATCGCTGCTGCTGCTGACCACCGGGAGCACATTTTCCCTACTGGTTGTTTTTCTTTCCAGCTTCCTGGGGCTTTAGTGGTATTTACATTAAGGCCCTGTCATTTCACTCTTTCATGAAAATCCATTTGAGTGAGATGCCTGGATCCAAATACAATTTTTTTTTCGTAGTTGTTTAAAATGAGCCCAAATGTCCAACAGTCTCGCCGTTGGTCACTGAAATGGAAAGACTAAAAAATAAAATTGATTTGCTTAGTTTTTCTGCCTTAAAACTAGTCAAAAAGTCATTTTGCATGCCCCGAGGAACATGGCAGGCATCAGTAATCTGCCTTTTTATTTTATATAGCATCACTTTCTTCTTCACACTTTTCAGATTTGTGATGCAAAGCTGCTGAAAGAATTCCAAATGATTTCCAAGTGAAGTATCCTCTCTAATGTGTAAAGAATGCTTCAGATCTTCAAATGGCCTTGCACTCAGTGTGGGCTTTAGAGAAAGATGGACAAGTAGATAACGTGTGCTGCATGATGGCCCCATTAAAGCCAGGTTCAACTTTAGCTCTCCATATTACTGTGTCTGCTGATCTAGTGGTGTTAACACTGTCCTCAAATCCCGTCTCACTGAAAGCTAGCCCATGGCCCGGTCATTCTTATCCCCATCATCATGCTCCATCTCTGCTTTCCTTGCTTGGCTTTAATATGATTGGCACCCACCAACTTTACAGCAGACATTTTTCTACTGTTTCTTAATAGCTAACAGACCAGAGCCACCTCCCTTCCCTGCAGATATCCCATGCTTTATTCCTTCTTTCTCTCCTTTTGCATCTTTGTCTCCTTCCCACATGATCTAACTCAGGCCGTCATCCCTCCCCAGAGCCATGCTCAACTGTTGTGAGTCATTATTGATTGGACTTCTCTCATGTATTGATTGACTTCTTCTTGGCTCCTCTGCATTCTCCAATCTGCCCTTTAGAAACCATTCCTTGCCACAGACTGTCTCCATGACTTGCCTTCATTATTTTAATAGTCCCGCTGTTGCCTTTCCTCTGAGGACAGGGCCATAGGCTAGCAATGATCTTTTTCCTTACACTATCAAGAGACTCAGGTGGAGTTGGAGGTATGTGAGTAGAGTGTTTACTCACACAGCCTCGCTTTTAGAAAGCAGTCATTTAAATACTATGTTTGACAGACTGGAGATGCAAAGAAAAAAAATGAGTGAGCTGAACCTTGGGGTGCCTGGTTCTAGAGTTTATGTGTGAAGGCTATGCCATATAATGGCCCACATTCTTAATGGAAAGGCAAATGTGTAGTCACAAAATCTGAATGTTTTGAAGTGTCACTTATTTTTTGATACTTATGTAAAATGTATTCTATATATTTAGAAAAACAAGGATGTGTGGACAGACCATTAAAAATGTTTTTCCTGGCTGAGGATGTAGCTTAGTTGGTAGAGTGCTTGCCTTGCATGCACAAGGGCCTTGATTCAATCCCCAGCACCACCACCAAAATAATAATAATAATAATAATAATAATAATAATAATATTTTTCCTTATGTTGATGATAACTTTGATACCTGACCTAGGTGTTTCGCAATGTAAAATGAAAGTTATGGTACGAACACACCCAGACAATTCACTTGAATAGAGCTAATGCCATATATTAGGCCACCTAGATTGTGATGTTTGGTATTGAAAGTGGATGTTCAGATTCTCTCGACTGGGAAATGAGACAGAGCTGACTGATTCCAATTCTAGCATTTCTCCGGTGGCTGCTGCCTGTTTACTGAACACTATCATTGAGCAATAAAAGATAAGGGAAGGGTTGTTTTGATCTTGCCTAACTTTAGTACAAATATTACTTTGGAGTGAAACTTGATTTTGTTGGACCTTACAAATTTTGGTAGGTGTGAACTCTGTCGCCTTCGCAATGAGATATTTTATGATAATGCCATTATCAGTCAAGTTGTCAAGACAAATAATCACTCTGTGGTATGAATCTGACTTTTCATCTTGGAGACCCAACTGGAAAGGCTGCTTGATAATGATAAGGAAACCAGATGACGTGAGCCAGAGAGACTCAGGCTAGATGGGAGCAGATGGTGGAGGCAACAGGGACTCTCCCAAGGAAATAGCTCAGTGTTTTCTGCAGGTGCAAAGGACAGGGAGAGAGGGCGGAAGATTTGAACCTTGAGATCTTACTCCTTTTTGTCCTTTGGATTTTTTTTTTCTTTTTTAGATATCAAAATGTTATTTACAAAGAATTTATGACTTCCCTTTAAAACGTATAATGAATTCATTCATATGTGGACTTCTGCCAGGATTTTACGGCATATGCTCTTGACTATTCAGCAGAGAATTCATAATTCAAAAGAAAAAATTTAAAATCTGATGTTTGGGTTCCCACTTGAACCAGGGTTCAATTATGACCACGTGCAGGGGTGTCAGAACCCTTACCCTCACTGTCCCAAAGCTGTGTTGACACTGAAATCAGTAATGGAGCAGTTCATAATAGTTCATTTTAGAGTTTGTGCTGTGTTTCAGTGGTTTCTGTAACAAGTGAAATATCCTTTTTCTGATATAGGAAATAATGCCTATTTCCTTACTTTAAATCTCTATACCAAAATAGACGAATCTCTTTATTCTTCTATTGGATGTACAAGTTGGAGGGTCTTGACCCATTCTGAACCTGGAGAGCACTATCTGGACTGTCCTCTCCATCAGATGGAGAGGCTTGTGAGGCCAAGCATGCAGGCTTCACCCATTGGCCTCGGAGCTTCGCTGTTTTCCATGACCCACAACTGAAACAAACAGCTCAATCAGATGTTAGGTTTTCCCCCTCTAAACCCTCCCCCAACTTTTTTTTTTTTTTTTTTTTTGGTAAATGAAAAGCTTCAAATTATACAGACAGCTGTGAGAGTGGTGCAGTACATACCTATATACGTTTCATCTAAATTTGCCAATTATGAGCATTTTACTATTATTTTGCTCTGTCTCCTTCTATATGTGTTTATATGTATGTGCGTAAACCTTTTTTTTTTTTTCCTGAACCAGTTGAAAGTCAGTTGATGACATCATGCTGTTTAGCCCTCTGTACATCAGCATTTGTCACTGAAGAACCGGCGCTTGGGGAATCTGGTGAAAATAGAAGGGAGGTGGATAGAGCAGGGGAAGGTAGAGTCGAATGGGGGGTAGGATACTGGGGGATGAAACTGACCAAATTATAGTGTTCTATTGTGTGCATGTACACATATGTAACAATGAATCCCATTATTATATATAATTATAATGTATCGATTTAAAAAGTGGAAAAAATGCACAGTTCACATCAAGATTTCTCCCAGTAGTTCCAATAATTATCTGTACAGCTACTCTTTCTAATCAAGGATCACATGCAGCCTTTAGTTGTTCTGTCTCTTTGGTCTTCTTTAATCTGGATAAGTTCCCTGTGATTTTGTCTTGTGTAATAGTTGCAGGTTGGCATGGAGATGTCCAGGTCATTCTTTTGGCATAGTTTCCCCCTAATCTGTGTTTACTTCCTCATGATCAGACTCAGCAATGACTTTTGCCAGAGTCCTGTGTAGTTAATGTTTGTCCTTCCTATTAACTCAGACCAGGAGCCACTTAATGTTTGCTTGGGCCATGATTGGTGGTACTAAATTTAATCCCTGGTTAAAATGGTACCGCACTAGGTTTCCTTTTTATTAAAAAATAAGAAAAAAAACACGTTGGTAAATAACCTTTGGAGTAATATTCTGACTCTCCTCTTCACCTCCAAACTTTGGTCTAATGTTGTTGGTATCCATTGAGAATCCATGCCTGAATCATGATTATTTCGGTGGTTTCCGAGACCCCAAAGCCTTGAAGTTGAACACTGCTGGTGACTGCAGGAGCCAAGGAGGAGTGGGGAAATAGAGTTTCAAGACAGAAACAGCACCCAGACCCTGACTGACCAAAGCTGTATCCAATTCGTCTTTGTGCTCTTTCTGCCTAGCATCATGCCTGACACAGCGAAAGGCCTAGATAAACATTATGGTTCAGAGAATAATAAAAAGAACAGCCTTTTTCAATTCCTTTTTAATTAGGCCTTAACAGTTTCTGCCTAGAACATTAGGTTATTTCCCTCAGAAGGGCATGGCTGTTGGAGTGTGCCATCAGGGTGCTCTCTGGTTCTTACCAGCAGGCAGCATTTCTTCCATCAGCATCCTTTATATTGAAAGCACAGATTTTTATTTTAACTCATAATTCTTTGCCCAGAATCATTAAAATAGCCTGTTTCCAAGTCCTATAAGGAAATCTGTTCTCTCTTCCAGAAATAATGTCAGATATATTTGTTCCTTTCTCTTTCTCAGAAAGTCTCTCCCTTACAACCATCAAAATATGTCCTGGTGATTCTTACTCAACAGGACATACGCAGACTTGAGAGAAGCAAACTGTGCTGCCGTTCTGCAGGGTAGCATGGGGCACGACCATGCACTGTGCTTTCTAGCAGGGGTTGCTATATGTGGCTGCACCATTTTCCTGAGTAGGTTTACTATTCACAAAGTTATCCATACATTTACTCACACCAAAGTCTCCAGAGCTGAGGTGTATTTCTGGACTCCATTGCCAAGACAGAAACATGACTCGTCTTGGGGAACTTTTGGTTTATGTCTAAAGATAGAATCCCATTTATCTTTGTAAAACCTTTTTTTTTTTTTCACACAATTCCTGATGTTTAGTAGTCAGTGAACACATTTACATACCATTCATGTTTATTAATATTCAGGAGATTTAGTGTTAGCATTGCTGTTTTTGATTTAAGTTGAAGGAAATTATTCATCGCTGTGATGTGTGTCTAATTCACTGCAATGGCAAAAATGTAAAATGCCGCAAATTATTCCCTTGTGTGTTAGACGGTGTGCTGACTTTTCTCTTAGGGGTTCTGCCAAAGTTCGTGGCCACCACTCATCGCACTTCAGACTTAACCAGGTGGTGTCGCAAATGAAATGAGGCTCCAATGGTCGGAGGCTCCTCAAATTTGGATGCACACTTTATAAGATGCTGAAGAAGCAAAAGTGGTTGGAGACCAAGCTTGCTTTTCTTTTTGCCAACCTCAAGTCAGATTTTGGAGTCCTGCTGAAGCCCCTTTTAATTTCCTCAAGCAGAAAAAAGATCCCAGCATAAAAACCTCTGAGGTCAAGCAACCAGGAGTTACAAAAATCACCTTTTACTGTTGTCAAGTGGTTAAGTAGTTCCCATGCTGTATGGTGGCTAGGGCAGTGACTGGGCTGGCTTCCCACAGCTCCATAGATTTGGCTGGTAAGGTGGCAGCAAGTCCAGGTGAAGTTTTGCACAGGCAGCAAAAGCAAGATGAGCATGGCAGCAGCCCCCTGCTTCCCTGGTCCCACACAGAATAACGCCGAAATGGAGAGACCATATGACAGGTGGCATGTGAGATGGGCCACTTTGCTCTGGAGAAGCATCTTCTTATTTATAGTCAAGCAGTTTCAACAGCAGCCTGCAGCTGTGCCTTAAGGGGAAGGGGACCCAAGGCAGAAAGTCTGAGCGAAACGAGGAAGATGGATGGGAGAGGTCTTGTGGCAGTCCTCCACAAGATGGTGACATAGATGACAAGGACACTTGCATCCCTTTATTCCAGGAAAAATTGCCAGAGCATCTCCCAAAATGTGGATCATACTACTATGACAGTTAAGATTTATCCACTTGACCTGTGGAGATATCCAGGGTGCCATAGCACACTTCTTCCCTGCACATTACCCGCCTCATCCATTAATATGAGAAGTTCACAGAAATAAGGACTAAGGAATTTTGTGAAGCAGGTTGGGTGGAAATGTGAAGATGTTTTGGACTTTAGCTATTGTGTTATTCAGAATAAGATAGATGTGCTGCAGAAACAAATAACCTTGTCTTTGGTGGTTTCCCCCACAAGGGTTGGTTTCTTACTCACTGTATATATCCAACAAGAAGAGCTGGAGTCAGGTGTACCTCACCCAGTCAACCAGGACCCAGACTGATGGCAGCAGTTAATACCATCATGGCTCCCTCAGAAGACATAGCCAGAAGACCCTGTGACAGGTTTTCTATGCTTTAGCCTAAAAGTGATACTAGTTACTTCTGCTCATAACATATTGTTCAAAGAACTGTCCCATGACCCAGCCTAATTGCAAGGGGCTGGAAAGAGAGGGAACAGGTGGAATATTTAGTGAACTTCCTTATCTTTTCCACAAGCATGTGTTTCTCCAAAGTCAACCTATCAGTCTAGTTTAGTATTTTTATAAGTGAGTATTGACCAATAAAATAAAATAAAATTCTTCTGTGACTGCTTTAAATTTTACAAAGTGCTTTTCCAGGAATCGTTCATAAAAGAGACAAAGAACTGGACGTTCAGGGGAAGGGACTTACTCATGACCAAAGCAATGAGGGATGATGTTCCAGACTTCTGAAATTATAGGTGGTCCACGTAATGATACTTAGATAGAAACCAAGTTGTGCTTTAGCTTATATTGATTTTGGTGGGAGGTAGGCTCATCATTTTGTACTTATTCATGTTGAATGGAAATCATGTGGTGGTTGGAACACCATCACAAATCACTGAAGCCACTGCACTATTCTTCAAACAGTTTGCATCCACACTCTGACCCAAAGTCGACAGTGTGAAGAGCTAAACCCCTGCGCAGTTGGAGGAAATGAAATGGTATCAGGACTGCAGGTGCAGAACAAGTAACTCTCCACACAAGTCTAAGCAGAGATTTAATTGCTGCTCTTCAAAAGTACAAAACAAGAGAATGTAATAATTAGAACTGTCATTATATACTTTCTCTCACCCTGATGCTGATATTAACTAGTTTTAAGTATATTTTTAACCTTTACTTTGGTATAATTATGAAATTTTTAGCATAAAATCCAAATTGATTTTATATTTTACATTTAGAATACTTTAAAATAACAGGCCCAGGTTTAGTTAGCTGATGAAGATGAATGAGGGAAGTCACAAAATTATATTTGGGGGTTTAATTTTTCTCAAAGAAAAAAAGCAACCTCTGAATTTTATATGATCTGTTATTATTTTGTTGGGATATAAATAAAAGTTGATAATTGCGGGGGAGGGTGGGGGACACTATTGAAATAACCTTTCTCCAAGCGATACAATTTTGATGTTATCATGTACGGCGCTGATAGGGATTGCCAATAAGTGATTTATATTTCTAGAACTTGGGGAACCTCCATTTATATTGACACTGTGAGACCCAGCAAGAAGCCATTCCCTTTTTGCAGTGCATTGCTTACATGTGAAAGTTGCTTTTGGTACAAAAACAACCAAAACACACACACACACACACACACACACACACACACACACACACACACGAGCCCAGCATACTGCATTATGTCTGTCTGCTCTATAGGCACAGTATCTGTGTTTTGAAGAATCAATGGTGAGAAAACAGAGCTGTGTTGGTACCTGAGATGGAGTACAGCATACTCTTTCTGCTGGTCTCCCCATCAACCCCACCTAGATCCCAAGGGCAGGTATGGAGGATTCACTCTGGGATTTCAGAGTGAATCCTAAGCTGCATCCAGATTCCTAGAAACATGACTGGCTTATAAGAGGCAAGGACTGCAGTAAAATTCACATCAAAATTTTGATTTCTTTTTGTGTTGGAACAATTGATGGTAGAGCAAGAAAAAAAAATAAGGCTTTCCTTCCTCCAGTTCCTTCCCATTAACCTGTGGGAGCAGGGAAGCCCAAAGAAAATTGTTCTGCAGTTCCTAATAAGGATGGAATTCCCAGCAGATTGTCTAACATTTATCTCTGGAGAAGAGAAGAAAGTTGTTCATTGAAAGGAGGCATTAATAAATGACTTATATTTCTGACCATTATGAAGAAGTGTCATTTAAGAATTGGTTCAGAAAATGTCAGACACATGAAAGTGGATAGAATGAGTTGACCCATCTTCCATAGGCATGGAGATCTTGCCCCTTCTGCTTCAGTTCATTTCATTTTGCCCAGCTTGTCACTGCCACCCCCTCTTTTATTTTTTTGGTTGGAGAATTAAAAGCAAGTCTTAGCCATTGTGAAGGAATTTGCCTCATGTCTCATAACTAGAAAGTGGTGAGAAAATGGAACGAGGCAGCCAAGACCCCCTGAAGATGGAGGTGTTCTTCAAGGTATGGTAGCCATCAAGCAAGCCATCTCTTTCCACAGCACCTCCATGCCCTTGTATCTGTGCTCCACACATTTATCAGAAGGGTGATGAGTGTGTGCAGGGTGTTTAGGACCCAGCATTGGAGACTCTTTGCTAGTACAGCATTTTACCGACATGAAATGCCAGTTTATTGCAGGGCCTGCCTCTCCCCTGAACATATTTATAGAAATTAATATCTGCTCACGTGCTTCTGCCAACAGTTCACAGGAATTTAAAACAGTGGGGTCAAGCTCAGGTCACTGTTGAGTGAAGGCTTGAGTCGTGGGATTCCTGTGTTCTGCTCTGACAAAGTGTCAGGGGTTGACTCTTTAATTACAGCATTTGGAAAATGACCAAAGATTTGACACCGACTGTTCTTGATTGTTTAAAAATATACTGTTTTTAGGGAGTACAGAGAACACATCATCATGGCTGCTGATGTCTGAAAGGTGCTGATCAATATTTTGAATTCAGTTTGGTTACCTTCACTGAGCCCAGGCCTAGAACTCAGAGCCTGCATTGGTCTCTGTGATCTGGGGACATCAAAGCTAACCCTGGGGAGGGGTGTTTCCTGCTTTTAAAGAGCTGGTGCCCACTGTGAGTTGAGGGGTGGCCAGCTGGGACCAGCCGGATGTTCTAGAAGTGGGGTTGGTGGATTGACTGTGGTTCCATTGGAAAGGCCTCACCCTCTCTGATGGGGGTCTCTCTATGGCCTGAGGTGGCCCAGGCAGGGGCTGTAGTTGCCACGTCTGGCTAGGGCACATTCAGAATCGCAACGTGACTCCAAGCCTCCATATAAAATGTTCCTAATTTCCCTAGAGGGAAGTAAGGAAGAGCTTTCAATTAACACTAATACTGGTTACTTTTTCAAGCTAGCTAATTGAACTCTCAGAAAGCAAAGACTTTGTGGAAAAGACGAGAGACAGGATTAGTAAATTGGGATCATAAAACAGCTAGGAAGGAAAAGGCAGCCTGGAGATGGAAGCCAGTATCCAGGCTGTGTGTGTGGAAGTCTCCCGACATGGATAAGAATCTCTGAGGTCTGTTTGTCTGTCTCTCTACTTTTCTGGGGTAGATGCCAGATGCTGGGGACTGGAAGGCAAGTCAGATGGAGAGATATTAATCTTCAAAGTCAGGTTTTTTTTTTTTTTTGGAACCGAGTATTGAACTCAGGAATACTTGACCACTGAGCCACATTCCCATCCCTATTTTGTATTTTATTTAGAGATAGGGTCTCACTGAGTTGCTTAGTGCCTTACTCTTGTCTCAGCCTCCCAAGCCACTGGGATCACAGGTGTGTGCCACCACACCCGGCCCAAGTCAGGTTTTGCTTCCCCTCTGTTTTAAAGGAATATAACCTAGTACATAGTTTCTTGACCTTGAGTGAGTTTCCCAAACCTTAGGCTCACCAAAACTCAAAACACTCTTGTGGGCATAGAGCTGGACTCATTTCCTGCCTGCCTGCCTCACAGTGAAGGTACCATAGACTGAGTTCCAGCCAATGGAATGTGAGCAGAAGGGATGTGTCAACTCTAAGCTTGGCCTGGAGCAGTCTCCCACACTGTCTGCTATTCTTCTTCTCCTTCCTTTTCTTTTCTTTCCCCGTCTGGTGGCCAGATATGCTCAGAGTGGTATTGAATCCAGGCTGAGATTCCATCATCCTTAGTTGCTGAAAGAACACATGGAAAACTGCCAAAGACCAGAAAATACCCAAAGAGAATTATCGGCACTTTCATGAGCAAGAAGCAAGTTGATTGGGGATGAGGACAGATATTATAGCAAGTAGAGTTATCTACTATAATTATTTTCCCAATTATCTACTTATGAACTATACTGTCATTTAGTGTTTTTTAAATTGATTCACCTTTTGTGAATTTTGATTTTAAAAGTAAACTTTCCTATCATTAACACAATTGGAAAACAATATCCCTACAAATAGAAGGTTGCTAAAAATAGATTGAGTGAGAACAAAATAATGGTAGTCATTTCTAGCTAGATGCTATTGCCTGGAGAAGTCTCTTCATGTGAGCCCTGCTGCCTCTGTGTTGTAAAGGGGAAATTAGGTGCTATTAGGAAGGTGTTAAAGGCATATTAGCACCAAACTTGAGATTTATTCCTTGACAGAATAAGAAGAGTTGAAGAGGAATTGAAAATAACTTCCCCCTACTGAGATTCAGTGCTATTTAATGTGCATCTCAGCCATCTGCAGTCATCTCGTTTACCAGTGTAACATGCTGCACTTGGGAATCAAAGGCTTAGCAAATGGAGACCAGATAAGAATGATGGCTTGAAAGGAGTTGAAATGCCCAATGGAGAATGCTTATGTGCCATAGGAAGTAAACCCAGTGCATCTCTTGGAGGGGTGGGGTAAAACTACACTTCTGTGGGCACAGAAAGACTTGGCAATGTACGGTTCATCTGTTTTCCCCATTATCTATAGATGACCTATATTGGATCCTGTGTGCATTGGACAGACTCAAAGCAGCACCAGTTAATAATGAAAAGAATCAGACCAGATTGATATGTTGCTTCTTGCAGACAAAACCAGGTTTGGTTTAACACAAGTTAATTGCCTGTTAAAATAAACACTGTTTGAAGGATATAATAGAATCCGTAATGCCCACAACAGCTTTCCCAACGTTCAGGATACAATCCCAAATTACTATACCGACAAAGAATCTGGAAAATGGGACTACTCTCAGGAGAAGATAGATAGAAGCCAACACTCAAAATGATCTAAATGTTGGAATTATTGCATAATGCTTAAAAGAAGCAGTATAATTGAGATAGAGGAAAATATTCTTGTACAAATGAATGAAAATATAAGGATTTTAGCAGGAAAACACAAAATACTAAACAAAAGGGGAATTTTAGAACTAAGAAATACAATATTTGAAATGTCAAAAACCCTCTCAATATACTTCATTAATAGCAGAAGAAAAATAATAGGAGGAAGATTTGGTAAACACTAAGAGAAATCAAAAGAGAAAAGGATTTTAAAAGAGTGAATGGAACTCTAGGACCCGTGGGACAAAATTAAGAATTAACATGTATTTACTGTTCCAGAAGGAAAGTAGAGGAAATGGAGCAGGGAAAAAAAATATTGGAGAAATAATGGCCATAATTTTTCCAAACTTCATGAAAAACATAAATTTAAAGATTAAAAAAAAAAACCAAAAAACTCAAGTGAAGCTCAAATAAGGTAAACACAAAGAAAGCCACACCAAAGCCCATTACAGTCAAATTGCTGAAACTAAAGATAAACTGAAAATCTTGAAAGAAGCCAGAGGAAAAGGGCCCACGGTGTGCACCGGGTAACTGATGCAAATGATGGCTGCCTCCCTCTGAATGTGTGAAGCAGATGAGAGGAACAGTCTATCATGTCCTAACAGAGGAAAAAACTGTCAAGCCAGAAATCTAAATCCACTGCAAATCTCCATTGAGAACAGAGGAAAAGACATTTTTTTTTTAAATAAAAGGAAATATAAGAAACTTCACTGCCTGCAGGTCTGCATGACAAAAAGTATTAAAAGTTCATTAAGTGCATGGAAATGACATGAGAGGAAGCCTGATTTTCCATGAGGTGATGTACAGTGTTGGATATGATAGGTATCTATGTGAATAAAAGAGGTGGTGCCTTCATTCAGTTTATTTAAAATACATGTAGTGATTTTAAAAAAAATCATCTCTGGGTAGATGTAGCATAGGAGACAACAGCATAAAGTACAGAACTGGCGTGGGGGTGGGGTAGGGGTGGGGGTGTTAAATGGAATATGTGGTTTTAAGACTTGTGTGTTTTTCCCTGAAGGGGGATATAATAACTCTCGTAGATTTGGAAGAGTTAAGAGGGCATATTACATTCTCTAGAGCAACATTAAAAAATGGTGCAAAGAAGCCTAGCTAAGAAGATAATAAGTAAATGAGAAGGAATTCTAAAAAACCAATCAATGTGTTTGTGGTATGGAGCAACTAGAGAGCAGATCTTTGCCCAATTCTTTGGGTTCCTCATGGAATTTATATTTGAGTGATTGTTTCTTTCTTCCTATTCTTCTGGTCATTTTCATTGAATTACCTCATCCTGTCCACGACACTTTGTCACACGTGTTCCTGTCCTCCATAGTGAGTGAATGCAAACTTCCAGTGCTATTCCTTCAGTAGTTGTGGAGGTGTGGATTTGGAAGTTTGAAATGGAGAAAGATATTTAACTTGTATCTTCTATAGAGATTGTCTTTTCTTACAGATAAGGAAGGTCCTGGAAAGTTAAAAGAAAAAAGGTTACTGTGGGAGGCTTAAAAGCAGCCCATGATATTATTAGTACTAGGTAGGTAAGTAGGATCTGATGCTTGAGTTTTCATCATAAAATCCATTTTTGAGAAGTAATAATCACTGCCATTTCAGCATACCTATTAAATGCCAGGGCCATACTGGGCCCTGTAAATGTCATATATTACCTAATACTCAAAGTTAGGCCAATGAGAAAAATTATTACCTCCCATTTTACAGATGATCCACTAACTTGTTTTAGGGTATGCAATTAATGGTGGTGATTGGATTCAAATCCAGCTGGCTTGGATTTGAATCCCTTACCACATATCACATACCCTTCTCTTTTGAAGTTTATCAAATTTAAATGTTACCACTTGCTTTGTCATCATCATTCATCCATAGGAATTCATGGGCACCACAGAAGA
Organism: Ictidomys tridecemlineatus; assembly: GCF_052094955.1. Taxonomy (NCBI): domain Eukaryota; kingdom Metazoa; phylum Chordata; class Mammalia; order Rodentia; family Sciuridae; genus Ictidomys; species Ictidomys tridecemlineatus. The sequence goes on along the minus strand of NC_135479.1, from coordinate 116,075,815 downwards.
GCAAGATGCACCACAATACATGATCTGGTGTTGATGGTGGAGGTAGTTTGTGCCTTTGCAAGAGCCCAGAATGCTGGAAGCCTTTTCCCCATCCTCCTCCACATGTATCTGAAAAACATCAGTTTACAAAAATCTGACAGCATTTGCCAGCATGATTTGTTATTTTCCACTGTGTAGAGGAATCGACTGGATCCCAAATGAATGATATTGGAGAGGCGAGGTATGAAGTCATATGCCTGGGCTCAAATCTAAAGTGGGGCCTCCACACTTTAAATTTGAATCTCTAGAAATTTGGTGATAAAGACATGTTTTTCAAAGTGTTCCAGAACTGAACTGGCTGCTGGCAAAGTCAGGCTAGCGAGAGGATGGGAATAGAATCTCTATCAGCCAGCCACGTTTTCTCCTGTCTCACGTCTGGAATGTCATGGCAGGATATCAGATCAGTAGTGACATTTATAGGAGACTGAACATTTTTGACAGCAAAGATGGAGAGTTTTTAAGACCTTATTAAGACCAATCTCCAGGTTTCCTTAGAACCACAGCCCTTTAAAGGCGTGAAGGAATGTTAGAGAACACCATTCTTCTGTTCTCTTTCCACAGAGTTTTAGCATCTACTCTAGAGGCAAGGATACACAATTAGTCCTTCCTGTGTCCTGGCTCCCAGTTTGGGCATTCCTCAGCATGATTTACTTCTCACTCACCCTCCAGTTGCTTCTTGAAGGAGTGAACTTGTGTGAGGCTTCTTACTATGCCTCCTGAACTACTATCCTGAAAGGATGCCAAGGGTAAAAATGTGTGTGTTATAAGTTAAATTGTTAACCCATCTTGGCACAAGTTATCCTATAACTTGTTGGATAGCATGCAAGATTTTATTGCCACGAATGAACTTGAAGAGGCGTAAGAAACATGAAGGAGGAAGTTTACTGCCTCTAATGGTCTTGAATAGTTTTCTCAGTACTGTAAATTCTGTCTTTGGATAAAATACTAAACATTCAAGACATTACTTGGCCTGCTGTTGCATTAGATGTGATCGGAATCAAAACTTGTTATCTTCTAACGTCATGTCATTGTGAAAGAGAGTAAAAATCCCCAGAAAGTTTCCAAAAATATGTCCTAAAATATTACTTGGTAGAAATTTTAGTAGAGATCAAAGACATCATTCTAAGTTAAAACCAGTGGACACAGACATCCTGTTGGATTTCCTTTCCTTACTTAGATGGTCTTATTCTAGAGTTTGCATTAAACCCAAGGAAAAGCTGCAAAATAATTGATTCGATGTATCTAAGACCATATTTTAAATATATTGAACTTGGAGTTTAAATATATTGAATTTGAAAGGATCAATGATAAAATAGGATTTGATGTTATATACTAAAATAATGAGTTGGCAACTTTTTCAACAATGAAAATAAGAATTTTTTGTATAGTTTCTGAGTTGGACTAGGGGGGAAAAGGTAAGATCTGCAACAACATGCAATACCCAGGATCATCCTGACTTTATTGAGGACCATAGGGGCACCCCCTAGTTTGTGCCTCAGTATATTCCCGGAAACAATACCATGAAGTGGCTTATTGGGAATAGGTGTTTTTCTATGAGGACAATATTGAGGAGTGACTTTTCTGATCAAAGACACAGCATCATATAAACCATCCTTCCAACAATAAGTCATATAAACAGATATGAAGACACAGAATAAAGTTCTGTTGTTGTAAAGCTTCATACCACAATTGATTTTTACCAAAGGTTTCCATGACGAGTCCAGTTGTCACAGAGCTCTTGAAACTCTACAGCCTTTCGTCAGGGATGGGGCTGTCTAAATGGAAGGACCTTGCGTGACTCCAGCTTCTACTTGGTATCTCGTGATGTCAGCTGAGTCAGAACAAATATTAAACATGTATTTATTCCCCAAAGTGACATTTCTGCCTCTAAATTTTTATGTTTCTATTTACAGTGCACACTCTTGCATTCTTAGACTATGAGAGAATGACTTAAATTGTGGACAAGTTTCAGAAGACCTAGGTTTCTTCCTCAGGTATCTGAATAAGACCCCACCCCACCCCCACCCTCACGGAATTTCTATAGGATGAGTCAAGGCCTTTGTGAACTGACCTCTTATTGGTTCACATTCTGAGTGCTGGAGGGGGGCACTCCTTAGGTATGTGTTTTTGTGGTGGACAAAGAAGAAGGAAGAGGAGACAGAGAAGACTTTTAAAAAAGAATAGCAGCTAACCTAGCCTCTCTCCCTGTGTCTCTTCTATTGTCCCAGTTAATTCACATGCTGTTTCTATGGTTCATCCTCAGACAGATGCCCCCTCTTCCTTCACCATCGCGATAAGAAGGAAGTATTGGATTTATACTTCTTTCTCTTTTATAACCATGGGGTTATAAGAGATAATAAGAGCTGAGAACTTTTTCAACAATGAGAATAAGAATTTTTTTGTATAGTTTTTGAGTTGGACTGGGTGGGGGGAGATAAGATCTGCAACTAATCATCTCCTAATAATGCTAACTCAGGCAAAGACTGTCCTACTCTTGATCCTTCAGAATGGAACAGGTCACTTCAGGAAATGACCTAGTCCTAGACCAGCCAATTTTCCCTCAAATTGATTTTTATATATATAAAAAATCCACCTAGAATAATGTTTTCTCAGTTCTCATATAAGTGCCTAATTCATCAATGCCTGGTGCTGTCCCCAAGTTACTGTGATCCAGTTTTTCTATGGTAGGGTGGCAGTTAAAAAAAGAAGAAAAAATTCTCTAGGCTATTCTCATATACAGCCAGGATTTTACTACTGGGTTAGAGCCTTTTCATCTGCTAAATAATGAAAGAAAGAATGAAAGGAGAAGGGTTCATTTTACTAACATCTAGTGACTAGATTGAAAGTGTAAATGATTGCTTCTAAATCCTAATGACAATATGTACTAGTATTTACTATAATGCGCTGTACATGCATGAAGCCAGTGAACCTACCCAACAGCCCTTACTTTCCAGATGAAGAAATTAAGCACTGAGTGTCACAGAGAATCCAGCTCTCCTCAAAAAACAAACAAACCACTTTCCACTTTTCCTCCCTGTCCTAGCACCTCTACATCTTTACTTTCTCATCTTATTTTTCTTTGAGTAAATGCAGCGCAAGTCAGGCAGGCAAACATGTCACATGCTTAGCAGCCGGAGTATTGCTCAGGAATTTCAACAGCTGATATGTTTGTCTCAGTCTTGGGTAGAAATGATATATTATGAACAGCTTATGAAGAAAATGTTTTATTAAAAAAATTGTCTGCTTGAATTCCATGATTGAGGACAGGTAATTTCTGTCCACGCAAGATAAATAGCCTGTATCCTTTAAATAATTTAAAGCATATTTCATGCTAATATTCTGCATTTGCCTATGTCTTTTATTTAAAAAGTATTGACCCAGTATCCTAAAGCAGGGCAATGATGAACTTAGTTCTCAGGGAATGGAGATTTTTAAATAATTTTCTCCATCCCTCTTACTGTAAGCACATAGCAAAATCTTGGCATCTGTTCAGAATAAATGTTCTGCTTCTTTTCTGTCTTTTAGTCAATATGCATTTTATCTGAGTTCTCCCGCCCTTTCCCCACCCCTTGGTAATCTACAGGAAACCAGACCTTACTAATGTGAGTGCTTTACTCCCAGAGTTACTTATTATTGCACTAGTCCATATTTGCCAGAGCTTGTAGAGGATTTGTGTTGCTTTAGGTGTCATAAAAATTACAAAAGACAGACTCTTTAAATAATGTGTGATTGTGAGGGAAGCTACAAAAGCAGGAAGATTTATTTCGACTGACTCTCTGCAATAAATTGCTCCTTTAAAAATGCTGCCATGTAAGAGAATTTTGTTTTTTCTTTCTTTCTTTTTTTTTGGCAAAGAACTCTTAAGTAAAACAATTTGTAGTGAAACTTACTGTGGTCAGAGAGGGTTTCTTCTCTTTGGACACCTGTTCTGATGCCCAGCACCCAGATGTCTTCAAGTCTAACTTTTCATGATTGTGCTGCTCTAGAATGTTCAATGATTCTCCAACTTTAACGTGCAACAGAATCCTAGGAAGGTTTGTTAAGGCCCAAATGGCTGACTGTCCTTCCCAGAGTTTCAAATTCTTAGGTCTGAGTTGGGGCTAAGTATTTGCATACATGGTCAAGTTCCCAGGTGAAGCTGATGTTTCTCAGGTAATAAGTAAATGATGGTGAAACCCAGCAGGTTTTTATTTTAGCCATGAGATGCCCATTCAGTCTACTTGAGTAAAGTAGAGCTGAAGTTGCATTTTACTGGTAGATCACCTGAAGGAACCTGTAGGCATTGCAGGAGACTTCGAAGATGGCTGAGAGGCAGTACCCTTGGAGTAGTTGTGGGGTGCCATACCTGCCCTGCATCTCCACATTCCTGTGACTTGAGGCACTTCTCTGGGGACCAGTTACTGGTGTTGCAATTCACCATGGCTTGCAGAATCCCCGTGGCACAGTGGGAATTCCTTTTCTCCCCTGCACTCCCACAACCCTGAATCCACAAGATTTCTTCCCATCTCCAGGAAAATCCATTTTCCCTTCCTTGGTTTGCAGAGGCAGGCGCCATGGATTTTCCTGGACGGCCTGTTTTGAACAATCTGAATGGCCTTCTGTGTTACTCAGAGCTCTTACCTTTTAGTTAGCAAACTAAACCTCTCTGCTGCTTAGTAGGTGGAGCATTTGGTGATGGTGATGGTTATTATTCAGAAGACTTAGCACCCAAGTTTGAAATTCTCCTAAGCAGTGATTTGGGGGATCTACTTCCTTTAGTTATACAGTTGGCTTTCTCCTATGTTCATTCAAGTTGCCAAATCTTCTGTATAATTCTCATCCCCCATCAAAACAGGAAAAAAGAAAAAAGAGAGAAAAAAAAGTACTTCTATTTTTGAGGAAAAAGAGGAAAGAATCCAGGAAACATTTCTGAGGACTGTATGTTTTCTTAGCTTCTTCTGCTATGCATGTGAAATTCAAGGACATTTTGTCCAGTCACTAACATTGCATGAGAATTTTTAGAAATTAATACAAAATTTAGCTTTCTCTGCCCCTACCCCTTAAGAAACTATAAGAAATACCCAGTTTGCATAATTTAAGTCAAACAGTTCTTTTGTAAAGATCGTATTTTTCTTGTCTCTCAGAGTTGTCATAGGAGGGTGGCATGGGAAGGTGTCCCTATGTGCTGGGTTCCACTGGCACTGTGTGGGTAGCACAGCTGGGCCAGCCTTTGGGGGGCCAGGCTGTGTCACTCTTCTGGGATAATTAAAAACAGGTTTGTTGTGAAGTTAGGGCTCTAGCCACCCCTAGAACTGCCTCCTTCTCTCTCTCTCTTGCTTGAAGCTTTGCATTCTAGATTTTTGTTTTGAATCTTCTTAAGGTAAGAAAATTTATATTCTCCTGAGACTTTACATCATCTGTTGATGAGCATCAGAGTTCATTAACATTTTTTTTTGAAATCTCTATTTTTCTTTTTCAGTTTTATTATTTTTCTATCATCATCATCATCATCATCATCATCATCATTTTCTTATTGTTATTGTTATGTTGCCTTACTGGGGATTGAGCCCAAGATTTCACATGTGCTAGGCAATCCCTCTACCATTGAGTTATATCCCCAGTCCATTTAAAATTTTTATTTCAAGATAGTGTCTCACGAAACTGCTGAGGCTGGCCATGAACTTGCCGATCTCCTGCCACAGCCTCCGGAGTAGCTGGGATTACTGGTGTGCACCATCATGCCCGATGCATTTGTTATTTTTAAAAGGCTTCAAGATACCATTAAGAGAATCCACAGATAGTTCTTTTGGCAGATACGTTGGTTACAAAAATCCTTGGCCACACACCAAGTCAGTGACCTATAAATACTCCACTCTGGCTCTGCTTTCTCCTCTTTGTGATTCATTGGAATGGAGATCTTGGACCAGTGCCTTGAGGGAAATGTTATTTTGATGATAACCAAAGATTTTAATCTGAAGAATTGAAGGCACTGATTATAGACTGGAGGATTTCTCTTAGCCTAAAAATTCATTCTCTCCATCACACTCAAGCATATGCTGAGTTTGGGGAGAGGATAGCACTTCACATAATCACTGTTCTTAAATTGTAATGTATAATGGCAGCAGACTTTGCCCTCGCTGACCTTTAGGTATGATAAGACCCAGATTTCTGACTGAGATGTGCAGAAAAGCATGTATGTAAGAAAAATAAAAATGGAATATATACTTGGTACAGTTTTAGTGTTAACTGTTGGGATTTTGAAAATATCAATATTTGAAATGTGGTGCTTTTCATTCTGAGTGTCTGTTAAGCACTGCATGGGCATTAGCTTATTTTCTCCTCACAACAGCCCTTTGAGGGAAATTTTCTACTTGTACCATTTGCAGATTAAGGAAATAAGACTTTAAGAAGATAAATATCTTGTTCATGATTTCATAGAGGGTCAGTAGTAGCATCAGAATTTGAACTCATCTCTGTCTGACTTCAAAGCAGAGTTCTTATGTACTTTGTTCCCCGAAGGAAGCTTCTGGCTGAAAAAACTGTGATCTGATGTGGTCAAAATTGTGTCCTGGGCAATGCCATTCTGCCTCCTTGCCATCTTTGGATCTTTCATGTAAGAAAGAGCATGGGTGTTCTTCCCCTCTGTCCCAGTGCTTCACCTTTACACTGCCTTTTAATTAAAAAAAAAAAAATGGAATGAGGGAAACAGAAGGTAGCTCTCATCCAAGCAAAACCTGGGAACTGAAGGTCTATCTCTATTTAACCAGAGTATTTCCTACCAATAGATAGATAGTGTTTAATACTGTGCTATTCTGTAAAGACATCATTACTCCTTAACTTTTTCAAAGGGATACTTTCTTAAAGTGTGACTATTTATTCAGCAGGTTGCAAGCACCCTGTTTTACTGACTGTTCTAGATTTTAGATTATTCCTGTGGGATCACAGTCAAGCCACAATGTAACATTATATGCAGCACATGTAGTAACAGGAAGTAAGAGACCCCAATTCCTCTATTTTATTATGGGAATATCATAACCTTGCATTAATAAATTATTAATGGCTGATATCAATATTTATAAATTCTGTTAATATTGATAATTGATATGTTGGGTGACAAATAAAGCATTACTTATAGTAACCGAATAGTCCTAGGACCTATAGATCTGATACTAAGAAAATTTTATATGCTATCATATATTAATATTGATTCCTTTAAGGGATGAATGCTTCTATTTAATCTATCGATGCATCTCTGAAAGATGGTTCTGTTGAAGGCAATTTTGCCTTTAGAGATCACTGGAACTATATAGCATCATGGTAATTTTCTGGGTGATGAGAATCTCAAACAGAAATAACAAAAGGAACTAACACTTGACATGGGGGAAAATTACAGTGACTTCTACTTACCAAGGATTTGCTACGTGGCAGGCTTAGTTAGCACGTTTTCTTACATCAGCCAAACATGCCATACACATTTTTATCCTCACTTCACAGGTAAAAACATTGAGGCTCACAGGGATTAAGCTCTGATCCAATGACACGTAACTTCTAAATGGTGGATCTGGAAAGCCAGAACCTTGTTTGTGGTGTTCAGTGTCTTTTAAAACCTGAGATTCTGTTGTTGAACTTGTTCAAGCTGGGACTCAGCCGAGACTTCACCAAACCATTCATCTGGACCATTCGGATATTAGGCACAGTAAGTCATTAGCAGGACCTTGGGCTCAGGGCTGAAGGAAGTGGCAAGATAGTGTGGTACAGAGAGCTAGTGCCTGGTCATCCATGAGCCACATATCCAGGAGTGAATGGACAGGACATAGTTTTGATTTTAAAGGGAACAGATTCCAGGTGAGAAAGCACTTAACTAATTATATTCAAGTGAGTGACAATCTATGGAACTGCAGAACTACACCCATGTCTGAGGGCAGGAAAGGATGGTGATCTATCTGTTTTCATCGATCTTTTTCTTTATGGTACAGGAACTGTTACCAGGTATGTATTACACCTGAGCAGGCAAGATAGATTTGGAAGGACTCTAAAGCCAGATTGCATGCATTTGAATCCTTGTTTTATCTCTTATTAGCTTTGTAGGTTTGCACACTTTACATCTCTCTGTACTCCTTTCTCTCATTGTAAAATGGAGACAATGATAACAAAATGTCCCCTCACAGGTTTTTGTGAAAAGCTTAGAACAAAGGCACTGTATAAATGTTTTGTGGCTGTTGTCCTGGACATCATTATCACCATCACAATCATCATCACCTATCATTGCTGTTGTCAAAAATGCTAAGTACATTTAATAGTGGCCTTAGATAGAGCAGCTCAAACAAAGCCCTTAGCCAAACTATGAACCATTTTGAAGTAGTAGTATTTGGAAATGGATGCTAATAGCCAGAGTTGGCCATGGAGTTGGCATTTAGCTATATCATGTACTCGTAGGAGGGCAAATTGGTGCAGTTTTGGGGAGGCCAGTTAAGAGCTTTGTTACCAAAATTCCTAAATAGTTGCAACCTCTGTAGTCTAGGAGCTCTGCTTCTAGAAAGTTCTACAGGTGCCTAACCAGTGTACAAGGATAAATGAAGGTGTTAACAGTTTATAGAGACTTACATTTATGGACAAGGAAAGATTTAATAATAGGGGGAAAAGCGACTTATAAACAATATAAAGGGGGCTCTCATCAGAAATATAGGTATTGGTAGATACTTTATAATGAGTTTTTGCTTTTAAGTTCAATTATAGCCAGAGGTAATAATCACACCCCACTTTCAAAAAACTTGCTTATATTTTTTGTGCCTAGTTACAGTTAGTTCTTTTCATCCATGTCCACCTACAACTTTTCATCCAAATACTGAGAATTTTGAGATCCTGTGAGATGACTTTTCTCTCCCTAAAGAGGAGAAAACACCACGGAGTGTGATTGATTATCTGATGTTCATTATGAGTACACAATTTAGACAAAGTCAGCTCTTGTCATTTAGGAGGAATACTGCCATTTTAAAAAATGGTTTCTTTAGCAGATCATTAGTTTCTCTCCTATTTGTTCTTTCTATAAATTGGATTTACCTCCAGGTAACATTTCAATTTAAAGAATTGTGATGAGAAAAGGCCAAGGACGTGGCATTGAAACTAGTGTGGCTTTTGTTGTTTGAAACAAGTATCTAGGATGTGTCTTTGAATGCCCAGCTGCCCAGTCTGTGGCCTATAAGCCTGAATGCTTTTCTTAGGAGATATTGAATAAGCTTCATTCCAATACATTGAGATACAGGCAAAAAGAATTTGGGGGTGGGGGTGGGGTGGCAGGTCCTGGGGATTGAACTCAGGGGTGCTTGACCACTTAGCCTTATTTCGTATTATATTTAGAGACAGGGTCTCACTGAGTTGCTTAGCACCTTGCTTTTTTGCTGAGGCTGGCTTTGAATTCACGGTCCTCCATCCTCAGCCTCCCGAGCTGCTGAGATTAGAAGTGTGTGCTGCCGCACCCCGCACAAAATTCATTTTAATGTCAGCATGTACAGACTGCTCTGTTTTAGGACAGGTAATGTCCAGCATGTAGCACTACAACACAAGGGCTAGGTCCTGACTGTCATCTGAAAGGTCAGGAGAATGATCAAATATTAGACACCAGGTCTTTGAGGCATGTTGTGCCTATTCTCAGCAGGTTGATGGGGGTGGGGGGAGGAGGAAAAGAGAAAGAAAGAGAGGCAGATCCCACTTAAAAACTGACTCTTTTCTAAAAGTCAACTTGACTGTGATAACATTTCCCCAGAAATCCAAGGATTTTCTGTAAAGGGCAGAAATAAGTTTTGTGGGCTGTATGGTCTTTGATGGAATTACTCAACTCTGTTGTAGCAGAAAATAGTCCTTGAAATATGAAAACAAATGAGTGGGATTGTGTTCCAATAAAACTTTATTTACAAAAACAGGAAGATTGTTTGCTGACTGGTAGTGCAAAAGATCATTAATTTCCCAGACCAGCCCACGGATATTTATTTGGTAACTTGCTGTAAATTACACATTTACAATATGATTTTATTTTATTATTTTTTTGTAATCAAAATGATGTTAGGACATGTCTAAAAACAACAATGTATTTCTACTTAGCACTTCCCAGATCTGTTTCCTAAAAGCAATTACCTTTTATTTTTGCTGTTTCTTCTGGGTACTTCCTTCAAGACTCAATTAAATAGGCTTTAATTGTTGTTTCCTAATTTATTAGTTTTAGAGATGTGTTGACTTTGTATCAAGATGGTTGGGAATTTGGTTGCCTGATACCCTCAAATGGCCCAGTCCTCTCAATATGATTTTGTTACTTTTGTTTCTGATTACTAAAATAAACACAGTAAAAACTTACTTCTTAATTTGACCTATTTTCATTAATATGCACTAGCTTTCAGATTCCCTACTTTTTTTTTTTTTTTTTTTTTTTGCTACTGCAGATTGAACTCAAGGGCACTCAACCACTGAGCCATATCCCCGATCCCTATTTTGTACTTAAATATTTCAGGGTCTCACTGAGTTGCTTAGGGCCTCGCTAAATTCCTGAGAGTGGCTTTGAACTCACAGTCCTCCTGCCTCCACCTCTGAGCCACTGGGATCAGTTCTCCTCACTTACTCATCTCCATTGTGTTCTTTCCTGGAAGTTTTCCTAATGTGCCTGGGAGCCATAATTGCCCATTCTTAATTAGGAGTGAGGCCCATTCATCCGCTGCTTAGTGACTATCTCTGTGGGCTTTGTTTTATGATGATCAAGTGGGTTGGGGCCTGAACATGGAGTCTCTTTTCTTTTTCTTTCTTTTTTTCTTTTTTCTTTTTTTTTTTTTTTAAGGCCTTACAATTTTTGTACAAAAGATTGCTCCAAAATTTGTTTCCTTTTTTGGGGGAGGGTGTGCAATAGTGGAGAGGGGGAAAGAGGGAGTATTAGAATGGAGCAGGGCACGAGTTGGGGTCCGTGGTTGGTCGTTCCATGTATATGACTTCAGATAATTTCTCCACCCTGCCCCGTATCTTGCACTTAGCCTCTGTCCTTCAGGAATCTCGGGTGTTGTCCAGTTCTGCAGGGGCAGTTGGGTTCTGCACATGGAGTTTTACACGGTAGACGGTTGGCCCTGTTTCAGTCATTCTGTTTTCTGTAGAGAAAGAGATTTGTTTAGACCTCCTCAGGACCCTTTGCATTTTTTTTTAATTTATTGTTATAAGTTTATGCCATTTTTCCCCCTGGACTTTTTTTTTTTGACAGCAGAGTGTATTTTGACATATTATATATACATGGAATATAACTTATTCTAATTAGGATTCCATTCTTGTGGTGTACATGTAGAGTTTCACTGGTGGGGTATTCATATATTAACATAGAAAAGTTATGTTCAGTTCATTCGACTGTCTTTCCTGTTATTATCCCCTCTCAGTTTCCTTCATTCCCCTTTGTGTTACCAGTGAACTTCTAAGCTTCTTCCGTCTGCCCTCTACTGTGTGTTAGCTTCTGCATATCAGACAGAACATGTAGCCTTTGGTTTTGGGGACTGGCTAATTTTACTTAATTTAGCATAATGGTCTCCGGTTCCATCCATTTACTGGCAAATGCAATAATTTCATTCTTCCTTATGGCTGAGTAATATTCCATTTTGTATATGTACCGCATTTTCTTTATCCATTCATCTGTTGAAGGGCACCTAGGTTGGTTCCATAATTTAGCTGTTGTGAGCTGAGCTGCTGTAAACATCGATATGGTTGTGTCACTGTAGTTGGCTGACTTTAAGTCCTTTGGGTACATGCTGAGCAGTGGATAACTGTCAATGGTGGTTCCATTTCAAGTTTCCTGAGGAATCTCCATTCTGCTTTCCAGAGTGGTTGCACCAATTTGCAGTCCCACCAGCAATGTATGAGTGTACTCTTTTCCCCCCACATCCTCACCAGCATTTATTGTTACTTGTATTCTTGATAATTGCCACTCTGATTGAAGTGAGATGAAATGTTAAAGAGTAGTTTGATTTGCGTTTCTCTAATTACTAGCGATGTTGAACATTTTTTCGTGTATTTGTTGACCATTTATATTTCTTCTTCTGTGAAGTGAGTTTATGCCATTTTAATCTCTTAACTCTCATTTTAATGAGGTTGATTGAAGGAGAGAAGAAAACTTGTGAGGATGATCAGAAGTCACATTATCCTTTTCCTCACCTGTATTTTGAATTGTAATTAGACAATATTTTATTGTCTGCTGTTGATTTTATTCTGCTGTCGAGTGGCATGGTGTCCTTAACTTACCCTTCCTGGATGTGAGAATTGTTTGAAACCCAGGATTCTAGAGACCACATTTTGATCCTATGTAATAACCTTCCTCTCCTCCTTCACTCTCCTTGACTTTCTCCTCCTGGCTGTGTGATGCTTGGCCAAGATGGGACTAGAGGAAGTATCTCCTTACTCCTTAGGAAGGCAGTAGCTGTGAACCGTTTTTGAAGTGATTTCCAGGGCTTCCTGGGCTCAGTTCCCATAAGGAACACAAGAGAGACTGACTCAGATTATTCATAACTCTAGCAATAAATTATATTTTGGTAAGTTGGAACAACCGACTTGTGATTATGTCTTGCTCTTTGGTTCTACAAATTCCACACATACCAAATTAACTCCTGAGAATTACAGAAAATTGGAATGAAGACATTCTTGTGGGCTTTTCTTTTGCTAAAACTTTTCCCTGTATGCTAAAGAATGTGAGCTGGCTGGTCCCCCTCTGGGACGCAGGGCCTAGGGGTGCCTGTTTCACCTTAAGCATAGAAAGAGGTATTGTTGAAAACAGGGGCTGTTAACTCAGGCTCCAAATGGACATACAAGCTTTTGTTCTGCAGAATGAGGGAGAGAAATGGGGTGTTGGGTGTCAATATGTTTCAGCCCTTCAGGAAGGCTTCCATATCTCTTCATAAAGTTTAAAGTGAATCAAGCTATGAATTCACCGATTTTCTCACATGGGCTTCCCACCTGGAAAAAAAAAACCAAATGGTTACTGTGGTTCATTGTCAGTTGTCAGAACAGCTATTTACATTCCTGTGCTACTTTCTTTAGGCTCAGATTTTTAGTTAATACTGAGTATTTTTGGTTTGTTTTGAGTTTTTGAGCAAATGGTAAGCTCTGAGGCACCCAGGGTTAAAGAGTTATGAGAAGCTATAGGCTTCTGCTTTTGAAACTGAGGGTAATTCTCTAAGCCTTCCAACCGCCTCAGAAATAGTCCCATCCAGAGCTTCCATGACACTGTCCAGATGAAGTCCTGGTGGTGGCATTTCACATAGGAGTTGAGGCTCCATCCAGTTCCACTTGAGCCCATGGATTTGTGTTATGGTTCAGATCCTAAATGTCCCTCAAAGGCCCTTAAGCTAAGAGCTTAAGTCTGTGACATGATTGGCAGGCAGGTGGTGACACTTTCAGGAGGTGAGGCCTAGTGGATGGAGGTTAGGTGCCTAGGTGTGTGCCCTTGAAGGGCACATTGGGCCCTCTGTGCCTCCTCTTTTTCTCTCTACCATCTGGTCACCATGAGACAAGTGGCTCTGCTCTGCCACATGTTCCCTGCCATGATGCTCTTCCTCACCACAGGCCCAGAAACAGCAGAACCAAGTGATCATGGTTGGCAACCACGGAAACCATTAGCCAGAATAAATTTCTCCCCCTAAAGTTGATTTTCTCAGGTCTTTTGTCACAGAGAAGGAGAGCTGACAGACACACCTTGTATGTGAGTGTGGAATGGTCATTTTTCTACATCTACATCCCTTATTTGGAGTATTGTTCATGGGGTACCAACCATCATTTTCTTCCCAGTGCTTGTGGGTGTTCCTGGAAGCTTGTTCAGACTTGTCTTCAGAAAACCAGACACACGTGGACTTACGAGAAAGTGTCTAAGTGGTGACCCTGACCCATGTGTGAGGGTCTTTCAGTTAGACGAGACATGTCTCTGGAATAGGAGAGTCTCTCTGGGCACTGGGTATGCCGTTGTGGATATTAAATAAAAATGTAATGGGAAATAGGGGAATGGCAAAAAAGGATAGAGGAGCTCTCAATCCTAAGTACATTTAGTTCTGATGGCCACAAGCTACTCTTTTGTCTTTAAATTTGACCTAAGTACTGTAAAGCCCTCTCTTTGGAGCGGGCTTGCTACGACAGCCCTGGCCTGAGCAGGTCCCCCCTTGACATTGGCATCCAACCCCATGCATGAAATTGAACAGGAGGGAAGTCTTAACACACTTCTAGGAAGGGGTTAGTATTGTCAAGATCCAGGTGGCTCCCTGGGAAATGACTTTTGCTGTGTATTTTACGTAATCATCATACATTTTTCTGCCCATGAGAGGTATTATATGAGACGTTGTGGGTCACTTAAATAATGTGTCACAATATTTAAGTGACACCAGTGATCTAATGGCGTGGATAAGGTAAATTATGAAAATAACTTTAATACTGTGCCAATGTATTCTGTAATGTTATGACTAAAATACTAATTACAGTATATAATTATTTTGTGAAATATTTAATACAGTTTATACATGCACTAACTCTAATGTACAGTAGAATGAGAGAGGTAAACCAACTCAGTAAACTCTCTGGGTTATTATTGCTTTCTCACAATTATAATAAATACAAACTGATTTATTTTAAAAAAATATTGGGCAATATCCAAAGTATGATTAAAAAAAATATTTGCTAGAGACTTCCAGCTTGTGAATATGATATAGGCATCATTAAAAATACACATTACTGCTTTATCAATTGGTACTGCCATTTGGTACTGTGGTGTTTAGAGATGGGGCCTTCGGGAAGCAATTAGGATTAGATAAGGGCAGTAGGGTGGAGCCCCCATGATTGAATCCTGGTGGCTCTCTGGGACAGAGCAACCAGGAGAGATGTATGTACACATGTATGTTGCCTGTCTCTTACTGCATGACGTGCTCCACCACACTGGGACTCTGTCAACACCAAGGCCATCACCAGATGTGGTCCCGTTGACCTTTGGATGTTGTGTTAATCAGCTTTTTATTGCTGTAACCAAAATGCCTGACAAGAACAAGCTAGAGGAGGAAAAGTTTATTTTGACTCATAGTTTCAGAGTTCATCATGGTTGGCTGACTCCATTGCTCTGGGCCTGAAGTGAGGCAGAACATCATGGCGGAAGGGAGTAGAGGAGGAAAACACTCAGCTCATGGCAGCCAGGAAGCAGAGAAAGCAGGAGCTAGGGACAAAATGCATAATTCCCAAGGCATGTTCCAGTGATCCACCTCCTCTAGTCACACCCCACCTGCCTGTAATTACCACCCAGTAATCCCTCCAAATTATTTATCCACCAAATAGATCAACCCACTAATTAGGTTACAGCTCTCATAATCTAATCACAGGAAGTGTTAATGAGGGACAGCTCACAACCCAATCATGACAAACATCCAAACTGAGATCCAAGGAAACCTCTTTTCTTTATAACTTATCCATTCTGTGGTATTGTGATATTAAGCAATAGAAAATGGACCAGTAACACTCAGTATCTAAAAATATATTCATGAGCATAAGTGAAACAAATTGTAGGAGAGCCATTGAGGCATGGATTATGATTGTCATTCTCTCAACCTCTCATAATCTTTTCTGATTTCTCTTTCCTATTCTCATCTTGAGTAGTTAGCCTGAAGTTCATTTTTTTTTCTTTGCAATCCTGGGACTGGAACCCAAGGCCTCATGCAGGCAAGACAAGTGTGTGGTCACTGAGCTACATCCCAGTCCTAAAGCTCATTCTTCTGAAAAACAAAACAAAACAAAAATCCAAAATGATAACAAGGAAAAAAAGAAAATCAGTGAAAGCCCAATGCTAGCTAAGTCAAAAAGAACAGAGTGCATTTTGTTAATTGAACACCTGGAATTTTGTATTTGATACTTGCTTTTAAATTCTTCTTGCCATTTGTATGAAAAATGTAAGGTTTTTCCAGAATATGCATGATCCTCAGTAGTGACCTAGGGACTTTGGAAGGTATTGCCAAATATGCTGATTAACCGTAGCTACTGAAACAGATGCTCAAACAAACAAATCCTTAGAAAGCTCATATATTATAATAGTTTATTTCTAGCTTATGTAAGGTGTTCTTTATTATTCCTTTTAAGAAAAGCAGCTTTCACTCAGTGATTTTGGGAGTTGAACTCCTTCCATCTTATGACTCTGCTATCTTAAAATGCATCTTGCAGTGCTTGTCTGAATTAAGCCAGTGGAAGAGAAAGGATTTGGCTAGGGGTATCCGGTAGCAGGACCACATTGAAGGATATTATTAGTCAAGATTAGAGGTGTTGTGTGTCACTTCAATTTAAATTTTATTGCCTAGAAATCTGTGTCTATGCCTTACAACAAGGGAATAGGGTATTACAATCTATTTATAGTTTAGTTTTCAAAATACCTAACCGATTTCTGATTTGTATCCTTTCAGGCTGTGTAGACAAAAGTGGGTGACTTTGAAAGTTTTAGTTCCAGGCATGGTGGGACATGACTATAATCCTAATGGCTTGGGAGTCTGAGGCAGGAGGACTGTGAATTCAAAGCCAGCCTCAGCAACTTGGCGAGGCCTTAAGTAACTTAGTAGATCCTGTCTCAAAATAAAATATACAAAAAGGCTGGGGATGTGGCTCAGTGGTTAAGGACCCCTGGTTTCAATTCCTGGTACCCCCCCCCCCCCAAAAAAAAGAAAGAAAGAAAGAAAGTTTTTATTAATTCACAGCTGGTTCTCACCTCAAACTTCCTTTTCCCTTGGAACCTGGATATGTATAGAGTAATAAAAATAGTACTTTATACCAGCTACAATTGTGCTGAAGGAGAATCTTTGATGATATAGGTCATTTCATAATTATTTGCTGATAGTACTCCACCGACTTTTATTCTGTTGTGGGAGGAGGCAGAAAGATATTCTGAATCCAGCTTGTACCATGCCAGACTACATCTCTTCCCAGCCCTGAGTTTATGGACAGCACGTTGATAGCTTTGAATTGGCCCTGATGTACTTCCACTATAAAAACTGGCAAGCAGGAAGCCTCTTTCCCTAGAGAGCCAGTTGTTAAATATTTGCCATCCCATCACTGGATACTTTTCCAGTTATCCAGTGGTTCATGGTTTACTGAGCTAGAATGGTGAAGGATACTTTGTCAGAATTGAGAGGGAACAACAATCCATAAAGAATTTCATGAATGAAATACATGTAGGGTTAATAAGTAAAAAATTTTGTCTGCCTTCCTCTTCTTTATCCCAAGGACAGCCACTTTGGGGATTCCCCTTCCTGGCTCCTCAGCTGTCTCCACTGCAGGGTGCCATCTTAGGAGAGATACCTTAGCAACTCCCAGGCAAAGGGCACTAATCCGTGATTGAGAAGGAGAAATCTTTTCCCCAGCTACTGAAGGCCCTCTTTCTAGGTCCTGGCCTTCCCCAGTGGCTGACATTGTGTTTGCCTTATCTGTCATGAAGATTTTGCCACCCATGCCTTGCCTTATAGACCTCAACAGGAGGACTTTGGCAGTCCCAAGACCAGTTATGGCTCCAGTAAGCAGGGGAAGATCAAGCACAATCTGAGTGGTGCATGTGTCTGCAGGTGACTAGAGTCTAGCAAAGGGGCTGCTTCGCCTGTTCTTTCCTCTCAGTGCCATCATGTCCTATAGTGGTCACTATGATCATGTGAATCTCCTACTTTGATCCAAGTCCATGAATTTTCCAGAGAGAACGAATTCAACAATTAAATCCAGTAAATGTTTTGTAAGTTACTTTTGTGTGCAAGATGGCTTTAGAAATATAAAGGAGACTTTGAGAAGGTAATCAAATAGTGGGGTTCAGACAAGTGTCTAAAGCTCCAGGGTAACTCTTAAAAAGAAATTTAATTGGAACTCGATTAATTGAAATAAATTTAAATTTGCTTATAAGCAGATAAAAGTCTTAGCATCTTAGGTGTCGATTTTTTTTTCTTTTTAACTGTTTAAATAACTGCATATGGTAAGCTGTGGAACACTGTTTTCAGTACACTCTTAGATATAGATATGATTAAGTTATGGTTCTTTTCTTAAGAACTTAGTATATGTAAATACTAAAGTCAAAACAGTCATAAGTACTTTAATAAAAATAGCTTTCCTAGAGAGAGTGCTTTGGGACTATATGGAAGGTAGAGATTAATTTTGGAAGGAACTTTGCATGGAGGGAATGGCATTTGGTCTTGGCCTTGACAAATCAGGAAGAGTTTAACAGATGGACATGAGGGCTTCCAGGATCTTCCAGGATGAAGGCTCAGCTGGAGCCCAGGCTTGGAGACAGGAAATGTAAGGTGAGTTAGAGGGTGTGTGTTGGGCAGGTCATGGGAAGTGATGTTAAAAAGATAAGTCAGGATCTTATTGTAAAGGAGTCTCTGTGCCAGCAAGGGAGGTTGAACTTGATGTTGACAATCTTGGAGCGAAGCCACTGATGACCATTTTCTTTTTCAAAAAATAACCTGAGACTTTTAGATTATCCAGATAACCATGTAAGGGAATGGAGGAGGAAGGTACATTCTTAGACTAATACAGAAATGCAAGTGTGTGTAAATGTGAAAACCATTAAATTGGCAACACAAGTAGGAGAGGTGTACAGTTAGAGGCAGAATTGTTACAGACTTTTATGACTGAGACTTTGAACCCAGGCACAGTATTGATTGTAATCGTGCTAAGGCAGAACTCAGTCCTCTCATCATGTATGTAGTGAACCTGTACCTCTGTCATGTGCTGTGCTCAGAGGAACTACCAATTTCAAGAGCTAGTCGGGTTGTGGACAGAGGTAAGAGAGGAGTCAGAAAGGTAGGGAACAATGCTTCATGATATGAAATTGACACATAGAGAACATTTTGGGAAGATGGTTGGAGATTAGAGATGAGTTTCACCTTATGACTGATTTGAACTGCTAATGGGATATTTCAGTGGTGATGACTCTCAAAGGAGATGAGTGTTGTTGCATAAGTTCTCAGACGTCTCCTCTTTGACCTTTTTCCTCTCCACATTCATGGACATTCAGGATGACATCCCATTCGTGTTCCATCTCTGTGCAAACAGGGAAATAGATCTCAATGAGGAAGATGTAATAATACCATTTGACCTTTTCAAAGCAGATCAATTGATCATTAAGAATCAATTCCCATTTAATTATCAAACAATATTTTAAATAGCTGTGGGTGCTGTGTGAATACAATTTTGGGGGGGGTGTGTTCCCCAACCGTGGCAATGGCTGCGTAGCTACTTCTAAACTTGGAAAGATGGCTAGCTAAGGAAAACCTATCATCTTTGCAGTGTGCAAGCAGAAATTGAATTGTTCAAAGCAAGCGTGAATTGCATGTGTGTGTGTGTGTGTGTAAATATGTTATGTGTGTTTATGTGAGTGACTTTTCCATTGAGATGAAGGGATCAGTGTAGATGAGCGTGACTGATCTCATAGAGCAGGGAGAAGTCAAAAGTTTCCCAGATACTCAGTCTGAAGTCCTCTGAAACTTACTTTAGATTAACCAAGGGAAATCTCTGTGGTTCTTAGCTAAGAAGCATTGGCTTGGTTTCCTTTCCTATAACGTGTTATATTCTGATCTTAATGCAACACTGTCATGTCACCTTCTCTGAAAGGAGGGGTGGAACTACAGTCTTCCTAGCAGGGGCCATTTCCATGGTCTTTCATGTAGGAAATTTCAAAAGTACATCAGCCATGGTCATGGTTTATGGGACAACAATTTCATAATAATGGCAAAAACCGCATATAGAGACAATCCCTAAAAATTGATGCTTTTTCTATGGTTCTGTTTTGAGTGGTACCACTAAATTAAACTATCCAAGGAAATTAAATATGGAGGCGGGGGAGCATTGTGTGATGTATGGTGGCTGAAATACTAAACACTCCAATATAACATCAATACATAATTTGTATGGTTACAAATATTATTGGCATAAATAATTCATGCTGTTGCTTTGTATTCACTTGATTAACAGCGTCTTTGTCATTTTTATCAGTCATGATGCCATTGCAATCTTGCGCATTGTGTTTAAAGAATACTTGGGGAAATGTTTCAACTGTGTGTCTGGATGGTAGAATGTATTTATTCATTTAGTCAGATGAAATGAAATAGAGGGTGTTTAATATGCATGTCTGCATTACACTAGATACTCTCTAAATAAATTACAGACAGTATTAGTCCCTTTCATTGTAAGAAAAATTATAGTTTGATTTTTTTCAAGTAGCCAAAATGCTGCCATTCTGTATGTTTAATTACAATTTTTTGAGGCTTTTCAAATGAGCTTTGAAGAATCCTGAACATTTTTGCTTTGAGATGTCAATAGGGAAACTTTGCTTAGTTAAGTGAGAGTCTAATTACTCTGTAAAGAATGTGGAGTAGTTTTCTTCTTATGGGAAGAATGTACTCAGCTCTATCATAGCTGAGCCTTTCTATCCCATCCCCCGCTGCTACTGCCATTATTTTGCTTCTGGAGCACTTCTGAGGGCTGCCCACTGGAACTTCCCTGGCATGGTCCACTTTGTTCCTTGTCTAGTCCTCTTCTCCTGGGATTCAGATCTTGGGCCTGTGCAGTGTCTTCCTTTGCAGCCACTGTATGTCGTACCTTCCTCTTCCTCTCGCCTTCTCTCCCTGAGACTCCCAATTCCTTTTCGTAGCTGGTTTCTGCTTGAAGTTAGAGCTCATAGAGTAATTGAAGTAATTTATGCTCAGCTTTAGATGACCACTATCAAAGAAAATCAGAGCTGGGCAGCAATTAAAGCAGTGAAAACAGATTTTATTGGGGGGCTTTTGGGACAGGGCAAGACAGACCTCAGGATAGAACTGGGCAACATTCTGAATACAACAGCAAGTAGGGATTTATAGCCAGGGAAAGATCAGATATCACCTGGATGGTGGGTGATGAGGAGGGTGATAAAATATTGAGGGTAAGGGATTCTGGTTAAACCAGCTTGACAAGATTCTTGCTAGAATTGGGTTATGCAGACATCAAGACATGGGAGTCCAAACACTGAGTCCTCCTTGGAAAGAGAATTCAGAGGAGCCTGACTTAAGTTTGATCAAAGAGAGATACTGTTACTGGTAAACATGATTTTCTGGGGTGTGAGTGGGGGAGGTGTGTTTCAAATGAGGGGAAATCAACTCCAAATCAAGCCCAAGTGTGAGACTGTCTTCTGGGGGTACTCCCCAGGGTGGAGTCCTGAAGGGGTGTGTGGAAGAGCCAAGCTGGATTTCTTCTGATGAAGAGGGGGAAAGGGAGCTGAGGGTTGGGGCCATCGTCAAGATTTGGAATTGGCAGGGGGTGGATGTGAAGTTGGGGACTTACTTGCATTCCTGTTGAATCCTTAGTCCGTAGTACAGAGCCTGGCATACATTGTGGGAGCTCAGTCAATGTGTTGGGCGCAAATGAATTTCACAGACAAGGAAATTGGCACATAGAGAGGATGAAGAACTCTCTGCACAATTCTTTCATATATCCATTAGGTAAACAAATTGCTTTTATTTTTCCTGCCCTACCTATAAGTTATGCTCACTAGATAATTAGCAGTTCTTTCGTCATAGAGAGCTCTGTAATTCTTCCATACGATGGCATATTATTACTAGGATGACTGCCACATAAGTATGTAGTCTCTGGAATCAAAAAAGAGGAGGACAAAGCATTTTGCTGTCAGACTCACATATTGTAGCCGTGAGTTGCCTTGAAGAATCTCTGAACTCATGGCTTTCTGCCACGATTGGAACATTCAGATGGTGAACGTGTAGCTGGTGGAAAGATGGGTAACACTGGGCTGAGAGTATCTGAGTTCTGACTGCAGGCCCCTTTCTGTCTGCTTTTCTATATTAACTCTGCTTGCTTTGCTGGATCTTCTTTCGTTTTGGAAGAGGCTGACCCTACTTTCCTTAAGGATCTGCTGAGCCAGGAGTTCTTTGGTACTGTATTGAACAAAGCCAGGTGGAGAGAGCGGCTGCACGAGAGGCCTTGGCTGGCATTCTGAGAACCTTCTGGCTCCTCCTCGCAAGATGTGGATTCTATATTTACCAGTTCTTACACTGTGACTCATCTCTGCCATATTGGGCAAATACTACTGTAACACTGAGATGGTTTGATCAAAAGTTCTCCTTCATTGCATACCCTGAATAAAAGATTTTTTTTTTTTACTAATCCTTAAAAAATAAAGTTAAGTGCATCCTAAAAAATAGAATGTGGATTCATCTGTGCCAGTTTTTAAAACTAGAAAGAAAAAAAAAACAATCAAGTAAACCTGAAAATGTCATTTGCCTTAACTAGGCATTTTATTATAAGAGAAGCATTTTACACAACAATCTGAGAGTGAAATGTTTTTGGATTTACGCTGGCCAGGCTGTTCCGAACAGACTCTGGGCGAGAATAGTCCAATACGAGGATCATCTGCGATGGGGAACAGAAGGAAGCCAGCTTTACTGAAGCTGGACAGATTTTTTTTCAACTTGGAAGACACTGGCTCCTGGTTTCTCAAGCAAGGCCAGAGGAAGGAAGTGTTTTTCAAGGCAGCCTATAATTTTTTTTTCAGGTTGTTTTTCCAAATCTCTGTTTGGTTCCCTTTGTGAAAAATGTACTCTCTTTTTTTTTTTTTTTCCCCTGCTGGAGCCCATTTTCCCATGCAAGCATCCAGATTTCACAACGTGGTTGGCTTAGACACTTGGCAGATCTCACAGAAGTGTGGTGGAGCAGGGCTGCATCCTAATGAGCAGGGCCACATAGTCATCCAACAGAGAGCCCCACACAGTTATCTCGAGAGGAGCCTGCCTGGCACTGTGTGTGCCCAGGTGAGGGAACCTGTCCTTCCTCCCCACTCTGAGAGAGGATGAAAGGAACCCAACATGGCAGAGGTGGAGTGGGGGGTTGGATATCTCCAGATTCCATCTGCCTCTCTCTTTTTAAATGCTCCTGGGTATTAGACCTTATCATGGGCTTTTTCTAGTTTTAAAAATATTTAGGATTCTTTCTCTCCTGAGCAACTACCTGCTGGGAATGGAGGTGAAATGACAATTCCTGGAAACTTCTTAGCAAGGTGATTTTGGGTTTTCTAAATTTCATGCCCACGATTATTTATTAATAATAACCTCAACCATGGGCTAGGAACCTTTCCATTCATGCCCTTTCCTTCCCTTTTCTTTCTCCTTTCTTCCTACTTCCTTGTTTTTTTCTTTCTCACCTTCTCTTCCCTTCTTTTCTTTTCATCTATCCACCCTGAGAGCTTTCTGGGCTCATGCTCCATTGGCATCTGCCACCTCTTGATTCTTGACAGCCTTTGGAGGCATGTTGAGCCCTGATGCCTGTCTGCCTTAGAGCTGCCTCTGGGGCCCCAGGGAACAGCAGGCAACTGATGGTAATCCTTGCCCTTCTCCTGGCTTTGGGGGTGGGGGGATTGTGCTTAAATACTATTGACACAGTTCCATCCCCTTTCCCTCCTGTATTCCAGGTAACCCTGTTTAAATTTACATGGGCTTATCCATCATGGTTGGCTTTCACAAAATGAATTGCTTTATGAAGATGATTTTAATTACCATTTTCTTGCAACCTTTAACCATTCCTGCATATGTATTCGTTGGGAGCATCTGTTTGAATTGCAAATGCAAAGAAATTAAACACTTGAAGAGTGTCCGCTTTCCAGTTTTTTTTTTTTTTCTTTTTTTCACCAGTTTTGAAATGCAAGTCGAAGGGAGTGAATGTAGGTCTGGGACCACACAGACCTGTTACATCATGAAGGACAAAAAGAATCATGTTCCATCAAAGCAATTTTTCTAGCCTGTGACTGTTCTGAAAGGAAGTTAGTGGAGAAGAATGAGCATCCACATATCTTTTTAAACCGAGTATTATCTGTTTAGGTCCTGTCTCACAATTCCTCTAGACTTTATTCTATTATTTGAAATATTTTCAGTTTTTGATTCCTCAAGTGGTAAACAGCTGTGCCAGTTTTCTTCGATTATGTCAATTGCCAGCTTTTTCTGTTGAAAACTCACTTCGTGCACCATATTCTACTTCTTGGTGTTTACATTTGGAGAATACTGGGTTCATTTTCACATTCTCAAGTTGCATGAGCAATTGCAGCAGGGTCTTTGCTTCTCCAGTGAATGC
This sequence comes from Ictidomys tridecemlineatus, assembly GCF_052094955.1. Lineage (NCBI taxonomy): Eukaryota > Metazoa > Chordata > Mammalia > Rodentia > Sciuridae > Ictidomys > Ictidomys tridecemlineatus. The sequence continues at coordinate 116,051,683 of NC_135479.1, read as the reverse complement.
ATAACAGCACTCACATTCCATGTCAATCATATCCATGTCTTCATGGAGCCTATGTTCAAGGTGCTTAGGAAGGTAAGTGTGTGTGTTAGCTTTTCATCACTGTAACAGTGCCTGAGAAAATCAAAAGGAGGAAAGATTTAGGTTCATGGTTTCAGAGTCCATGGTCAGTTGGCTGTGTTGTTCCTGGGTCTGTGGTGAGATAGAACAACATGGCGGGTACATATGGAAGAGCAAGGAAAAGAGAGGGGCAAGCAAAGGGTCAGAGATGAAATATGCCCTTCAAAAACATGCCTCCAGTGACCTACTTCCTCTAACTAAGCCCCACCTCCTGAAGTTTCTACCACTTCCCAATAGCTCATTAAGGTGTGAACTCATCACTGGATTAATCCATTGGTGATATTAGATCCCTCATGATCCAGTCACTTTCCAAAGACCCCACCTCTGAGCACTGCCGCATTAGGGTCCAAGCCTGCACCACATGAGCATTTGGGGGACATTTCAGATTCAGACCAAACAGAGAGGAAGACTGTCCTTAGCAGTCCAAGCTCAATAGCCTTGGAAGAGAACCCAGCACCACTACCTGAAGATGACTCTGTCTAGTGGCAGAGGTCTGAGATGCCATGGGTGAACCTGTGGAACATTCCAAAGCATTTTTAGGCCTCTGTTTCCACGCCTGTAAATTTATCTGATGGAACATAGTCTCTAAGATCCCTTTATAATCCCCTTACATAGCTTCTTTCTTCTGTGTTAAGGGATTATCACCCTTAAAAGCACATGATTGTACTTCAAGCTGTGATCATTCATTTATTCCATAGTAGAAGCCAGTTTATGAGATTTCTTCCAACTTAAGAGCCTCTGGCGAACATCAGGGAAGGGGGAATAGGATCCTTGGAGGTAGGTGAGGAAGAAAGATACTACAAAGTTCCTTTTGCTTTTGTAGGACTCTCAAATGCTGAGCTCACAAATGCCTTAGCATGTGCCATCTGACCACGCCTCAGCCTGTATCTCTCTAGCAACACAGATCCCAATTCACACCCAATACTTCATTCTTATTAAAGCACTGTTTCGCCCCAGTGGGCCAGGTACCTCCCACACCTCCTGCTGTACCCTAATCATTCCAAGTCTCGGCCTGCATGTTGTTTTCATTAGGAAGCTCCCTTACATCACCTGTTCTAGTTTAGGATAAGCGCCTCTTCACTGGCTTCTGAGACTCCCTTGTGCTTTCTTCTAATAACAGTTCCCCCCCCCCCGAAATATTAATAAATTTTAACCCTCTGTGACCCTCACTATCCTGCTCACTCCTCGAGGAAAGGAACTGTACATTCAACATCATGGCGTTGGGCATCACCTGACAAATAATAGGTGCTCCATTAATATTTGTTGAATGCATAAATGAATTAATGGAGGTTTTAAAAAGTTAACATCATTGAAATTACTTTTAAATCCTTGAAATTTGAAGACCTCAAAATGGCTGAGGGGGAGAAGGCCAATCACCTACAAGAGGGCTGAGATGATCAAGACAGGTCAGAAGTGGGAACTGTATCATTTCATTGAGGGATAGATAGTAGAAGAAAATCGAGGTTTCTTTATCAACGAGAAAAGGGGAAAAATTGTATTAGTAGGCAACTGATTGCCTGTTAATAAACTTGAATCCGTTTGTAGTTTTCTGTAATTGTGTTGGTCTAACTTTTCCCTACAGTGCTTTAACTGCAGGCCTTTACAAATGCTTCTGAGCTTGGGAAGCCAGGTGAATTTACTCCAAGGTTAAAAATGGATGACTTTATTCCTCACTTGTTGATTCTGCCCTGAATACCTGAGAGAAGTTGCTTCCAGACATCGATCTTTCATCTTCCAGAGTATTTTTAGGAGTTGTGTAGAATTTTTTGCTTTATTTATGGGCTCTAGGGGGGGGGCCTGGTAAGCCGATAAATTGAGATGTGAAGCACCAACTTTTGTTCTTTCTGTCAGTGTCCAGATGGGAGTGATGAAGAATGACATTCCCCTTCTTTTCAGAGAGGAGACAGGGGGTGGAGTGCGGGGTGATGGGAGGAGGACCTGAGCAGGACAGGCAGGAGCTCAATCTGATTTGGTTGCTTTATTAAAAGGTCAGTGAAATCAAACAGAGCAGACAGTTTTATTAAACAGAAACAAGGGAAGGTAAGCCTCTATAGGTCAGCCTGCCCCGGCTCTAAGATGGTTAATCAGCAGTCATGAAAAATCTCTTGGACAGACCTAGGGTGAGCTGTCCTGGTCCTGCCCCCACTGTCCCCTGGGAAGTCTACCATGGACCGTCTGGCTGGGTTAGGATTGAGGAGATTGTTAACAGTAGTGCTCATGTTTGACTCTAGTTGCCCACACAACCCGGCATCTTGTTAATCAGGAATCAGCTCAAATGTCATCTCTTTGCAGAGGCTTTTTCTACCCAAACCAATTTAACTTTTGTATCCTCTCCCCCAGTCCCTGTTGCCCTGGGGTTTTGACTCCTTTTTCATTTTCCGAATAGCCCATGTCATCATCTGGAATGGCCTTTGTTATGGTTTAGTTGTGAGGTGTTTCCCAAAAGTTCATGTGTGAGACAATGCAAGAAGGTTGAGAGGGGAGATGATTGGGTGATGAGAGCCTTAACCCATTCAGTGAATTGAACCCCTGATAGGGATTAACTGAGGGTAGATGAAGGCAGGTAGGGTGTGGCTGCAGGAGGTAGGTCATTGGGGCATGCCTTTGGGGTATATGGTTTTGTATCTGTTGAGTGGAGTCTCTCTCCCTGCTTTTTGGCAGCTATGACCAGACCTGTTTTCCTCTGCCACATTATTCCACCATGATGTTCTATGTCACCACCAGCCTTAAGGATTGGAACCCACTATCTGTGGACTGCCATTTCTGAAACTGAGCCCCCAAATAAACTTTTCCTCCTCTTACTGTTCTTATCCGGTTCTTGGTCACAGCAGTGAAAAAGCTGACTAAAACAGCTTTTAAATTTCATTAAAATAGAAGCCTTGTCTGCCTCACTCATTGCTGTGGTCCAACCAATCTAGAACAATGACCCGTGGAATAGGTGCTCGTTGTTAAACAAATGAGTCATACTTTGTACAAGGAAGCCAGGAAATTAAAATAGATTGCATTTGGAACATGATCATTTGCCTTGATTTCAGCAAAGAGGATATCCATTTAATCCTCCCATCCCACCAAGAAACATTTTTTGATTATTTAGTGGGAACTATCTACTCAAGGCAACACTCAAAAAAAAAAAAAAACAGAGCTTTAAATATCATCTTACATATAATACAGGAGTAGATACATATCCAAATAAAATTCTATCTCTGCAGCAAATTCTGAATTGAGTTCTTATTCCACAAATAATTAATAGTGTTTCCTCCATCACCATTTCTAACTTAGAATTAGGCATTATCCAGCAACAAGAGACTGAGGAGGTCCCTAAGAGTTGAATCAGTTATACAATCCTGCTCCTCAACTCCTAAACCAACTCCTAAATCTTCTGAATAAGATTCTGTTTGTACTAATGGTATATACCTCCAGTGAGTACGCTTATTTGCATGTAGTAGGTTGAGAAAATGAAAGATTAATTTACTTTAGAGCAGTTGGGTCGATGAATGATATAAGTTAGTGTTTGCATAGAATAATTAGGCTTTCTCTCACCACATCAAAAATCAAAACCAAAATTACTCTTAAACAAAAATACCACAAATAAGAAACACATTTATGAGCTATTTATTTACTCTAGGGTTAAAAATGGAGTAAATGGAGTCTCCTCTCTTTGGTGGAGCTGGTAATTGTGGTGGCATGAACAAACTTCCCCGAGCATCTCCATAAAATGCACCTTTCCTCATTCTGGATTTTTTTATATGTACTACTCATTTCATGAAGGCAGACTCCCTAAGAAGCAAGGACAGATGAGGATCTGAGGCTCAGAGTGGAACATTTTGCCAGGATCACATGGCTTAGTTACTGGCAGGCCAAGGATTTAAACCCAGAGATCTTCAGAACCTGTTTCTCTTTGATTTCAAAAAGGAGAGCTCTGTGGATGCAACAGGAAGACAAAGCATGTAGCTGGACCTTTGAGGATCACAACATTAGTGAAAAACCACAGAATTGTGCTTCAGAATTTTAAAATGACATGTGTAGCTCTCCTTTGAATCACCATTCTTTCAAATCGAGAATATATAGAGATGGTAGATAGATGACAGCAAAAATAAGTGGATGGGTTTATGTGTGAATGGACAGACAGGAAGTTGTAAGTACTAGCAGTTAAGGAACTTTAACCTAAAGTCAAATCACATATACACTAACTTGTCAAGCTTCCGTCTATCCTTATTTCTCATAAACATTGTGTAGAGGCAATTTGTGAAGAGGATTTGTCATCTTTTTTATGTACTGTATATTCTGTGGAACTGTTACAAAGACATTTATTGAAGTTGATCATTCTTCTATTACTTTGTGAAATATGGTAGGCTAAAGGGGCAAGCCAATTGCCTCCAAGCAGTTTCCCTCAAAGAAGCAGTGTTAAGGAAAGTGCTGGAAAATGCTGCTGCTATTCACCCCTACTCCTGTCCCCACCCGAAGAGTGCATTGCTTTGATTCTTATTTAGCTCTCACAGTGACCAGAAGTAGCTAGGTTTACCCTTGGCTAATGAAGACACCAGAGGGTACTCAAGGACATTCTCTAGTGGCAGGCGAAACCCTTGGTGGGGCTTCTCATGCCAGGTGCTTTACTTGCTCTTGAACACCACAGCAGTGAAATGCACTGGGCTTTTTCACTACTGAATCTCTACACTTCACATACTGCCTAGCGCTTAGTAGGCCTTTTATGAGGGGAAAACAAAAAGAGTAAACAGAGTCTATAAAATATGACTCTTGAGCTTTTAAACAGTCTATTATTTGGGGTCCTTGATTTTTATTAAATACCAAATGTAAAACAAGCCCTTTGACTAGGAAAAGATTTAAAAATAAAAATCAGTAATATTGAGTGGGTGAGAAGTTGTTGTGTAATGTCTTTGAATAATGAGGGCTTTGGCAAACACCCCATTTGATTGAAAGGAATTTTGCAAAGCATTTTAGCCACTAAAAGGAAAGGAAAGTTCTATTGAGTTTTTAAAACGGACTATGTGAGCCCATTTGTTTAAACTAAACACTGAAGAGCCTTAGGTCTTAATGAATCTAACAGAAATTTTAGCTAAAAAGAACTCATTGGAAACCAGATGGCACAGCCACCATTGTGAGCTGAGCCTAACTCTCTTGTTTTCTGAAGTGCATGTCAATTTAGCTCCACAGAACTCATAGTACAAAGATGCTATTAATTCTGGAAGCCTCTGTACCCTACTCACCCTCTCCAGCCATCCCGGCCAAAGCAATACTTCCGTTCCCTGGAAATTAATGCTTTCAATAAAATGTGTGTCTTGGGCAGGAAGTGGGGCTGGGAAGGATGTCACTTCTCTTGGTTTTTAATTTATTAAAAAATTAAATTATTCAATGGCACTGGTCAAAGCATGGTCAGGTAGACTTTACTCAAGACCATCAAGAAAGGTATGGGGACTGCTGTAACAGGTCTTGGAGAAAGGGAGAGAGATGGGGCTTCACCTTCACAACACAGCCAAGTGGGAGTTTATAGCCAAAGAGTGGGCTGGGGGTCGGTGGCGAACATTGTGAGGGGGATCTGGATAAACCTGACCCAACCAGGATTCTCCCGAAGAAAGGCCATCACCTGGGGGAAGGTGGAGGTTGATGGAAGTTCAACCAAGCAAAGACTCTATCGTAAGTCCTCTTACATGGCCCGAGACACCAAGCTCTACACCACAGATCAATGTCTTGAAGACTTTAGTTAGTAAGGGCAAGAAGAGAGAAAGCTCATCAGGAATGCAAGGCAAGTGATGCCTTCTCTGGATCTCTTGAGGAGCCTGGGGAGGGTCAAGGGCAGTGAAAACACATGGGGGGGGTGTTCAGAACTCTTGATTGCATGCTATATAGGAAGCGCCTGGTTTATAAGTATAAAAAGTGAGCACTTTTCAGTTTTTGCCTTTATCTTTGCGAATTCTTGACCTTTGTCAGTGAAGTTAGGTAGTTTTGGTTTCTCTTCACTCTTTATCAAGAAAGGTATGGGGACTGCTGTAACAGGTCTTTATGTAGTAATCAGATGGGTTATTCCCCCTCATTTATGGGTAGTTAGGTCTTTCCAGCAATGAGTGAAGCACCTTGTAAGATATAAGAATTCTTCCAGCTCTCATGGTTCAAGGGCTTAATGCTAAAGATTCCAAGTTTCTGGGTTGGACTTCTATAGCGTCAGCTTCTAGGCCACCAGGCAGTTTCCAGGAGTGGTGGTCAACTACTTACTGAAAACTGACAATTATTCCTTAATCCTAAAACCTGGCTCTTATCCCATCCGCCATGGTATAAGATTCCCAGTGGTGACTCCTGAAGACTAAAGAAAGCCGCTTCCTGATTATGTTAGGTTTGACACACACCCTGCACTTTGTTGCCTAAATGAAAGACCTAGTTCTAAGCACACACTGTGTGCCAGGGTGCACAGGCTCACTCATGCACTTGTGCGCGTACACACACACACACACACACACACACACGCACACACACAAGACCGTGGTCATTGACTTTGTGGGACATGAGCTGTGTGCACCAGAATCACAAAGAGATCGTTGCAACACACTGCAAAGCTGACAAGCCCGTGGCCATTTATAGTGAAAAATCAAACTTAAATGTTGTGTGTGAGAGAAGAAGTGGGTGAGCAAGAGAGCTCACTCCTGAGCTGTTGGAGTAGATGGAGATGATGGCTATGAGACTGTAATGACATTGCCATAGTTGAGTTGCCTTAGCTGATACTTCTTTGGGAAGATAAATACCAGTCCCAGAGTCACTGAGAGGGTCAGGTGAACACAGAGAGAAATCCTGGAAACCCCGCTGAATGGTCAGAAAGGGGGCAAGTCTAGGAATGATGTCCCTAGAAGAAATGGAGCTTAATTGGGGGCTGACTTGGAAGAAGTTCATTGTCATCTCTTTTAAGCTGTTTTAAGAACTTGACTGACCCCACCCAAGAGGAGCTTGGACATCGCTTCCCTTTAATGGCTTCCGGGCGACTTGTGCAGTGGCTATAGGCGATTGTTTTTGCAGCTGGGTCCCTGTTGCTAACCTTTCCTTGATTGACAGGGGGCATTGGAAATAGGTGAGGGGAATTAGAAAACAGCTAGAGGGAGAAACAAAGGAGCCATCCTCCCATCTCCTAGGCCTTTGTTATTGGCATTTTCTCTCTGCAAGTTGATTCAGGTCAGTAGGGAAATCATTAGCGGGATAGAGAAGCTTTTTAAGGGTTCCTTATTTATTGATGCTGAAGGCTTTGGGATTGTGCATTTTCTTTGTTCTGTGCCTCCACAGTGGTAGGAGTTCTAGATAAAATATTAATCATAAAGTTTTTTTTATCATTTCCAGTTGCCCAGAGATATTAAGAGTTATGGCCATGAAGCCTTGGTACAGCTATATTTTACTGCCCACGTGTCTTCCCAGAGACGACACATATGCTTTTCATTTTGCTGCCATTATTCTTCTTGAGATCACAGGGCATCAATCATTACTGTGGTGGAAAAATGAAGATGAGGGAGAAAAGCATGGGTCTGTAAGCACAAGATGATGTGTTTGTCTGCAGTGCCAAGGGACAGTCTCTGAATTCAGGAACCAGAAAAGGCTCAGTGACTTGTACTTCAGAAAGAAGATTCATCAGCAAGGAAATCAGAGCCCCCAACCAGCAGTCAGTATGCAGAGGTGTTTCGAGAAGCTGTGTTGCATTGTGGAATTCCACCTTCCTGGCAGTGTCATACAATCAGACCGGGCTGGGGTGAAAGAGTTGAGATGCCTCCTCTCCAGAATGTCATATTAATCGCAGCTGTGTCGATGGAAAAGATGAATGAGGTGTTAATGTCCCAAAAAAGGTGCTCTGGGTAGATGGTCTCCCTAGCCAGTGAAAACCCTGGCTGGCTTTTGCAAATGGAAAGGGTTCTCCAGTCCCTGTCCTGTCCAGCATGCTTTTATTCTCATCAGAATGTTATTTTCCATTCTGAGACACCAAATCGCAAGGATAGAGTGCCGTGATGAGTGTAAATACATTTAAAAGAGGTCCCCTGTGGTAGTGACAGTTGTTGAGTCATGAGCCTCTGCTTCATGTTTTACGTGGACTCTCTCCCAGCTCCTATGTGGGAGGAAGGGGTTAGCAGGCTTAGATGAGGAGACTGAGGCCCAAAGAGTTAAAGTGCCAAGGTCACATGGCTGCCTAGGGGTTGAGCTGGGATTTGAATTCCTTTGATGCTAAATAAATTTGCATTCTGCCACTTGGACAATAATATGTAAATCATTGAAAACTTTTATTTATGTTGAGCCTATGGGAAGTGGGGTCCGAGTCCTAGAGCTCCTGTCCCGAGATCCCATCAACATTGTTCCTTGATTCTTCCAGCACTCTGGGACCTCAGCAGAACCCCCCACCCTGGCAGAGCAGAGCCTTCCTTTGAAATGTAACAGACCTAGCGCTGCCTCTTGCATGACTTCATGTCCTCTCCTGCCCACTTCTCTGCAGCCACTTGCCGTGCCAGAACAAGTTTGATCCAGAGCAAACACTTCCTGGTGGGTAATTTGAAGTTTAAAGAAAGTTTAGAGAAAGGCTCTGCAGACCTGGGGAGGAAATATGTCTCTCTGCCTCAATTCTTTTGTTCCTCATGGTTTTATACCAACCTGAAAACATGCTTCACACACTCTCACCCTTGGGAAAGGACAGAGGACTGTCCACATGGAGACCAAAGTTGCTGCACTGTCCTGAGGGAGCATGCAGTTTGTTTTGATCCCTGGCCGTAACTCCAGTCTTCATGGCAGGTGCCCTTCTGGAGCCAGAACCCACCTATTTCTACCAGTGGCAATAAATGGCTTCTCTTTGGGGTCAGGAGGAAGTAAACCAGATGAGCACTCAGGTAGTCATCCTCTTTAAGGTTGGGTCTGACTTTGAAACTTAGAGGAAACTGGCTGGAGGAGAATATGGTGTTCCTTGAGGCATATGTAAAGTAGGTCCCAACAGTCTTCATGGCCAGCCCTTTGTCCTTCTGTCGGTTGCCTTTGTTTTCATGTGTTCCTAAGTATTGCAGAAGAGAGGATTGCATCACACTTGGTTAAGAAGATAGCGTCTCTCCTTTGGGACCTCCTATTTCCCAGCAAATTCTTCAGCCTCCCTAGACTGTACCACATACGCTAATTAATCTAATTATAGATTTTCCTCCTTCTTATTTTAATTCTCAACTGGTGTTTCTCAAGGACGTGGGCCTTGGGAATTGTAGGGTCATTTGTTGAATTTTTGGCAGTGTGAGAATTTCTAATACTTTGCTTTTTGTTCTTATGCGTCGTGAAGTAGGCATCAGAGGCAGAGAAAATAATTGAGGAAGAAAAACAAAACTTGGGAAAGCCCGGAAACAACAGCCTTGCTCAAAATAGCCAGGGGTTGGGGCACTGGATGTCTGTTCTTTTTACCTTCATAGGAGCTATATTTTCCTTATTTTTTTCTCTTATTGGCTGCTCAGAATACTTTGTTGTATAATTCTATTCTTTTCTATGGTTCTAGAGAACTACCTTCCTTCTAGTTTCTCCTGGAGAACTAGGACTATTTCTCCAACCCCATGTCACATTACCCCACACCCATTGTGACTGTGAACCCAATAGATGAGACAAATTTCAAAAACCATAGAGTTGAAAGTACAAAGCAAACTGCCGTGGTATTTTTGGCTTTTCAATATCCATCCACCAGAAGACTGTTTATGAAAGGCTGAGCTCCAACAATACCTGTGGTCCCTAACAGTACTTAGGGATAGAAGCCATGGCACCTGAGAAGGTGCAATGGCATCAGATTGTTCTCTGTGGCCTCTGGCACCGAACATTCTTTTGCCAGCGTTCGGACACTTCACCTGGAATTCATCTCACTTCCAACTAATCAGACAACTTTGTATTTACTCTTGCTCCTTTTGAAGAGGAGCTATTACTCAGGCTACCTGGAAAAACCTTTTTTGGAAATTTGCCTCAGCAAGATGTTTTAAAATCTGTTGACAAGCAGGTGATGTCTAGGTAGTGAGTAGAAAAATAGCTAAAGCTTGTATCCAGTGTTTGCAAAACAGGGCACTTTGGAAGTGATTTGTAGTTTGATTCTGAAATGACTTAGCTCTGGCTAAGCCATGGAGCATTGCTTCTGACCAGATACCATTTGTCACCCTGACAACTTTAGAAATATCTACTGTTTCTTCATGGGGAATAGAGGAGTCTTCTTGGCTTCTTTGAACCTGAAATTTTTGCATAATCCAAAGTGAAGATTAATATTTTATCTGGCCATGTGAGGTTTCATTGGCCAGACTTTTTTTTTTTTCCTGAGAACATTACACCTTTATTTTCCAAATTGAATCAGCATCAAGTAAAACACGTTGCAACCTCAAAATCAGTTGCACTCCAGCTGAATAAGATTGGTTATAAACCAAAATTAGGGGATAAAGCTGGGGTGGGGTGGCCTTGTAAATTCTGAGTGATTTCTAGATACATTAGAAATGGCTTTCTCATTTTGAATCTTTGGGAAAGCCATGTAATTAATCTACGTACTAAATTCCTTTTTATTTTGCTTCTCAGAACAATTCCCCAAACCATTACCATACTCTAAATGAGAACATATTTGTCTTACTTATTCGAACTCAGTGAAAAATCAGATCCTATTTTCTGCAAATAGCTTTTCTGCACTTATATTTTCCATATCACTTCTTTATTATGATATAGCATTAAAAGAAGGAGGTGTCTGTTTTTGTGTTACCTGCTCACATACTTTATCGCAAAATGAGGGACCCGTGCTGTGAAATCAGAATTTCCATTTAGCCCTTAAATGTTGGTACAATAATGGAAATTTGGTCAGTAATAATATTATTATTTTCTTTTTTTTAAAATTGGTTGTTCAAAACATTACAAAGCTCATGACATATCATCTTTCATACATTTGATTCAAGTGGATTATGAACTCTCATTTTTACCCCAAATACAGGTTGCAGAATCACATCGGTTACACATCCACATTTTTACATAATGCCATATTAGTGACTGTTGTATTCTGCTACCTTTCCTATCCCCTACTATCCCCGCTCCTCTTCCCTCCCATCTTCCCTCTCTACCCCATCTACTGTTATTCAATTCTCTCCCTTGTTTTTTCCCCCCTTTCCCTTCCCAAACTCTTATATGTAATTTTGTGTAACAATGAGGGACTCCTTCCATTTCCATACAGTTTCCCTTCTCTCTCCCTTTCCCTCCCACCACTCTTCTCTGTTGAAAGCTAGTCTTTTCCTCATGCTCTTCCTCCCTGCTCTGTTCTTAGTTGCTCTCCTTATATCAAAGAAGACATTTGGCATTTGTTTTTTAGGGATTGGCTAGCTTCACCTAGCATAATCTGCTCTAGTGCCATCCATTTCCCTGCAAATTCCATGATTTTGTCGTTTTTTAGTACTGCGTAATACTCCATTATGTATAAATGCCACATTTTTTTTTATCCATTCATCTATTGAAGGGCATCTAGGTTGATTCCAGAGTCTAGCTATTGTGAATTGTGCTGCTATGATCATTGATGTGGCAGTATCCCTATAGTATGCTCTTTTAAGTAATATTATTATTTTCTACCAACAAAGAAACATACCAGGCTTATGGGATTATTAACATCAACACACTGCAAAACTTCTGAGTGAAACCTGTATCTAACTTAATTTATTTTGGTGATATATTTACCTAGAAATGGCAAATCTTGAGTTTATAGTGAGACTTTGGTCGACAGGAGTTGGGGGACAAGCAAATATTAAAACACTAAGAATTGACTTCTCTACTAGTGTCGGTCAATTTGAAATTCTGAAAATTATTTCATCCTCTTGTGGCAGTCTGATAGCAAAGGGTCTGGTTATGGTCTTTGGGGTCAGAAGAACTGAAGAATGAACATAAAAACGTTAATTCATCTTTTCAAGACTATTTCAAGGTTTTATTTTGTAAAATGCCTCTAGCAATAGACAACCTACATTAAGAAGGTCAACAGAAATAAGCAATAGAAGATCTTTGTTGTGTTCTGCAAATGCTAGAAGTTAGTAGTATTTTCTTACTAAAATGAACATAGCCCCAAAGAAAGCGGAAATGATATAGTTATTGGTCATTTGCATCCTGATGTGAATTAAAGACTTAAGAGCAGATTTTTTTTTTTTAATGAAATGTAACAAAGGATAAAAATGGCTGGTTTTCTTAGCCATGTTCTGAAAGCAGATCCTGAAAGAAAATTTTACAATTTTGCCAGTGGTGTTTTTGTTTAAACCATGGAAGGCTGCATAATTAGTCTTTAATCTGTGGACTTCTGCAAAAGTGTGAATGTTTAAAGACATTTCCTTCTATTTTCCCATCTCTGAGACTTGATGTTTAACTTCATTTGTTTCTTTCTCTCTTTAAGGAAGAATGTGGCTGGGTCTGGTTCATCAAGGTTCCCTTTGGGGAGCATGGTGGAAAAGTTGCAAGACTTGTTATTCAGGTTTACTCTAGAGCCTTGATGGTCCAGCCAGGTGAATCTCTGGAATTTTTAGAAAAACATCTTGTCATTTCACATATTCTCCACATCAGATCCATGGGAAAAGAGGTCCACCCAGTTCTTGAGCCAAGTGCAAAGTAAGGGTTGATGTGACTGAGGAGAAAGCTGGCATCTCATTGCAGATTTTGCTTTTAGCTGGATTTATCAGACAAGCCACAGCTGAGGATGGAAGGATGGAGCTGGAAGAAGGTGCCTGCAATTGAGACTTTCCCAGACCCACTGAGGCTGCCTCCTGGGGGTGGGGGGGCAGGGTGCTGCTGCTTGGAAGTCATGGTTTAATATTTCCAGATATTTCCATTATTTCACAAAGTTGAGTGAGAGTATTTTCCATATCCCCATTCTATAGTATATTAAATATTCTCTGTACCCCACCACATTTAAATTTTCTGAAATGGCTATTTTTCCTGTCTTACATGGCCAAAATCCTAGCTATTGATTATCCTATTCTTTAGGATTTAAATTGTATCACAGAGACCTAATGCTGCCCCCATCCCTGTTTTGCTATTTGACAGAATCTGGGTTAGATTTTTCCTTCATAAAGAGATGGAACTCACCAAGGTTCTTTCTTATATCCAAGTTACGTTGTGAATATCAAAGAACTAATTCTATGCAGTCAAGTAAAATATGGTTCTAATTTACTTCACGCTGTCAGGCTGATGCTTTACCTTCTCTCCAGGTGGAGAGCGCGATGGGGAATTAGCACGGTTATATGTTGGTATGCAAACTACCTATTTTGAATTATCAGGAGACAGTTTCTTAATGGTATAAAATGAAAATTTATGACACTGTCAGTGTTATGCACAAGAAGTGTTTTTTTTAAAAATGATTTTGTTCATGTTCTCTCCTTCCCTCTATCCTCTCCCATTTTAAATCACACCTGCCTTTATAAGTGAACATGTTAATTTTCCACCAGCTGCCCAGATCCCTATCTATGGTTTCCTAGTTCCTTTGCTCAGAACATTTAGGCAGAGATAAGTTTTTTTGATTGTAATCAGTCATTTATTCAGTACCAACTCTTGTCCAACACTAAGCTGTCATCAGCTGTTAAACATTCGCTATGACCTGGTTAAGGGGACAATCACTGGAGGGAAACAAGAAGGTTGGTTTTATGTTTTTTGTTTGTTTGGGGGCTTTGGGGGGGGTAGAGCTATTAAGTAATAAGGTCTTGCACACATATGCATACACACACACACACGCACACACATACACACACACACCAGCATTTAACTGTGTAACTGAGTGTCTGTTTCTTCAAAATGGAAGATTGTACCTGTTTCTTTGAAAGTGTTGCAATGGCCCTGCATATTTGAGATCAACCTTCTTTTGGTGATGAAATGCACAAACCACAAAAGTTCTTTTTTACCCTCCTCTTATCATTTAACTTTCCAACAGTTTTATTCAACTTGATTCCCTCTTACCAGTTTAGAATGATCTTAAATGCAAAAAAAAAAATCAAACATACTCTTAACAGATGGGCCATAATTCTTTTTCAATATTCAGAGGGATGTGATGATGGCAATTTCAAAAATGATTTAAGCATCAGTATTATTAGAGCCTAGAGACAAAAATCCACTCTAAGTGCAAGTCCTTATAGTTTTGTTAAATAAAATTGGATGCATTACTTATGATAATATGTGTGTGAAATTCAAGTTCTGGATAAATTAGACCTTGGCTAAGTACGCATACTATGGTCTGACTTAGATGAAAAATATGCTAATAAGGAGCATCTTGCAACAGCCCTGAACTATGTTCCCATCTCAGCTAACCTGCTCAGGCCAGAGAAAATTATCCCAGGACCATCACAGTAAGGTTGATAACTATTATGACATGACATATTTCTCATTGCTGGACCTATCCTAGTTGTCATCCCAAGTTATTACCCAAATCTGTTCAGACATTTTAGGCCTCCAAAAGTGCAAGTAACCAACCTCTTTCTGGAACAGATGGAAGGAATCCCGACACTCTTGAAATTGTCATTTTTTAAAATGACAAGGTAACAGAATACAACAGTCACTAATATGGCATTATGTAAAATGTGTAACCAATGTGATGTGTACCCGATGTGATTCTGCAATCTATATTTGGGGTAAAAATGGGAGTTCATAACCCACTTGAATCAAATGTATGAAAGAGGATATGTCAAGAGCTTTGTAATGTTTTGAACAACCAATAAAAAAATTTAATTAGTTGTACATGACAGTAGAATGCACTTATATACTTTGATGTATCATACATAGATTTGATATAATTTCTCATTTTTCTGAGTGTACATATTGTAGAATCACATTGATCATACAGTCACATACATACTTACAATAATAATGTCTGTTTCATTCTACTATCTTTCTTATCCCCATATCCCCTGCCTTCCCCTCCTTTCACTCCTCTCTACCTAATCTAAGGTAATACCATTTCTTTTTTTTTTTTGCATTACAATTATTAATACGCATATATACCACAGTTTTTGTATTTTGGACTCATCACTTCTTCCTCATCCATGCCCTGGTCTTTGTTATTCGCCAACCTTCTTCCTGACCCTGCACTGGTTCCAATGTGTGCTTTGGCTTAGTCTCCTCTCCAATTGCCCACCTCTAATGGTCTGGTATTTGGCACACATGGATGATACCTTTAGGCTTTCCTTCTGCTGTTTAGATGAGCTCCAGACATTCTATGATGATACACACACTTTCAAAGACACCATAACATATCAAATTTGTAACCATTTGTATTGGAGCTTTTCAACAGCATACATCGAATTTGACAGTGGTCTTAGACAACTACTGATGGTTGAAACAGAGGACTATAAGAAAAAAAATGTAGAACAATAATATAAATTTGTAGCACTTTAGAGCATTATGTATTTTACAAAACTTTCATGTTAGCTAATTTTGTTCTTACAGTGGGCTTAGGTATCATACTCTGGTTTTACTGAGGCTGAGATATGAGTGATTTGCTCCTGGTCACACAGCTAATGGATGACAGTGCCCGTTGCAGATCTGAGGGTCTGCATTGTCCCTATGTCCCACCACTGAAGGTGTCCTTGCTTTCCTCTGAGTCAGCTGCATGGCCTTGGAGGAGAAGGGTGGAAGGGGTTAATAATACCAGCAGGCACAGATGTCCCTAGAGGTCTAATATTTGCTTTTTCCTAGACTTTCAATTCTGCTGGGTTTGGGCCCAAGAGATTTTTAAAAGGCATAATTCAGATTTCCAAGAACTCCTATGCCTGACCAAACAATTTAGGGAAGCAGGGCTTGAGTCGCATCTTAGATCTTTTTTTTTATTATTTTTTTTAGAGAGAGAGAGAGAGAGAATTTTAATATTTATTTTTTAGTTATTGGTGGACACAACAATTTGTTTGTATGTGGTGCTGAACCCGGGCCGCACGCATGCCAGGCGAGCGCGCTGCCACTTGAGCCTCATCCGCAGCCCCGCATCTTAGAACTTTTAAGTTGCTGAATGAAGCTCTTTAACCTAAGCCCCCACTTTGGTGGAGAAGCTGCCCTATCCATCAGCACCAGTTTCGCGGGCAAACAGAGCCAATGGGTCTCTCCCAGGCTTGCCCCCCAAAAATCAGAGGGTGCAGATGCTCCTAGAAAGCAGAGCTTCCAACTGGACAGGGATGAGTTCCCTCTGAGAAGGGAGAGATCACCGTAGACTGAAGTAGATAGGGAGTCTTCTTGAACACGTGGCATCTGAGCTGTGGAGGAGAAGTTGGGGGAAATTTGAATGGGATTCTACAAGGCAGAGGCATATGGGCATGGCTAAGAGCCTGGCCCACTGTGTCTCGCTCTCCTCTTTGGAAGATTGAGGACGGCAGTAGTTCCTCCTTCACTTGAGGGCTTTGGGGATTAAATAGTAATTAGTTTAAGCAAGCACATACCCAATAAAAGCAAGTTATATTGCCAGGTCAGTAGAAACCAGGATAACCAGGAAAGGTTGGAGGGGATTGGTAGGTTGAGTTGGATGGGTTGATGAGCCCCACCTGCCTCAAGAATGAATGAAATAAATGGTTATAGAGGAACTGTATGTGAGAATGCTTTCCTGAAGACTCCTCACTTACGCCATAATCAAGGGCAGTAATAGCTAATATGATAGGTAGCAAACTTGACATTTTTTTTTCATTTGTCTTTTTCATAATGAATTATTCAAGATAGAATTATGCTAATGTTTACCACCATTATTCCATTTGAATATGTCTTTAAACCTAAAATGTCCTAAGGGCTGCCCAGGACTGACTTAACTAACTGCAAATGAGGCCTCTAATTTGCCATTTCCGCCCTAGCACCCCATCCCCTCTCCCGGCTTAGGTTGGCAGCAGGCACTCTGTCTTGTCTGGTGATGATAATAGAGGGCCCCAGTGATTCTCAATCAAAGAAAATGACAGTTCAATTTACATCTGAACGAAACTGATATTCATATTTGCATGCCTAAATGTACCTGGGTTGAAAATATGTGGTCCAACATTGTTTCAGTTTCCTAAATCATCGTGACATAGCCTTGTACTTGATAGGCAGTGGGATCCAGTACAGAGAAATAATGATGGCCGTGCCACCTCTGGCTGGATTTATGTTGCATGAGAATAAAATCGTTCTTAACTATTTTTGTTGCCATGTCAGCTAGCTAGTTACTGTTAATGCTTCTATAATAAGGAAACACTATGCAAAGGAACATTTTTAACAGAATTTCATAAGCTTCTACATGCCAGGTAATAACCAGAACACTGAAAATAAAACTGTCACTTTCACTTGCATTTTAAGTCAGATTGATAGCTTGCTTTCATCATAACTTGGTCCTAGACTGAAAGCAAGATCACTATATTATTTCCTATGTAAAGGTGGAAATCAAAAGATACTAAATGAAACAATTTTACATAAACTGTTCATAGGATTTGGTGACAGAGGCTTGCTTTGGAAGCTGGTCTTTGCCATTAGCTAGCTGGGACTCTGAATAAGTCTCCTGTTGTCTGACTTATTTGTAAAATGGTAAGCATTAATACTATAGTTATATTACTATTACCTGGATGACACCCCACTCTGAAGACTCATACCCTGGATTTATGACCCAGGTGTGTTCTGTTTTCAAAATCATGAATTCGAAGCATCCCAGTCTCAGACTACAGCCTCTGATTTGTCTGGTTTATACTCCTCATACCCTACACAGCTGCCCTTTGATGTTGAATGAGCCCTCTGGTCTCTTTTATCAGTTTCTCAGTCCCCATGAGACTTTAATAACTTGTCTCTCCAGCCTTGGGCCTCATGATTCCCCAATTTCATCATTTTAAACCAGCCTGTACTACTTCCTTTGCCCTTTACTCTTCCAGAATATTCACTTTGAAGACCCCTTACCAAGAGCCATTGGACTATTTGATTGCTTTTTCTGCATTTCGGCTGCACAACTCAACTGTGCACTGCTTAATAATCTGCCGTAGGGACCTGCTCAGCTCCTCCTCCTGTTCCTGAAAGTCACTCTGCAAATTCACCTCTTTGCACTCCTCCCTTTTACTGCCCCTGCCTTCATAACAATATGTAGGTGACCTTCTCCAGCACCTCTTACAAAAAGTGGAGCCATTTGGACAGAGATATCCACAAGCTCATCAGTGCTCACCCACATTCTCGTCTTCTGTCCTGTCTTGGTGCAAGGCTTGTCCTTCCAGGGTGAGAACTCCTCCTCTCCTAATCCCCGAGTTTCCCACCTTTCTTTTCATGTTGCCTCTTTCAGATCCTGATTGGTTTAATAAAAGACTCGAAATCTTGGTGGATAATGGAAAAAGTGCTGTCCGGAGCTTGGTGGCAGTCCTTGGACCTGGGGAAAGGGCAGGGAAGATGATGACTAGATGACCTCTCTGCCCAGTCTGATCCTGACTTCCGTCTTAAGCTCTTTAATGCCATATTCCTTAGCAAGAGATGGGAAGCACTTCTAGGTTGGGACACAGTCTGCTGTTCCAACCTTATTTCCTCATTTTTTTTTTTTTTTAGACACATGTGATGTCACAGCCGAATACAGATTCAGGTCCTTCCTGATGTGCTGGCCAGGCCCTTACTCAGGCATTCAGTGCCCTTCCCTCTTTCCCCGATGTAATCCTTTGGGAGATCCTTTGAGACTGAATTGAAGTCTTCCCTTTGTACCTTGTGCTCCTGTCCTGCCCCATCTGAGTTGCCTGCTGTAGCGCTGATGCTGTGGTATGGTGGGTTACTACATCACTTTCTCAAGCTGGGGATTTGTTTCTGAAACCTCCATCGTGAGACATCATAGATGAAAACCCAAGGTTTGAAAGAAGACGTTAGTGCTAGAGAGATTGAGGTTGTTAAGTGGAATCCTGAAAGATATTTTCAACTAAAATGAGGCGACAAAGAAACTGCAGTAATCCAAGATGAGCCTCAGTGAGATGCTACCTGTGTTAAATAACAGGTATTTTAGAAAGTCAGGTAACTTGTTTGTGCCTCATCTCCTCATATGTAAAATGAGGATTACAACAATACCTACTCCCTAGTTTGCTGTGGTGAATTATGCACATATATGCATGTGTCTCGGTACATAGTGTATATGTTGGAAATGCTTAGAATGGACATGGTAGGTATTAATCTTCATTTATCATCTATAATTGCCATATCCTATTTCTTACTTTCACTCCCTTATATTATGAAGTGATTAGAATTTGTTCTGTTTTGAAGTGTGAATATCAAGGCACATATTTGGGGATGGGGTTCTGTACCCAAGTGTTCATTGGGTCTAATCCATTATTCGTCATTGTTAAGCCATCTCAGTTTCCACTGTGGTCTCAAACATGCACCTTTTCATTTGACTTGGGAAGCTCTGAGGTGAGGTTTATCTCAGCAAGTTCAGCTCAGGGCATGTGGAGGACAGTCTCACCTGGCTTTGTCAACCTCTCCTGCAACAATCTTGCTCTTTGGTTCTCCCCCCACCCCCCAGCTCTTTTCCCTTTACCTCAAGTTGTGAGATTCAACTTTCCCTTGCCTCTGCTGTTTCCAGTGCTGTTCTACACAAACATCTACTTCTGTTCCCCACTCCAGGTCCCTTTTTGCTTACCGTTTCCAACAGGACATGTTATTCATTTACTTATATTAAAATATTCACAATATTAAAAAATCTATAACAAAAAAAAGCCATGACTGTGAGTTCCATGAGACAAGAAACCGTGTTTTATTCATATTTGTGTTAAGAGTGGGCATTCAACAATTAGGGAACAAATGCTCATACAGAGGAAAATTATTGGAAGCAAATGAGATGATTCACAGGAAAAAATGTATAAACTGTAAGGATCATGACATGGATTTTATGAATCTGTTCTTTCCTGTTTCCACTATAGATCACTACAGCACCATTGTAGGAAAATATTGAAGATCAAATTGTATTTTTGCCAAAGTAGCTTAAAAATGTGTCCCAGCCTTCCTAAGTAACTCTGACCCTTTAATCACTGTCACAAATCTACTTTATCAGAAAATTTAAAAATTTAAATTATGGTGTTAATCTATTGTTTCTCTTATTTTGATGTAAAAATGTGATTGGTCATTGTAGTGACATTCATACATTTAATATATATTTTATAGATTTTTTAATATTGAATTCAGGAGCACTCAACCACTGAGCCACATCCCCAGCCCTATTTTGTATTTTATTTAGAGGTAGGGTCTCACTGAGTTGCTTAGTGCCTCCATTTTTGCTGAGGCTGGCTCTGAATTCACATTCCTCCTGCCTTAGCCTCCCCACCTGAGGCATGTGCCACCAAGCCTGGCAATAGTTCTTATTTATCCAATCATTTCAGATCATTTTCCCAAGATTCTTCAAATTCTCTAACTTTGATTTAGGTTGTGCTAATTACATCCTTAACTAAGTGCAGTGTTGAAAGTCCCAAGACCTTATTTCAAAGGGGCTCAAACCTCTAAGGAGCTAGCACTATTGGGCAGAGCTCCTTTATTCCAACTTCCTAGTCATTGGTTTCAAAACTATATTTCCTAAGATTATCTTTCTGGCAATCCAGAAAGAAATTGTTCATAAGTAGTTACTGGTATTGTTAGATGCAAAATAAATTTAGTGGTTGAAAAGTTCAAGCAAATTTAAGTAGCTTCCTTTCTCGTTTTGAATAATCCCATAGTAATTTCAGGACTTTGTTGAAATCAAGGCAAGATCCTGTGTGATAGATACAGAACTAGTAAGTTGTCATACTCTCACAAACTGACTTTACTAAAAAGTGAAGCATGCTGGGCTAACTCCCAACATGCTGGGGTTGTAGCTCAGTGGCAGAGCGCTTGCCTAGCATGTATGAGGCACTGGTTCGATCCTCAGCACCACATACAAATAAATGAACAAAATAAAGGTATTGTGACCATCTACAACTAACAAAAGTATTTAAAAAATGAAGCATATCAGATACGAGTGGGTTGATGAATAAAATACAATAATAAAATTCATTTCCATATGACCTTTATAAAGCCTCTGCATTAATGCCAATGAATGAAATTCTAAGTTGAAAATATAATGATTTTCTTAATAATATCTTCACCTACAGCTGTGGAAGAAATAATATGTTTTAAAGAGTGATTTTTATGCTAATATAAATTGAAATGCAGGAAATCTTTTTTAAAAAATTATTTACTAAGCTTTTTGAGAAAGGCCCCCCTACCCTGCAAAGTGAGTACATTTGAGAAGTATTAGAATGTTGATTATTTGAGTAGATGAGTATCTGGGCTGAGAGTAGTCTAGCACAAATTAAAAATCTTATCAGAACCTAAGAAAACAGCCTCTTGGACTCCATCCTCCTCAATAGCTTTCTGCACCTGGGTTATTCTTGGAGGACCTTGCAGCTTAAATTAAGGAGGAACATTCAGTTCTTTCTCAAGGAGATAATCTAGGTGGATTTCTTTCTTTGTGTTTTTTCTTTGTGGTAAATCATGTTTCCCAAAAGAACTCATAAATTAGAGTTTTCAATGCTGTCTTCTCCAAAATCAGATGCTATGATATGATCTTGGTTATGATTGACTCTGGGGAGGCCTCTGAAAATGGAACAGGGAAGAATAAAAACGCTTATATTTTTGTTAACCTTTTACTTCCTTTAGAAGAAAAATCCATTAAGATGAAGTAAATTAGTTGTGCAAGAAATTAAAATAATTTAAGTATTATTATTATTACATTAATAATATTACATTTTAAAATAATTTTGGACTTTGGGGAAAAAGGCCTCAAGTTGTGTAAAATGTGACTCGTGACTAGGGTAAGAAGGTGTATTTAAAAATACTTATTATAAATATTATGTTCATTTCATGTGAAATTAGTAGATTTTCTTCATAAGTCTTTCCTTTGTATAAAGTTGGCCGTGTTCCAGTGTGTACTGAAATCCACTGCAGTGTATAGAAATGACACCCTTTTGGAACTGTTTTATCGTCTGCTGTTTTCCTTAATACAGGCATAGTACTGATTGTATTTATGATATGCTGTGAACTCCTGGACAGGAATTGTCAAGGTTAGGCAACTGCATTGGAATTTATCTTGAACAACAAAAATGAAATGTTAACTCAATAAGGTGGGCCATAAGAACTCATTCTGCCTATTCATTGCTGTTTGCATCTTAGTCTTGTAAGAGAAAAAGACACAGCAAGTATTTCCATTTGTCTTCTTTATGAAATCCATGAAAAGTTAAGGAGTTTTGCCTAGAGCTTTATTGAAAAATTGAAAACTGATCAAATTCTAAATAGAATGTGTATTTTTACTCCTTTAGCTCCTCTGCATTTATCTTTCACAGATTTTTCTTGCCTTCCAAATTTGTTTTCTGAAATATTTTTTTCTCAGAAAGATTTTCAAAAATGTAAGTCAGAAATATAATGTTTAAAAAGTATAATACAGTCCTTAAAAAGCATCATATGTGCACAATAGGCATGTTTTTAAACAATCAAATCTATAAACTGTTAAATGTCCATCAATACTTAACATTAGTATATTTTATTATTGGTATCAAAATTACTCTCACTTATTTGTTATTATGTCAAGATTTTCTGGTTAGGAGTTTTTGGGATAACTTAAGTTACCTTTTAAAAACTGAAGACCCACAGTTTGGTTATTTTGCTTAAATGAGCACCATTTTTATTTTCTTAGTGTCTTTTCTATTTGAAGATAGAAATCACCAAAAAAACCCACAAACATTAATGTTGCAAATATAAAAATGTCTTAAGTTAAATGCTAGAGAAATTCAGGTTTGCTCTACTGAATGGTAGGCAAGTACCTGATGCCAAAGGTGATTGAAATCAGGTGCTGAAGACTAGGTTGAAATTAGGTTTGGTATTTTCAAAGAGGAGATTCTGTTTTCTAGTCTTTAACCACAGGCTTGCCCCTGTGCCACAGCTGGAAATGAGGAAGGTGAGGATGGAGGAAGGCAAGCCAGTGCTTCCTGCTTCCATGCAGGCGACCTTAGCTGGGTGAGGTCTGCAAGGTTTAAGAAAGTTTTTTAACTCTTCTTTCCATTTGGGTCAAGAAAGGGTTATCAACTTTTTTTTTTTTTTTTGGTTCTGAAAGCAAAGCCACATGCTTCTTTGTTACCTGTAAGCTTGATCTGTTGGCTGTCGCCACTACTTTTTTTAAAATCACCACTACTTCTTTTGGAATCACCACTACTTCTTACTGTGTCTATATTACTTTTCAATACTCTTCAATATCTGTGTTGTTAACATTTAAATAACAATCACCATTTTTGCAAAAATAAATCTTCTTACTGTGTCTATATTACTTTTCAATACTCTTCAATATCTGTGTTGTTAACATTTAAATAACAATCACCATTTTTGCAAAAATAAATCTTCCTGGCTAGAAAATATATTGTGATTATTAAGTATTTTAATTTATCCTTTGAGCTTTAGAGAGAACTTAAATAGAATAAGAAGAGGAAGACAATATCTTCTTGCTCCATTTACTTTGATACAGGGCCATTATGAAAAGAAAATATGACCTATGAAAAACTTATTTCTTTGAGCTTCAGATTTCTTCTCTGATGACAGGACTTGTTCCATCAGAGTTGTTATTTTTTCAAGGAGGTGCTTTTCTTTTCTTTTTTTTTCCAAAAGAGAACAGAGGGCCTTAGAAAAGTGGGTCTGCAAAGAGGTCGGGAGTTCATCACACAGCATATGCATGGGCACCGAGCTGCTCCTGAAAATAGAATAGTGAACAAGACAACAAGAAGCCCCTGACCTCAAGATACTCTTTCTACAGCAGGGAATACCCAGTGCACAGGATAAATAAATAAATCAGATGTAAAGTTTGTCAGATGATCCAAACACAGAGAAAGGGAGTAGTCAAAATTAGTGTGGAGTTAAAAATTTAGATATGGTGTCTAAGGAAGGATTCTTGGAGAAGGTGACATTTGGGGTCAAGATCTAAGAAGTGAGCAAGCAGGTACAACAGAAGGATGAGAAGTAAAGACCCCATGGTACCTTGGAGGAGAGGGAGGAAGGCACAGGGTTCAGGGTCTTCAGTGTGGTGAATAAGAAGGGATGGGAACAGCAGAAGAGATCAGAAATAGACCTCACAATATGCTAAACACTGCAGCATCTCCATCTTTTACCCAGGCATTCTACCAAGTGTTTCTACAGATATTGACTTAATCCTTACTACATGCTAGAGAGCTAATAATTTTAAACTGTAGACCCCAAGTAACTCTAGACCCACTGAGGCATCCAAATGTATCTCATAGCTCCCCCAAATTCTTTTCCTCTTAACCTCCAGTCTTCTCTAATGGGTCTACAAAACACTAACTATAGATCCAAGATTGCCTCTACGCCTGTGTGAAATAAACTGCTTGAGAAGAGAAGATTGTCCAAAGAGCCAGGAAGATGCTCTCCCCACTCTTCTTAATAATCTCTGAGCAGGAAACCTAGGCTGGAGGCATGAAAGCATGGTGTAGAGAATTGCACTGGAGTCAGGGAAACCTTACCCTCCTGGAGGGGAAGCTACCTGCCACAGCACTGGTAGATTGCAGCTAAATTTAGCTGCAAATCAATACGTTTTCTAACTCACCAGCTACCTCCCGTTCAGGCCTGCCCAGAGCTGGGGGCATGCCTTATTTATTTAAAAGAGTCCTCATTCTTTCTCAGGGTATCATCACATTTCATCCATTTTTAAGATTTCAGACAAAAGTGTTCCCAGCATTATCGTCCTGGAGGGGAAGATAGAGGTGTCCTGTGAGGCACTTGTAACCTTACTCCCAGAGACTAGCTTCCTGGGGATGGGTGTGTTTGCTAACCAATCGATGATAGCCATCCACTTTGAAAGAATATGAATATATAAGTGCCACCTGCCTTTAAAAACATCTTTCTGTTTTCTGATGTCCTTTATGTCCTCTTGCATTCCTACCCAAACAATAACATTCAGGTCTTTGCTCAGAAAGCACAATTGCTGGTGCAGCCTGTGAGGACAGGAAGACATCCATCAGGGGGAGAGATTTTCAGCAGAGATTTCTATTGCAGCTGAAGTGATCCTCCCAAACACAGCGAGGGATCCATATTTGTATATTCTTTGCCTGTGTCCAGGAAGCTTGGGCTCTTTAATCCTTAAGTACCTCAAAGATGGTGATGGTTGTCAGTGATATAGAATCATGTTGCTCATCTTATTCTTTCTATAAAGCTATGATTCTACTTCCCTCATTTATTGGAAACAGATCAGGTACAGCAATTTGAAGATTCCCATATCCTTGCACATGAAGACCTTCCATTGAATAAAGGCAAATACTGCTATCTTCTTATAATTGATCATTTATTTTAAGTTCATCATGATTTATATTTTAAACAAAATTATTTTATTCCTGCCTCAAGCTGCCAATAGTTAGAAACCATAAGTGTTTGTGAGGATGGAATGCATACACACATGCGCACTTTTATTACAAAGATCTAAATATTGTTGAAAATCAATAATAGGACAACTTTTTCAAAGGACAGATTTTCAAAAATTAACATAATTAGCAGAAATGGTACCTCTGTGTCCAAATATCATAAACCAAATTCCATTTAGTCTTAATGCTACTTTACTGCATTTTTAAAAAAAAAACTAGAATATGCTACTTAATGATAGTGAAGATCTTAGAATTGCCCTATTACATGAAAAAAGCCAGAAGGAAAGTGGTCTCAGGTGCCGTTATATTAGTGTTAATATTACCTGTATTCTTTTAAAGAATCTATGTAGATATTGGGATTTCAGAAGTATTCCCTTCCTCAAAAAACAAACAAAAAAAAAACCATTTTTTTTTTTCATTTTTAAAATACTACTAAGCAAAGAAAGAACAATGCTGTTCCCATCCACCCTGTCTCTCCTCCTACCTATGAGAAATCCCTGAGGACAAGGCCTTACCTTTGCATCTTTGTAATATCAGTGACACTAGCATAGCGTTCAGCATCCACAGGGCACCCATTAAACGTCAAATTCTCTTAAAACAGGTTTTTCAACTTGATCCCATTGATATTTTGTGTACAATAATTCTTTGTTGGAGGAAGGGGGGTACTCTGAGCAATACGGAAGGTTTCCTAGCATTCCTGGCCTCTATGTATTAGATGCCAGTAGCACTAGATGCCAGTAGCACCAGTCACAGCAGTCAGATGCCTCTAGACATTGTCAGATGTCCCCTGGAGGGCACAATTACCCTGTTGAAAACCATGTTTTATAGGGTGTGATGTCAAGTTTATATATTTTTCTAAAGAATAAAACATAGATGAGTCTTAACCCCTCCCCAATATATATAATACAGATTCTATAATGCACACGTACAGTTTCTTACTGAGGAGACATTTGGTTAGGAGGGCTCATCATAGTCTTTTTTTTCCCTTCCATTGGGAATCATTATGACTCCAGTAAATTGCTCACTAAATTTCATCTGTCGCTCGTGTTCCTGCTCAGATACAACTAAAGCCTACCGAAATTGATTTTTGTGTCAGCAACAGAGCAGGGATTCAGTAAGAACATGAAAGCTTTCCTTTCATTACTTGTCTCCCCCCACCACCCCCGTATTACTTGAGGTGTGGTGGGCCCTAATTATATTCCAGTGCTTTCCTGTTTGACATTTCTTTTGTTTTAATTAAAACTTCTGGAGGTTTGAGGACACTGTGGGAGAGGGTTTATTCACCAGCAGCCCCGATAAAGAGTCAAATGGATCCCCATTTGTGTTCCTAGGGCTCCGAGAATGACAGCTGGGAACACTGTGGTCCTTTTCTTTGTGAACTGCACTGGACTTGAAACCCTGATCTTGCTGCTGCGGCTCCTGTCTGCGGGTGGCTGGCTTCATGTTGAAGCCATACTGTAGGTGCAGTGAAATGTAGCCCTGTCAGTGGGCAGATCTGTGCAGGGCCAAGGGAAAAAGACATAATATATCTTTTTAATCTGCAGCGGGGAGGTGGGATGGAGTGAGCGCAGGGCCTGCCAGAGCTCCTAAGGGGAGCTGCCTTGTGCAGCGGTCCACAGAGGAGCCATTGATTAGACATCTTAAAAAATGAGCCGTGGGTCCTCCGGCCTCCAGTTAGCATTGTCTGAGGAAAAGGGAGCCAGAGGAGGAGGGCTTGGGCAGGCATTGTCTAGTCTTGCTTTTCTCCTATAGTGACTTTCTCTGCCTGACCCTGTCCTCAGGGAAACCAGTGAGATTATGAAATGCACAGTGCTAATGGCCACTGAGGTCCCCAGGGCCTACTTGCATTTGTTAGTTAACACTTGGAAAAGAAAACAAAAACAAAACCTTGTTGAGCAAAACAGGTCAGATGCTGCAGGTTATCCCCTCCAGTTAAGGTACTTGAGCCCTTCTCTGGTCCCCTTTTCTTTAAGGAATAGTGGAAGTAGTCTCTCTGCAAGCTTTATCGGGCTTCTTCCAGCTGGATCTTCTTCTGATGGATCACTGGAGTCTGCGCATTGTGATTTGTGGCAACGTAAAGGGCTCACTAGGCCTACAAACTTGCATGTTTCCAAGCATCATTTAACACCTGCAGGTTAAAAAAGCTCCCTCAGGAAGGTCAGAGGATCAAACAGATGTCAGGCAGAGGCCCTGCCTTTGAGAAGCTTCCCCTTCAATTGTGTGCAGGGCAGGGGCCTGAGACACTCACTGCATCTTAAGGTCCAAAGGCATTAAGACTTGGGGGCCTCAGCAGAAGAGAAGTTGGTTTCTGTGCAAGTCACACAGGCTAGTGCAAGCTGTTGAGGGCTAAGCCCTTTCACATGTCCCTTTTTACAGTTTGCATCAAGAACAGCCCATCTTTGTGTCTGAAGAGAGTTACTGACCCCGCTACCATTACTAAATCCATGTACTTCTAAAACGCTTCTTCCTGGACTCCAAGATTTCAGAGTATTAAAATCTTACTCAGTCACCCACAGTAGAAAACCAAAAACAACCACTGGGAACCAACAGAAGGCTATTAACTATGGTTAAGTTTTAAAACATGAAGAATATTCCATTAATTTTGACACTCAGATTTTTAAAAATACAAGATTCCTGCTTAATTTGAATGCCTCTTGTTGTCTGGGGAGAGAAAAAACCCAATTCACCACAGGGTTCTCATATTTGATCCTCTTTGGATTATACACTTCATCTTGGACTGGGGTCCAGGTCCCAAGGCTTTAAAATACTGTTTCTGTCCCTGGATGCCACCCCTGACTTGGGGGACAGAGAAGACTATTGTGCCCGTGGGAAGGAACAGAATATTTGAGGAGGCTGAAGAGTTGGCTGCTTGAACATGTTCTGTCCCCATCCTTTGTACCCCCATGTCCAGGGGATTAGGTTCTCCCAGAATAAGAGGCCACATGATGTGGTGATTCTGTGACCTAAATTAGACAAGAGCTGGTACATCTCTGATTTGTGCTTATTTTTTGGGTGCAAGGAGGTCACTGGAAATGTGTTCTTGGCTTGAGGCCATGGCCCGGAGACTGGTTCTCCTTGCTTTCCCAGCTCCGGCCACCCCTTAGCTCATCTGCCTCACCATGGCTGCCACTTCAGCTCTGCCTGCCTTTCTTGGGTGCAGGCACTAGGCTCCCTGCCATGGAATCTGCATACATTAACCGTTGTCTGCTAAAAATTGTGACTATATGATTTGCATCCATTTTGATTTATAAACTGAGCCCGGCTGGCAGCCACCAAGACTGCCACACAGGGAAATGAAGCAGCCTCTTGTTCCCACCTTGCGTCTGTGAGGAAGCCTTAGCTCTCAGCTGGCCCACCCCTGAACAGTCTTGAAAACTATCCATTCTCTGCCACTCAGAGGTGCCAGGCGGAGGAATTCACAGCGAGGGTGCCAGGGTGGGAGCGGTTGCGTGGGAACGGCCCCGTGTCAGTACCTCGCTTCCCCGTGCCACAGTCTGGGAGCTGAGGCAGCTGGATCGCAGTTCTGCAGACGTGCCCAGCAGACTGTTTTTAAGCTACCAGTAGAAGGCACGGGCGGGCCAAGGAAACCCAGGGGCTTCCTCTGACCTGGGGAAACCCTGGGAGTAGACCCTGTGCCAAGTGTGTTTGGTGAACATTCACGTTCTTAATCTTAAGGATTTTTGGAATCTTTCCATAAAGTTATCTTGTCTACCTTCTCTTTTCATAAAGTTATCTTGTCTCCAGACATATTTTCTCAAAGCAAAGTTGCATTCCTGAAAGCATCCAGATAGGTGCCTTTAAGCTTTCATCTTGACGGGTAGTGAAAAGCCAGAATTCACCTTTGCTCTTGTCTGTACAGCTCGGAGGTACAGCTGAGCTAAAGCTAATTTCTAGTTTCCCTGTGATCTATGGAGAAAAAAAAGAAAATTGGTTTCTCTGTGGAGTTTAAAAGATCTTCATCCACTGAAATTCATCTTTCACTTTCTTATTTATGGACAAAATGATTGTAAACCCTGCTTATAATCTCACCGTATCTGGTCCCAGGCACTGTGTCGGGGGCTGGATAGAAATGTAAAGGGTGAGGGAAACCAAAGTGGACATGTGGACGATACCAGGAACCCAAACACAATCCTCAAATCCCACTCCTTCATTCAGTCTGCTATTTAGCAAATATTTCCCTGAGTCCCTTCTGTGCCATGCAGTATGAGAGGCATGGGGGAAATATGTACCCAATCTCAAGTCCTGCTTCTTTGGCCTTCTGAATATCTGCTGGCTCTGTCTGCCTCTGACATTCTCAGTCTCATTCTTTATTTCTGTTCTTATCCAAGCTGTCATTCTTTCTCAGCTGTCTCCAGGAGGGAGCATGCCCTGGGAGTATGTCCCAGAGAGAGAGACCTGATTGAGGTGCTTCATTCTGTAATGGAGAATCTGGATGGTGCATCCAGCCTCAATGATTGGTAGACAGATAGACACTGATATAGATGGATGTAGCCAGAACAATTGATTAATGAAGCAACAGCTGCCATTACTACATGTTCTACACTATTTTGTTTTGTTTTGTTTTGTTTTATGGTGCTGGGGATCAAACCCAGGGCCTCATACATGCTAGGCAAGCACTCTACGATTGAATTACTCCCCCCAGGTCCTCAATTTGGTTTGATGTATTTTCATGGTTCTGGTCACACTCATTTTGAAAAATATCACGGCACTCTGATCAATGAGGTTAGCATAAGATGCTGCGAAGCTCAAAGGTAGTGCACTCATTTGCAAGTAGGAAATTGCAGACTGCCTCAGTAAAGGTGAGATTAACTCCAAGCCAAATTTGAAGAATGAGCCACTCTGCCTGCATGCCAGTCCTTGGACAGGGTGTGGAGATGGTGGGGGGACTGTCTGCATTTTCAATGACCTCACTTTGGCTTGTGTACTCTGCTAGAAACAAATGTATTTCGGTGACCTAGAAATGAAAGCGTGCTCCCTTCCAGCCTGGCCTCAGGCTAGCAGCTGGAGAGCTGTCTTGCTGTTTCTTAGAAAATAACAGCAATAACACAGGTGAGGGTTATGTGCCTATTTCAGACAAAACCGCTGTTTTTCTCTTGCATTCATTTTCGGAGGAGATAAAGGAAGGGCTAGCGTACTGTATTACTTGAGTGAGTTGGATTTTTACCTTGATGTTGAATTATTTTATATGGAACTGAAATAGGTGTAGTTCTTAACCTCAAAGTGAGGTGGAAGAAAAGAGAAGGAGAGACAAGTGTGTTTGTGAGCATGTCTGAGAATCAGACTGGCCCGGGCTCCCAGCACCCATGACCCAACATGATCTGCTTTTCCCCATGGGGTACCATTCTTCCTTCTTTCTTGTGGACAGAATTTTTATGCTTTAGGATATTATCTGACACTAGATTTTGGGTCAGTTTTGTGGGGGTTTTTTTAATAGATTTAGTTGGTTTATTAACTTTTGTTAATATTG
The DNA here is from genome assembly GCF_052094955.1 of Ictidomys tridecemlineatus. Classification (NCBI taxonomy): domain Eukaryota; kingdom Metazoa; phylum Chordata; class Mammalia; order Rodentia; family Sciuridae; genus Ictidomys; species Ictidomys tridecemlineatus. The sequence goes on along the minus strand of NC_135479.1, from coordinate 116,020,756 downwards.
ATTATTTCAGGAGGAAAATAAATTCTTAGTTTATGCTTTTATTCAGAAATGACCCAGGAGTGGCACAGGCCTGTTATCCCAGTGACTCGGGAGGCGGAGGCAAAAGGACTACAAGTCTGAGGCCAGCCTCCGCATTTTAGTGTGACCCTGTCTCAAAATGAAAAATAAAAAAACGACTGGTGATGTGGCTCAGTGGTTAAGCACCCCTGGGTTTAATCCCTGGTACCAAGAAAAAAGAAAAGAAATGACTTGGAGCTGGGAGTGATGGCACACACCTGTAATATCCCAGTGACTTGAGAGGCTGAGGAGGCAGCAAAATTACAAGTTCGAGGCCAGCTTTAGTAACTTGGCAAGACCCTGTCTCAAAATAAAAAGTAAAAAGGGCTGGGATGTGGCTCAGTGGTAGAATTTCCCTGGGTTTTATCCTTGGTACAAAAGAAAAAAAAGAAAGAATGAATGAACTCAGCAACTACACTCTGACAAAACATGTCCTCTATTTTTGTGGAGATATTTTTTTTAAACTCTTGTCTAGTGATTTTTTTTTCTTTTTATAATTTATTTTTTAGTCCTTAGTTGAACAGGTATTTTAGATTCAAATTTAGATACTGTCTATGTTTGTATTTTGAATTTCTCTTTGTAAGTGGAAATAAATTAAAGTTGAGAGCAACATGTACTTTATATTCGCTCGTGATATAACATCCTCCCTCAGTACCCTGCCCCCAAATAGAACAAGAAGTTTAAAAAACTCTGATGTGAAGCAAAAGATGAACAGTTCAGTGTGTAATTCAAGTAAAATATGAAAAAGTTTGTTTAGAAAAATCATTTTAAAATTTCACCAGTGAGGGTTTGTCAGGAGCCAGATGGCAGCAGTGGATAGAGGTGAAGGTGTCCTGGGAGACAGGTCTCATTAGCTGTGATATTTTGGCGTCACCTGTAAAAAGCCAGGATCGTTAGGCACCTTAGGGGCTGTTCTCCTCAATTTATTCGTGTTTTTGTCAGGTTACCTCCTTAAAAATTCCTAATTGCAACTGTGCTTCAGGTTTCTGATGACCTAAAGGTCAGTTTACTCCTAGCCATTCCTTCAGATCCCCCTCAATCTGGATCCTCATTTGGTCTGATGTCCTCCAGTGATGTAGGGCTGCTTATGCCGGGCGGGTTCTTGGGCACTCCATGATCATCAGGCTCTGATAACTCCGAAGCCTTCCCAATCCAGCACGTGGGGATACCTGGATCTGGAAATGTGTTGAAGCTGCTGTTGTCCCCACCTGCAGGATCTCGCTGACTTCTCTCTGCTGTTAGATCCATGGAGAACTATTATTTCAGTTTGGAGGTGAAATTTAAAATGGAGGAAAAAATACATGCTTTTCTTTTTCACAACATAGTGGTTACTAAAAAATAAACAAAACAAAAAAATACCCTAAGTTCAAAAAATAGCAGATATTTTATTGATTTCAAGCCCCAGACGACCCAGCACCTTGCATCTGAGGTGTATTGTGGATTGCTTTTCTGTCTCCTTGCTTCTTGGACCAGTACTGCTGTAAGCTAGTTCTGCTCAGTCTCAAGAGCAAGGTGGTTGTTCTACCCTTGTAACCAGTTATTCACTCAGAGAAGACTCCCTGCATCTTAAAGAGTTAAAAATCTGAGTGCTAAGTTTCTCAAACTGTGTGTTGGCAAAGGTGCATCCAGCACTCCCACAGGAAAGAGTTTGAGAGGCAGGACTGACTAGACTGGGTATCAGGCCCCGGCTTGGACCAGGGAAATTCCACTTAAGGTTTTATTTCGATGAGAAAACTGAGATTTAAAAGGTGAAGAGACTTGTTTTAGGTCCTGCAGCTGGGATTTGAACCTAGTTGATCTTAGAAACTATAATATACTACCTGATAGCACTGTAGATTGAGATCCCTACTCCAAAAATCTCAAGTTTTCCAAAATCTGAAACTTTTAGCACCAACATGATGCCTCAAATGGAAAATTTCACACCTGACCTCATGGGATTGTCACCATGAAGACACAGGCACACTAAAAATACATAAAATTACCTTCAACCTGGGTGGAAGCTATACAGGAAACAAAGGGATTTCCTGTTTAGACTGGAATCCCATCTCATTTATATATATGCATATATTCTGAAATATGGGAAAATATCTGAAACAAGCATTTTTGATAAAGGATACTCAATTTGTAGTAATAAAATGCATTTGGGGAACCATATATAAAATGTGTTTACGAGTAATGGATCTGATCGTCTTTGCTGTTATCAGAGTATACGTTAAGTTTCTTTAAGGAGTGAGCAAAGAGAAACTGTGGGATTGCCCTGCTCATCACTACTGTGCTATTTTCTTCTGATTCCTCAGTGTGGTTGCTGAGTTTGTTTTTGTTCCAAAATCCAAAGATGCCCAGTTGTGGGGAGCTGTTGCTAAAGCTCTGCACTGTCTTGGCTACACTATGATTAATTGCTATTTCATTTTAGATCCCCTTCTAAGATAAAGATAAATGAACAATCTCAAGTGAATTGTAGTAAAATTATATACAGCTGATTTTGTTATATTACTTAATATTAAGAATCAGGGCAACTAAAGTTTCTCCACTTGTTTCTTCTGATGGACATTCATGTGACCTCCATCCAGGCTGGGCTCCCCTTCCACATAAATCCACCTCTCATCCAAGCTCTTACTTACATTTTGGAGAGGAACAGAACCAAATTGTTCAGCATTGCACTTTTTATTTAATTTGATACCCACTGCAAAAGTAACCCCAAAAGAGAAAATGATGAGGAATGTTTTACAAAATAAATACTAACTAGAAATGAATCTTCCCAACATTTGAAGTGTGTATGTGAGTGAGTTTGTGTCCCCATTGACATACAGTAACATTGACTCTGGCAATTTTTTATGGTTGGAACAGAATGCTGATATTACTCAGCAGAACTAATTTTTTTTTTTTCTTTACAGGGTCGTCATGTCAAAACGGGCCAGCTGGCAGCCATTAAGGTCATGGATGTCACAGGGGTAATGTATCCTTATTGTCTCAATAGCTATATATTTCTAACAAAGTAGCTAGTGATAGAAAAAAATGTTTTATTAAAGATTATTTAAAATAATCTTTCTAAATATTTAAGATCCTTACCCACTTGTGCTTCTCATATAGAGTATGCAACAAGAGACTAGGGAGACCATGGATAAATCACTCTAATTAAATTCAGTACCTACATACCGCTGTAGGTAGTTAGAGTGAATAATGTGTGCCAATAATTTACATAAACATAACCATGGATATTTGCATATGAAGTCAGAACAAGGATTTCAAGGCATTAAAAGAATAATGCTGAGATTACACAGACGAGATGGGTCTTAACAGTTTCCCCAAAGGTCTACCTAACACTGGAGTAGACAAGAGCTTGGATAGCTCTAAACTTCTAGTAGGATATTTAACATGAATATTTTCCAAAAAAAAATATTTTTGACCAAATAATCATGTAACCACAAATTTTTATTTATTATAGAATAACACTGAAACAAAATGTCTTCCTGGATGATCAAAAGCAATCTAAGGAGCAGGTTTTATTTTAAATGCAATCTAATGCTTTCAATCAGTTTTCTAGACTTGTTTAAAATATTTTAATGCCTTTTCAAGAGTGCAGAGTGAAAATCAGACTTGAAAGGATTCACTGGACATCAAAAGCATGCTAATAATTTTTATTGTCCTGAGGATTTTTCTGAGATATCTGTCTGCTGTACATGAAAGCTAAAACACCAAAGTCCCTTTTGGCCATGAAGTGGAATACTCAATATAAGTAGCCACAGAGTGAATGAGTCACACAAAGGTATTGAGAACGAAGATACAAACAACAAAAACACACAGTATGTCTGTAGGCCAGACTTTAAACCAAAGCTTTCCAGACCCAGTCTGTTACCTTTGATAAGTATATGTTAGATGGCGATTACATACCACAATACCAATTTCACAATTCTCATTTATACCACTCATTGTGTTTTCTTTCCTTAGCTATTAACTGATCTGAATTCCTCTTTAAATTATATTTAAGAAGTTAGATATAATTAATGAAAATTTTTAAAAATAAAATAAAAAAGTTTTGTTTCTATGTATATTACTACTTGGTTGAAGTTCTGTTTCTTTTTGCTTGTCCTAAGAACATTATTCCAGTTGCAGAGGTTACAAATCAGTTCAAATATGTAATCTCAATTAGGTTTTGAATTCACTTTGCCTTGACTAAAAAAGAAATTGCATGTGGATTATATTAATTAGGGTTATACTCTCCCATTTGAGACAGAGGGTTAAGGATGTAGAAGAGTCTTACTCTCTCATGTGGAAGAGATCTGAAAGTTGACAGTCCAGGGATGTGTGGCAGCAATGTGGTGGAGCAGAGAAAGTACTTATCTTTCTGCCCTGTCATTCTAGCACAAAGCCCCCCTTAATGTCACTCTGTGGTTCAAGATGGTTGTTGGATTTCCATTGATCATACTCTGACTGCAAAAACAAAAAAAGGCGGGTGAGCTCAAGGATGCAGAAAGAGCCCATTCCAGTGAAATCTTTTCTACTTGGATACAACATCTTTGCTTCTGTTTCCGTTAGCTATATTTAGTTGCAAAGGAGCTTGGGAAATGTAGTCTTTTTAGTCTACCAATGTGTCCTATTAAAAATAAGTTATGTAGGTCAGAAATGAAAGGGAAGTAGATATTTGGGATAGTTCCCTTAGCAGGGTCTGACACCAAAATCAAATTCAGATACTATAAGCCTTTGCCTTGAAACCCATTATCGGTTTGTAAATCTTTAACAAAAACCCAACCACAGAACATATCACAGTTTGTTTTGCAATTTTGCTGAAGTCATACTACTGTGTTTTCCTTGGATTGAATCAGATCTCCACATAATGAGATGTGCTTGGCAGTTTAACAACTAATGGCTGTGGATGGAGTCCAAGACATTCATGCTGTAGATTAAGTTCTGTTGTGTGGCTCTGCAGAACTACATTCGCATTTCATTGACATCATCATCATTCATCTCAGTGCACAATGTTGTTGATGTACAAAGTTTGACTTGAGAACATTGAATATTACTTTTCCAGTTTCTGGTTCTATTGGTGAGGATTTAAATTGTTCAGAGAACCACTTGCTTAGAGCTAAAAAAAAAAAAAAAAAAAGTCACCCAATAGTTTATCCTAGAGTGTGTATGTTCAGATCAAGGAGGGTCAGCCCTTCTAAACTGGGTTTCATTGCATAGTGAAATTCTAGAGAAAATTATTTGAGAGTTACTTTCTCAGTTTCCCAAGGCTGGTACAATACTAACATCATTTTACATGCCTGGGAGTGTCAACCCATTATGTACAATGGATGCTTTATAGTATTTGGGTTCAACTCTTTTGGAAAGCCCCTGTTCAGAAAGCCAGGGAAGTTTCTGGGATAATAACATTATCGACTATTATTTAACCACTGATTTTGAACAAAGGCAAACATGGATACACACCAGGAAATGGTTTTCTTATGTCCATGGTGTCTGATGGGCATCAGGTGACTTTTGAATCATCCCCTTATGTATCACAGTCAACATGAGATTTCCTTTGTGAAATTCATGCGGGGCCTTTGTAAAACAAGCAACTCCATTTTTCCACGTTGTCTTTTGTGTACGATGGAATGCTGCAAAAGCTTCTTACCAATTATCATAATTGTGCTCATTATAGCTGCTCTGTTAAAAACTGAGATGAATTCTCAAAGATCATCTTTGTTGATTGTGTGCTGTGACCTACTACACACTACTATAGTTTATTTTAATGAAATTTATGAAGTCATAGCTTGAAATTAATTTTTAAATTATTGTTGCTATTCAATGTCACTTCCTTTTTTATAGAAAGCAGCCACAGAGAGAATTAGATACAGTGCCTTTATCCTTCCAGCCTGAGAGCTGAGGCCCTTCCAAAGTGGTCGGCATTTGCTTCAGAATTACTGCTTACTCTTGGCCTTGGTTTAGAAGTTCTTTTAGTTCCCCAAATCAGTATGAAAATCTCTCCATTTCATTGCTTTATGGAGCTTCCTTCCCTGCTGGATTTGTGTTCTCTAGATTTATCTACAACAGCTAAGAGGAATCAGACTTCCAACCTCAGTGGTACTGGTCAGATACCTGCGCCTGCTGCAGAGGGTGCAGCCTCTGAATCTGTCTTTTCTATAAGCTCCTCAAGAAGGCCTATACACCCCAGAGTTAGAGATCCTTTTCCTGGATCTTGTATTAACTCTTCTCTGGACACCAAGTGTGAAGAGCTTGTGGTTCTTTAATAATCTTTTAACTAATCCCCATTTTCATTTGAATAAAAAATCCCTGAATAAGCTAGTCCCTTTACAAAGAAAACCTAAAGTACACATAAGACTTAGTGAAATAATTACTTAATATTGTAAGCTTTTACCTTTACGATTACTGGTTATGATTACATTACACAGAACACTTTGGAGTGTGTGTGTGTGTGTGGGCGGGGTGTGCCAAAACTTTCCTCAAACTGTTGAAACTGAATTGGAACTTACTGGCTTCTATACATTAAAACAAACAAACACATGCTCACAAAAATTCAGCAGGATCCAGGAAGTCACATGATTTGATGGGAAATTTTGTCTTTGTCCATCTCTGGGCTCTGCTTTCTTCCCACCCCCAGCTCCAGGCTCATGTTCTCATGACCTCATTGTCATTAGTCCCAGCACAAGTGTCGATCTGAGTATCCGTGGCCTCACTTGGGTCATGTCCCCATCTCTGAACCAGTCTGTGATTCTTTTTAGCCAGATTTGGGTTAGCTGCCTGGTTCTGGAATCTACACAGGGACTAAGAGTTAGGGAGAACTGATCCCTCAGAGAAAAACCCGAGAACTGTTGCAGAAATGAGCAGGCAGGGTGCTGTGGGTGTGCAGAAATCAGATTTGGTCCTTAAATAAATTGTCTCTTGTCCACTTTTTTATATCTAGACAAAAATAATAATTATGATAGCTAACATTGATGGAGTGATTATTATACAGTAGAACTTCTTGAAATACTTTGTGTATATGAATCCATTTAATCCCTTCAACAACGTACACAATGAGTTACGTTATTAATCCCATTTTAGAGATGTGGAAACAGAACGTATTAAGTGTCTTGCTCCATGTTACATGGCTCTTCTGGGGTATGGTGAATATTTCAGCCTGAGAAGTTTAACTTCATCCTCTCAGCCACATTGCTATAGGCCTTCAATTAATATAGAGTGGCATTTAGTGTCATTTAGTGTGATTCCTTTTTTGATGGGTTTATTCAGCAAACATCTACTAAACACCTACCTAATGACAGAAAAGGAAACTTTAAAGATGAACAAATGATCCTTTGCCTGCAGAGGAGCTCATGATAATGCAACTTGACTGTAAATGTTTTAAAGGAAAGTTATACCTTTTGCAATAAAGTTACAAAACTCATAAAGAAGGTTACTTATCAGGTTTGATAGGCCAGTCCTGGAGAGTAACCAAGGAAATAAATTTCTGGCCAAGGACACAGGATGTGCCAAGGCATGGAGGCTGAAGAAACATGTTCTGGAAGCTGTACACAGCTTAGTTTTGATGTTGAAAACTGCCAACAAGAAATTGATACAAGAAAAATCCAGACAAATCATGACCAGGTCATGAAAGAATTGAATACTGTAACAAGGAGTTTACAAGGTTTTCATTTTTTTTTTCCCATACACCACTTTGATCAAATAGTCTTGGGGAAACCCAATATATAAAAGAGACATACAGGTTGGTTTGTTTGATTGCTTTACTGGGGTTAGGAGGCCTTAGTACTGGCCCTTTTCCCCAAGCCACTGCGGCAGCCAGTGTAGGGCCAGAGGTTGAACAGCAGCAGAGTCACATGGTTGCGTTTTGCCTGCTAGAAGGATCTGTCTTAAGCCCTGTTTGTGAGTTCAGGCTTTTGTCTTACTGAATTGTTGTAGGTGAAGCCCAGGAGCAGTCTCCATCTCTTATTGAAGAGTAAGGATGTGGCCTTCTCCCAGTAGCCTGTCATACATAGGGTGCTTTGCTTATGTTAAAGGGCTTAGTGGATGTTTGCTAAAATTGGACAAAAAGAAAAAAAAAAATCTTCCCTTCCTGGATCATGTGGTAGAGTCAAGGGGACACAGTGCTTCAAGTACTTTTGTTTCATTCCTCCCATGGGAAGGAGTTCCATGGAGTGAATAGTAGTAGCACAACCCATAATGATACTATTAATGCTAACAACAGTTGCCATGGCCAAAATAAAAATGGCTAACATCAATTGAGTGCTTATTATATGCCAAGTGCTCTTGCTCTTAGTGTTCAGTGTATATTAACTCATATGATCTTTCCAACAACTCCCCTCAAGGGAATATTGTTATTATATCCATTTTACAAAGGAGGAATTGAAAGCAACTCACCAAAGCCCCATCATGAGGAAATGGCAGAAGCACAGTTCAAGTGCAGTCTGGCAGGGTGTATCCACACTTACCACAGCGGTCTCATAGGATAAGAGATGGGAGGAGTCTCCAGAGCGTGACCTTCAGATTCAGGCAGAGCTGGTTCACATCCCACTCTTCCCCTTACTGATTATGACCTTGCATAGATTTCTTAACCTTTCTGAGCCTCTCTCAGTTTTCTTGTGTTAGATGAGTATACAAATATGGTAAGCTTGTTCTGAGACTAAAGAGGGACATGCTATCTAGTATCTGACATATAGTAATACATCCTTAATACATGGTTTTAATGATGAGTCTTGGTAAGATACAGAGACTGACTGAGTGGGACAGGTCATAGAAATGAAGGGGATTCTAGAGTATCCATTGCAACTCTGCAGCTACGTGTGTGGTGGCAACCCGTCTTTAGAACTATGTTTCGTGCCATACCCGTGTGAGTTAATTGTTAATATGTGTAAATAGACTTGGTCTGTCTCTCCATCTCAGTCACAGGGTAGTTAGTCCTACCCTGAATAGAATGTCTCTATTAAAATATAAGTACCCAGGAAGGATCCAGGAAAGACAGTAGGGCTAGATTCTCTCTGGAAAGCTGAAGACCAGAATCACAAAAAGGATTTCATCTTTTCACTCGTCGAAAATAAGTGAATGGAAATGCTGAACTCCAAGGTGATGGAAATGAACAAGACAGAAACGGGCACCATCTTCTGGAATCTTCTATTCCAACATGTGTGAAAAGCATTTGACAGTGAGACAGTAACTTCATCAGAGTTCTGGTTTGCTTTCCAGGAGTGTACAGAGGATCAAGGAAGAATTTTAAGAGAAAACTAACTTAGCTGGGTGGTCAGAAAATGTTCTCTGAGAAAGCAACTGTTTTAGTCAGCTTTTTCACCGCTGGAACCAAAAGACCCGCCATGAAGGAGGAAACGTTTATTTGGGGGCTCACAGTTTCAGAGGTCTTCGTCCATAGATGGCCACCTCTGGTCCTCAGGGCTGGGAGTGAGGCAGAACATCATGGCCAAAGAGTGGGAGAAGAAAGACGCAGGGAACATGGCACCAGGAAGCAGAGAGCGAGTTCTGCTCAAACAAGGACTAAATACAAACCCCAAAGGCACCCACCAAGGGACCCACCTCCTCCTGCCACACCCTACCTGCTTTCAGTTACCAGTCAGTTAATCTCTGTCAGGGATTAAGGCTTTCATAACCCAAATATTTCACCCCTAAACCTTCTTGCATTATCTCATACATGAGCTTTTGGGGGACATCTCACATTTACACTCTAACAGTGACCCCTAGGTGAGATCTACAGCATGGGCAGACCTTGGTTAGTGGTGGGGAGGGGGGCTCTCCACAGGTGGGAGCCTGCCCCTCAGGTAGGTTCAGCACAGCCTGGAAATCCTCTCCTGAACTCCTCGTTTGCAGAGACCACCTCAGAACTTCCCCTTTGGGGCTGTTCAGGGTAGACATGTCTAGCAGGCAGAACATTTGGATAAAGCACAGAAATAAGAACTTTTCACAGAACAAAGATAAAATGTCTTTTTGTCTCCGTAATACTCTGCACCTTTGGGGCTATTTCCGGTGCTTCAGCTATGTATGCTGTACTCCATGTACAACTTGGAAAGCTTCTAGAATTCTAAAAATGAGCAGACTGAGCTGCCCACTCTGTGCACACTTCAGCATCTGTCCTTACCTTGCATACAGATTATACCCCTTTGGTGGCTTGTGTGTGTCTGGGTCTTTGCACATTCGTGTGTGCTGGTGTATGGCCTGGATATTGGGCTTGTTCTGTGTGTATGCTTACATGTTAGGGAGATTGCTTAAAAACGAACACATGGACCTGGGAGCTACTATCCATACCTCCAAACTAATAAAGATGCGAACTTGTTTTAAAAAAAGATTTTTGCATCATAATGGTTTGTATTCATTGGTGTCTTTTGTTCATATATCTCCAAACATTTGGTTAAAATTTTATTTAAAGCTCTCAGTCCCTTGTGAGGTTCAGAAGCATGCAGATGAGGAAATTGGCTCAAGAAGTTGGGGTGCTTGGAATTCTTGGGTGCTCAGATGCAGAATAACAGGAGAGTTCCTCCACTATGGACTGTAGGGGTCTCCTCTGGAGGCCCATTCCCTCCTTTGTACTGTCCACACTTCTCCACCTCATGGGTCTGCCCCCTTTCTTTTCTGGGCTTTCTCTTATTGAGATTTATTGTTTTGTGGGGTTTGTTTGTTTGTTTTTTATGGCTTGACTTCCTTGTCAATATTTTGGCTTTCTTCCTGATGACTTAAGCTCTTCTTTGGTCTGGACCTTATGAAAAGTCCTGCATCATTTAAAGCCTACTGATTTCCATGAGCTCTAAAGCCAGGAACAGAAGCTGTGCTTGTTCCACCATGGTCTCCCCTGTAGAGCTTGCTAACGTAGAACCTGGCCCATAGTAGGTGCTACACAAAATGATTATGTACATATAAACATGAAATATAAAGAGTTGAAAGCCAGATGAAAGTAAAATCCAAATTGCAGACCACAGAAAATATTTTTGCATCATAGTGTTTGTACTCATTGGTGCCTTTTGTTCATATATCTCCAAACATTTGGTCAAGATTTTATTTAAAGCTCTCAGTCCCTCGTGAGGTTCAGAAGCATGCAGATGAGGAAATTGGCTCAAGAAGTTGGGGTGCTTGGAATCTTTGGGTGTTCAGATAACTTGGTAGTTATTTTTCCTGATAACCAAAGTTACAGAGGGAGACATGATCAATTACATTATCTTTGCTGTTAGAAAACACAATTCATTCCAATCCCTGTGCCTTTTACCTGAATTGTAGGTTCAGGATCTTTGAGGATATAAGCTATCTCATTATTGGTGGACTTTAGCCAAATGAATGACATCATCCTGGGGTTACAATTGGTTTACTTCTGGGTCACTTTAATTTAGATCTTTTTATTTATTTAATTCATGGTTTTCTTTTATGCTTCAGTAGAGGCTTTGGTATGAGAAAGATACACATCCTACTTCATTATGCGTTCCTCTAAGTAAGAGAGTGAAGGTTGGCCCAATGATCAGTCTCTTCCAGAGCTCTACTTTTGACACTTCATGGTTCTCTTACCCTGGGCATATTGCTTAACTTTCTCTATTCCATATATAGAAATGTGAATAAAATCACTTCTTTGATAAAGTTAGTGTAAGAAGTAAATATAGTTACAAAGCATTAGATATGGCAGACATGGTATGCAAGGCACATTGCTGTTAGTTACTGGGCCTCTTATAGACAGTTTGTTTTTCTTCCTCTGGCACAATGACCCATCTTAGGAAGTTGTATGCAATCCCCCTGCAGCTACAGGGCCTTGGCACATACTGTTTTCTCCAAGAAAAATGATTCCTTCCCCAATTTTAGATATCATGCTTTCTCTTTCCTGTCCCTCAGTGGATGACTTCCACATGGAATTCAGAACTCAACTCAAACTCGCAATTCTTGGGTCCAATGAGATCAGCTATGAGATATGTCTCATGGCAATAATTTTGCATACATCTATATCATTCTTTGTTGTACATCTTTGTCTCTCACTAGACTCCAGAAAGTTTCATTATGGCAAAGCTTGAATCTGTTATGCTCATGGTTATATTACTATGTTATTAGCGCTGAGCATCATGCCTAGGATAGAGTTTGCATTTAGTAAATATTTGTTAAATGAATTCATTGAGCTTAGGGATGAATGCATACAACAAATCCATGGCTGCCTGCAGGATGTCATGGCAAAGTCCTCAATTGTCAATGCTGCAATGAAGAGGTACAGAATTAGGCAACTTATTGAGCCACTCTGGGCTTGTTTCTCAGCTTTGTAAAAATATAGATTACAAGTACATAACCCTACCTTGAATTTTTGGTGATTCACAGGTACTTAATTTTCATTTATTTTCTAATGTATTTTAACATTAAACTGTGTTTTAAAAAGCAGATCTCAAATCATTTGTTAGATATCAACTTTGACTATATTAGAAAATGCCTGCCTCTTAATTTGGATGCTAGGTCACCCCATTCACATGCAGAATGTCATTTAGTATGAAGTTACTACTGAAATTTCAGGGTAAACTCTAAAAACAGCTTTTACCATTTGCAACTACTTATCTCAAGAAATGGAGATTTTTCTCTTTGCCTTCAAACTGAAACAAAACCAAAAATTTGTTGACATTGAAGCAAGTACATGACTTTAAATTTCTTTTATAAATTCTAATTTTATAGTCACTAAAGCACTCTCTCGTCACTAACTATGTAAGTAAATATTATACAATTAAAGCTATAAAAGTGAATGTTTATTGATTTAAAATTAGCTTTTGTCTGCTATAGATTGTCATCCTGAATAAAATTTCTATCAAGAATTTCACTACTACAGATTATTACAAAAAAAAAATTTAAGACCACTTTCTGAGTGATAGAGATAATCTCCTTAAATCCTAGTCCTCTATGATCCTTGAACAATAAATTATCTTCACATTTTTGTCACATTCAGTCAATGCTGAAGGTTAGAATGATAGATATGTTAACACAAACACCTGCCTAACAGCAACAGCTACTATGAAAGAGAAAGTTCTAGCCAGTGTCCCAAGTTTGCACACTTACGGGGTAAAGCATTTACGAGTCTGGACTTAATGATGATCAGTCCCTTGGATTATTATAGGAATAACATAGGTTTATTCTTGTTCCATGGATCAAGAGTTAAATGTTGGGCAAACTTTTTGTTATAGGACACAGTAATATTAAATGTCTGATTAATTCCATTTTTAATTTCTGGCATATTGTGGGTACTTAGAATATGTTTCCCTATATAATAGATAAGAAAACTTGAAATTAAGCATAAACAAGTTCTGTTGTATGCTAACAGGCTCTTTTAACTGGAGCACAAATGTCCGGGTTCTCTTCACCCCTGATTTAAGTCTCTCCTAAACTCTTCATATGAGCTCTTTGGTTTTAGACATCGTGGGTAATTGCCCTTCTATATAGGAGTTTTCTGTATAGAGTTACTGGCTTTGGAGTCTGACAGATCTGGAATTAGATCTGAGCTTTAACATTTAAATTGAGTGAATTTAGGGAAGTAACTGAGACTCATTTTCCTCATTTGTAAAATCAGATCATTGAAAACACTGACATCAAATAGCAATTATCAAGAACACAAGCAACAATGAATGTTGGTGAGGACGTGGAGAACAAGGTACACTCATACATTGCTGGTTGGACTGCAAATTGGTGCAACCACTATGGAAACTAGTATGGGGATTCCTAAGAAAACTTGCAATGGAACCATCAGTTATTCCACTCCTAGCTTTATAGCCAAAGGACTTAAAAACAGCATACTTCGGTGATGCAGCATCGATGATTATAGCAGCTCAATTCACAATAGCTAAACTATGGAACCAACCTAGGTGCCCTTCAACAGATGAATGAATAAAGAAACTGTGGTATATATACACTAAAGAATATTACTCAGCCTTGAAGAAGAATGAAATTATGGCATTTGCCAGTAAATGGATGGAACTGGAGAATATTATGTTAAGTGAAATAAGCTAATCCCAAAGAACCAAAGACCGAATGTTTTCTGTTATGTGGATGCTTATTCATACTAAGGGGTGGAGAGAGAATAAAGAGATTCCAGCTAGATAGAGGGGAGAGAAGGAAGGGGAGGAGGCATGGGGGTACGAATGACAGTAGAATGAAAAGACATCATTACCCTATGTGCACATATGATTTTGTAACTACATCATGTACCACCAAATGAATGAGAATTCACACTGCATTTATATATAATGTGTCAAAAAGCATTCTACTGTCATCTAGAACGAATCAGAACAAATACAAAATATGCTTTAAAAAGAAAACACTGACACCATAGAGCTGTGTTGAGTATTAAATGAGATAGTGCATACACAACCCATGGTATACAATGAACATTATGTCCGGTTGGCTTTGGCTATACTTTATGAACATAGTCTGAGCATCATATTGCCATCAGAGGTTGTCACCAGCTTGAAAGCCTGGCCTAGAATCACCAGTTTGTTTGCATTTGAAAGTTGCCATCTCTTTGCATAGTTTCTCATCCTCTGGAGGCCAATTCCTACATGCTGGAAGGATTTTTTGTAAGCAGTAGAGGGTCATCCCCAAAGCACAAGTGCCTCCCGTGTCTCTGCTGCAAGACATTTGTTAATGTCATGCTGGTCAAAGCAAGTCATGTGGCCAAACCCCATTTTAAGAAAAGTATTAGCTGCCACCTTTGTTGGGGACAGTCAAATATCAGCCATTTTTTCCCTCCATCTACCACCAATACTAAAAAATAAACAGATTCCCATGATCTTAAGGGCAAACAAATAAAGAAAAAAACCCTCAAAGCTCCTTTATGTTGATTCTAAAGCTATAATTCAGTAAGAACTGCATCATTTCTAAGCCTCAGAGGGACTTCAACAGGTTTCTTATTCCCATTTACAGCTGAAAATAACTTGACGTTAGAGTTTAAATGTCGTGCCTAAAGTTAACACAATAAATCAGAATTGATTTTCAAGTCTTTTGGTTGAAGTAATAGATCTTCCTGAAGTACTGGACTTGGCTTATTAAAATTACTCTTCTTTTTAAATTTCAGACAACTTGGTTCCACTATTTTTTGTTATGAGGTAGCTTCTCAGTGATCTTGTCCCTGTGCCTAATAATTAAGTTGTAGGGATACTTACACAATAGCTGATGGCTCTTCTTCTAAGACTGTTTAGTCTAATTCTAGCCTCAGTTGTTCTCTTGGAAACATTCTAACTCATTTCCCTCAATAGGCCATATTGTGACTGGCTGAACCATTTGTGTCATGGTTAAATGAATTCTTGTCATCTCTAGTAAGATCCTCCCTGTTTCACTGAATCACTAACTGCCATTAGTGCCTCGGACTAGAAATCTGAATAAACAGGGTCCCTGAAGCCCTGATAAATTGCATGCTCACTTACTGGGCCATAGCAGGTCAAGATCAAAATTGACTGTTGGAGCTACATGACCATGACCCAATGTTCCATAATTGTGTTTGGAAACAATGCAATTTAAACTTGAAATTCAAATGACTAGCATTCCTGCTCTCCTACCTTTTTATTTCTTTATTTACTTTAGTTGAGAAGATTAACAATGATGTTTATTTTGTATTACACTTTATAACTTTCATCTTATTGAATTATCTCAAAAAACTGGGACTTATAATATCTGTATTTCAATATAGATGAAATAACCTACCAAAAAGGTAGGTTACTTTCCTGAGCTCTTACAACATGTGCCTACCTTCCCACCCCCATCTTTCTTTTTTTTCTTTTTCTTTTTGCGGTGTTAGTGATCAAACCCAGAGCCATGCGTATGCTAACACCTCATCTTTGTAACCCCAAAATCAATGCATATATTTCCTGCATGTTCCTATTTGCCTCAGTTTACCTTTGCAAAGTGATGGAGAATGTACTGACTTCATAGCGACCTCCAACACTATTTATTGTAGACTTAATTCCATACTAAATTACACTGTTTTTTTGGCTCTTTCATAAGCTCTTAATTTTCTTAATGATACAGTAAGCTTTTTTAGGGCACATTACCCACCATCTTGCAGAGCACCCAAGAGGCAGGAAGCAAGTACTTGTGGAACCTGCCTGCCTTCTCACTAAGGATGGCTCAAGCCAAGACTGTCAGCTGCTGTTAGAAAGTGATCTCTTTCTTTCAGTGCCTCACGTAGTTGCCTTTTTAATCAAAGCAGCTGTCAGTGATGGGGCCGTGCTCTCCACAGAAACCCTCAAGTTGGTTTTCTCCCCTTCTACTTAGGCTTCCCCAAAGTACATCTGCTCGCATCTCACATTCATGCACAATTATTTGGCTCCACACTGCGAGTTTAAAATAGCTGATGCACACTGTAGTAAGGCTTTTGTGGTGTGCTGCCGGGACCCTTCTACAAATGGAAGATATGTGAAGGTCATTCTTCCCGTCGGCCTGCAGCGAAGGCGTGGGCGGTTTCCCACTACTGCAGGGAAGATGCGTGGGTCAGCAGTGTGCCAGTAATGCCCTCAGCCACCATACCAGCTCCTCACCCTTCAGCTCTCTTCCTCAGTGCTGGGGCCACATGCACCTCCTTAGCTCAGCATCCCTATCATATGTTCTATTTTGAGATCACCTAGTGTTCGATTTAGTTGTGTCTCGTGGTGTGTAACATGCTTTAGTTCTCCTGGGTTTGCAATCTTCATTTTCTTTCACTAACACTTTTGTTTGGTCAGGAAATGTTAGCATTCTCTCACTGTCCTCCTTCTATTCCTGTTGGTTCTTTGAACATTACTAGTATTGCTCTAAGTGTTGGACCCTTTGCAGGTCTTCTTTCTTGTATTCACTTTTGTTCACAGGCACTTTGCTAGGTGCTTGAGGTGGGACAGAGAGACAAACACAGTCAGGATTCCTGGGCACAGGGTTGCTGCAGACTTGTCGGAGTGGCACTTCTGATAGTTACTGCAAGGGAGATGCATGGTAATTCCTGTGGCTAGAACCAAGATTGTTAGATCAGGCAGCTTGGCCAGTAGGAACTCTAGAACTGAGATCTGAAGTGGAAGAGGCCTTTCTATGGAGAAGAGAGTAAGCAACAGGGCGATTATGGCACAGGGAGCTGCATTTCAGCATGAAGAATAGTAGTGGGCTGTGACAACCTTTAGTCGGGGAATTGGACATTGCTTGATAGAATCAGGACGACATCTCTGGGTGTCAACTTAACTCAATCAGGAATGGTGTGTAGAAAAGAAGAGGAAGAAGAAGGAAAGAAGACATCACACGTGGGAGACTACAGAAGGCCCCAGATACACTGGAAGGAGGCCAGGCAGCTGGGAGGGACTGACAGTGCAGACAGGGGACATACCAGGCAGGTCTTTCAATCATGGTACTGTAACATCTTCCATGGAGGAATAGTCCCCTTTTACGACGGCATCTAAAATAATTATCTTGAGGCAGAAGTCTTTTACAACAACCTCCAAATTAAAACACTTACTTCTCAGTCCAACTGATATGTACCCATCCGTAAAATAAAATTAGGAGAGAACACACACTCTCCACCAGGAATTTTGGTAGATTTTCCAAGTTGAAACTCAAAATGAATGAAACTTGAATATCAGGAAACTAACTCTGTAGGGGAGTTGTCTCCTTTTACATCCTGGGCCCCACCACGTCTCCCCTTTCCTTTTCATGTTGAGTTTCCTGAAGGTGATGTGGGTACTCCTGCTTTGTGAACTTCCTCAGATCCCGAGAACTTACTTTGCTCCTTTTCCCTTCTGACTTTCATCACCTTCACTCAGGCACTTCAATAAAGGCAGGCTTCAAAGAAAATGAACCTAACCAAATTTAAATCCGAGAGCCTGTGTTTTTCTCTTCCGCTTTTCTGAACCTTTCCCGTAGCAGATGTGACCAGTGATAGTAGCTCATTGGGCCTGGTTCCAGAGGCCTAGTGTGGACTGTCTAACAGCCTGACCAGCTGATTACGTGCAATGCCTGTTAGCTCGACTAAAAGAAGACCCCTTTGGGCCACCGTTGTGTGGTTTTGTGAACTTTTTCATTTTAGTCAGAAATAATAATTATGCTCTTTTATCACCTGAAAGAAAAGACGTTAAGAAGGAATTTACCATAGTTTAGTTGATATCCATGGTTTGAAGGATGGAATTTCACTATAGACCATGGATTTTCATGACAGATTCTTTACTGTTCTAGGATGAAGAGGAAGAAATCAAGCAAGAAATTAACATGTTGAAGAAATATTCTCATCACCGGAATATTGCTACATACTATGGTGCTTTTATCAAAAAGAATCCTCCAGGCATGGATGACCAACTTTGGGTAAGTCGTTTCTTTCATTATGTGAAGAACATTCAGTGCCAAATGGGCCCATTTCTCCATTATCATTACTAGACTTGATTAAGTACCTTCAAATATGAAACCGTTAGCCTCGTGGTTTCCAAAATATTGTGTTTTTGAAGTTTTATTTCCCATTTTTGTGAACACCATTTCATCTTTTCAATATCTTTAAATCCTCTATCCTTTAATAGAGACCATCCCCAAAGATGGTTGTTAATTCTGTTTTGTTTTAACCCATTACTAATCAAACTTCTTTATTGCATTTAATTATATTTTAGGTACCATGCTATTTACTGTTTATGAATTATATAATTTATTTCAATTCATTGAGGTAAATAGCATTCTAATTTCTTACATGATAAAACTATAGTTTATGGGGAGGATAAACTGTTTCAAGTCTGTGTAGCTAGCAGTGGGGGCGGTTGGATCTAACTATGGAATTCTTTGTCCTCTCTATGACTAAAATGTGGATATTTCTGAAATATAAATTACAATTTGATAAGTAAGGGAGTTCATAACCCACTTGAATCAAATGTATGAAATATGATATGTCAAGAGCTATGTAATGTTTTGAACAACTAATAATAAAAAAAAATTTTTGATAAGTAAAATACCTAGCATAGTAGTTGTCTGACCCCACTGTAGGGATTCTGCAAATGTTTCCTCTCCTGCATCCCCAGTCCACTTAGCTAAGTACCCTAGTCCTGGATCTTTGAGAGTCTATAAGAGAGCTCTGATTGACAGACCCACCAATAAGAATTTCAACAGGTTTGGTACCAGAACCACTACTTCTTGTTGCTGCTCTGCCTGGTCCACATCATCTTCTTCTCACCTTCCTCATTTCCGTCATAGGAAATGTTATTCATTTAGCTCTTCAGCTGACTTGAAAAGCCATCGTGGTGGTTTGACTTTCCCTTTCCAGTTTTATAATCAGCCCTTCTAGTAGGGGACTTTTGGTGGAAGCCTAGACTGTGCTGCAGCTTTCTACTTAATCTACTTCCCTGTCTTAAATTTCAGTTAATCGTACATGATGCGATTAGATTAGTGACTCTAAAACACCCTTTTACATACTTCCTGTCTTGCTCATCTTCCAGAGGTCTTGGTATGAACCTAACACACAAAATTCACTGAATTATCATGTGCCTACTAAAAGCCTGTGCTAAACCTGAGGCTCTTGTGGTGACTATTTCATGGATAATTCTTAAAGGCTCAGATTTGGATAGAGGTTACCTATGGCATTTGCATGCAGCTGAGAAGACCAAGAGTTTCACATCATTTGGGATTGAATACTCCATCTTTGGAAGTGAAAAGAGCTGCTGGGACATTTTGTTTTCTCCTGTAAGATTCATCTCCAAATTTAAAATAAAACAAACAAACAAACCAAAAAGCCATTTTGGAATAAACACATTTGTTTTGTGTAATCACTGATTTTATAAAGTATTTTATGTGATTTCTGAAAAGGTTACATTAGATTTTAATTATGGCCTCTAAATGTAAGAAGATATGGATGTGAAGATTAAAAATTTAAAAGTAGCAAAAGAAAATGAATTTATAAATTTATAAAAATAAATTTCTAAAGTGAGATCAATGACAACAAGAAAATTTTGATGGATTTGACGATGAACATTTTTAAAAATTTCCCATTACCTAAAAATAAAAATGCAAATAACTAATTTAGGAAAAATATTTATTTCAAATACAGTGAGTAAAGAATTTAATAGCTTTCAGAGATGAAGAATTTTCACAAATCAAAAGAAAAAAATAGGAAACTACTCAGAGAAAGATTGAGTTAAGGACAAGGCAGCAACTAAAAAAGTAAGAAATGTCAGTTACCAAAAAATATGTTTTTAAAATGTTATTGTTACTAATAATATAAATGTAATAGAAATGAAGGTTTGATAACCATGTTTACCTTGTACATTGCAATTATTTTTATTTTTATTTTGTTGTTTTTTTAATTTTTATTTATTTATTTTTTAGTCATACAGGACAGCAGAATGTATTTTGACATATAATACATACATGGAATGTACATACATCAATCATATTGTCTATTCTATTCTGCTGCCCTTCCTATCCTCCCTACTTCTCCCCTCCTCTCCCATTCTTTCTCTCTATCCAATCTAATGTGACACACTTTTTTTTCTTTTTCTCATTAAAACATCATGTATGTATTCTGTATAACAATGAGGTTCTCCTTCCATCTTCTGTGCAACTCCCCTTCTCCCTCTTTTTCCCTCCCACCTCTCTTCCCTATTTAGTGGTAGTCTTCTTCTTATGCTCTTGCAATTATTTTTAAATGAACACAAATACACACTGCTTATGGATATGGATATTGGTACAACTTAACTCAAGTGCAACTGAGCACACACAGGTACACACAGACACAACACATACATGCACATATGTATGCATACAGACATGCAGATATTTGGAGATAGAGATGTCTTTAAAGAATGTGTTTGGACTGGGGCTGTGGCTCAGTGGTAGAGCACTCACCTAGCATGTACGAGGCGCTGGGTTTGATCCTCAGCACCACATAAAAATAAACAAAATAAAGGCATTCTGTCCAATTACAACTAAAAATCATTAAAAAGAAAGTGGTTTACTTTTGAACCAGTTTTCCACCTACAAAAATGCATTCTAAATAAATATTGGTGACATACAAAGTTGAATGAACAAGTTAACCAATAAGAAATCATTTAAGAGACATGATGCAAGGAATTAATTGATGAAGATCTATATTTATAAATGGATGATTATTCACAATTTTCTAAAAACAAAAGAAAAAGGAAAATACCATATTGACATAGTTGAGATGTCTGAAATAATACTGATGGTTTGGAAAAATATTTACTCCTGGATAGTAACTTCATTAATTTAATTTTTAAAACATTGTCTCTTTCTTGTCTACTTTTTTTCTGGTCTTTCTCATGAAGATGGTATCTAAACCACTTCCTGCTTCTCTCTTTTTCTTTTTTTTCTTGCTTCTTGTTGGGCTGTCCTCACTCCTCATAATGACAGTCAGAGAATATGGACTGTGCCTTTTGCATCTTTGCATCCTCCTTAGCACTTGGGAAATACAGAGCAATATTCTGTTGAAAAAAAGCATTTCTCCATGGAAGTGATATTGCTGCTACAGGTACTTTCAAGAACAGGTTCCCGTAGGCCTACAGGTTCAACTGGATATAAGGAGGTGGCATTAGTTGGAATGTCTTTGTGTTCTTAAAGGACTTCTACATTGTCAAGAATCTACCAGTTTAGGGGCTGGGTTTGTGGCTCAGTAGTGGAATGCTTGCCTAGCATGTGTGAGGCCATGGGTTTGATCCTTGGCACCACATAAAAATGAATAAATAAAATAAAAGTATAAAAATGTTGTATCTGTTTAAAAAAAAAAAAAGGAATCCACCAGTTTAGTCATAATCCCATATTGCCATGAGTTTTAGGAGATGACACATAGATAGTTATTTTTCCCCAATTCATTACCAGCACCATGAAGGATCCCTTATACTTCCTCCTAATCAACAATTCAAGGGAAACCACTATCTTGAGGGTTTTTTGTTGTTGTTCTTGTTGTTTTTCAGTGCTAGGGTTTGAAGGAAACCAGGGCCTCACACATGGTAGGCAAGTGCTCTACCACTGTTGTATGCCCCAGTCCCTATCCTGCCCTACTGCTGTTTTTTTTTTTTTTTTTTTTTTTTTTTTTAAGAGAGAGTGAGGGAGGAGAGAGAGAGAATTTTAATATTTATTTTTTTTTTTTTAGTTTTTGGCGGACACAACATCTTTGTTTGTATGTGATGCTGAGGATCGAACTCCGGGCTGCACGCATGCCAGGCAAGCGCGCTACCGCTTGAGCCATATCCCCAGCCCCTACTGCTGGTTTTATTGAAGTATAATTGACAAACAAAAACTGCATTATGTTGGCAAGGATGTGGAGAAAAGGGAATCCTTGCACATTGCTGGTGGGAATGTAAATTAGTATAGTCTTTATGGAAATATGATGTCTCAAATACTGGCCATCCCTCAGTATATGGGGGTCCCTCAAAACATTGGAAATGGAACTGCCAGATCATCTAGCAATTCCACTCTAACTATCCACTTTCTATCCACTTTGGATATAAACTATATATAGTTTATATATAAACTATATATAGTTTATATCCAAAAGAAAGGAAATCAGTATGTCCAAGAGACATCTGCACACCCATGTTCATTGCAGCATTATGGACAACAGACAGAGAATGATAGCTATTTTTATGTTATCTGTGGAAAGCATTTTCATTTGGTCGGGACTGTAGTTCTAAATTAAAAAAAACAAAAAGATTGCTTTGGGACCACCTTCCAACTTATTATCTGAAGCAGTGCAGCTGTTTCTAGATGAGTCACTTCTAACCATTAATTCATTCCTTTTGTGAGCTGGGCCAAGAAAGATAGTTGATTTTCTTGGATATTGTTTTATTCAGCTTTCTTCACTGCTGTGATTAATGGACCCGGCCAAAACATTGTAGAGGAGGAAGAGTTTATTTGGAGGCTTATGGTTTTAAAGGTCGAAATCCATAGACAGCAGGCTCCATTCCTCAGGGCTCGAGGTGAGGTAGAACATCATGGTGGAAGAGTGGCAGAGGGAAACAGCTCACATAGTGATCAGAAAGCAGAATGAAAGAGAATCCACTCTCCAGATACAAATTTATACCTCATAGACACGCCCCACCAGTCTCCAGTTACCACTTAGTTAATCCCATTAGGCTAAATCTGTAACCCAATCTTTTCTCTTCCAAACCTTCTTAGCATTGTCTTTTGAGCTTTTGAGGGACACCACATCTAAACCATAATAGATACAGATATTTATATGCAAGTTGTTGGTTGAGGGAAGGAGAAGGGTAATCAAGCAGGGTAGAACTCATTCATTTTCACCATTTTCCTAATCTTGAGATTTTTTTTTTTTTAAATTGGCAGGAAATTCAGTTGTCATTCTTTTTCTGGTTCCTGGTGAAATTAATCGATTTCACAGGACCTCAAAGCTTACTAATGTATGATGTAGGTCCAGAATGCAGACTCTTAAAAAATGTGACAGGTTAGCTTGATCTGAAATTCTATGAAAGGCAACCTTCCAATTCTATGGAAGGTTGTTTTGTTTTTTTCCAATGAGCAAAATCTTCAGTCCATTTTCATGTTGGTCTTTGGAAAAAGCAGTGAGCCTATTTACATCTGTGTGGGATTAAAGGGAGGTTGAGAGATCTTATACCCTGAAAACAGGAGTCTCAACTTGCCAGTTCTCACCTTGATCAATTGCTCTTCCCATGGAGATGGCTTTGGTTGCTGGGAACCAAGAGCCTGGAAGTGAATCTGTTCATGCACAGGGCTGTTCTGACCATCTCTGCTAGCAATTGCCCAGTAGTTTATGTACCACTACAGATGAGATAAAAGCTAGGAACAGCCTCATAGAGGCAAGAAAGTCCTTTTTTTTTTTTTTTTTTTTCTGTTTGCACTTCGTTTGATAACAGACTAAGGAGTAATTTTGAAATAGCAAAGGCAGTATAGAAACATAATAAGAAATTAATATCAGATTACAAATTTGATGGGAATTTGGTTACAGAGTATAATAGTGTGTATTATTACAATTCAGAACTCACTGGAATTTGGGTTTTCCGTGACTGAGGACAGTGGTGCATAATATTTGTCACCTTCTTATCAATATGCCGAGGATTATGTTTGCTAACATTGTCATATTATTTCATTAGATCTTTGTAGCCACTCTACAAATGCATGATTATTATCTCCACTCTACAAATGAAGAAGTGAGGCTCAGAGAAGTTAGGAAGTTTTCCCAAGCCCAGAGCTTGTCAATGATGTAGCCAGTGTGTAGCTAACCCCAGCTGTCTGATGTCAGAATCAAGCCCTTAAACCCTACATTTTTCTCCTTTCGATCATAAAAGATGGTTTTGAAATCAAAGGTTGGTGTTGAATGGAATTGAAGCTTTTTGTGTAAATAAACTTGTTTTAACTTAACTTTTAATCTTCATTCCTCAGTTTCCCTGCCATTCAAAGAGAGTAGCAGGACCTGTTAGCTATTACTATTAGGACTGCTGTATAGTCTAAGAAATACATTATGAGAATTACATTAAACCTTTTGAGAATCTTTCAATAAATAATTGCAAAGGTCACAGTTAGTTGACTCTTTGGACTATCAGTATTTTGTTAGGATTATGTTGATATAAAAATATTATTATGGATCATATAGAGACATAGTTTATGCCACTAAGACCAGTGCTTTCTAACATTTATTCCCTGTGTTCAGTCTACATAAAATACTCCCCAGATATTTCTTTGGCTGTGACTGGGGGACAGAATTTGCAATATCTCTCCAGCCAATATATGTGCTATTTCAGGTGTCTGATTGAAATATAATCTGTGTGAATTCTGTCAGTCTCACTGTGGAGATAAACTCTTGTTTAGTACCAGCTCTTTGTAGAAACACAACTACTTCTGATAATGGCCAAGTGATTCTCCTTTATCAACTGCTCAGGGCCTGATCCGGAAATCAAAAAAAGAGAGCTCTTTCAATAAAGATTCTGATCTCTGAGAAACAAGTCGAACCCTGACACACAACATTACCATCTCGTTCTGCTGATCTCAGGGCAGGGAGGCTGTCCTGTTTTGCTGTATGCCCATCAGATTGCAGGAGTGAGGAGTACTATCAATTAAATGGACTAATTTCTCTAAAATGAAAGCACAAAATCTACCTTCTTTTGCTTTCTTTTTTGATACCACCATGACAATCACAGGCCATAATGTCTTATAAAAGCAAATACATTTCTAATTAGCTTCCTAAATACACAGTGATCAAAATATCACAGGTTATTACAGTGTAATGGTTCAATATGCCTTTAACTATATTGTAATGCTGCAGTCTTGCAGAACAGGAGTCAGGAAATTATATTGTATGCTTTTGAGAAATGTTCTAGCAGTTAGATGCAACCTAGCCTGGGAATCCAGAGACCTGTTTTCTAGCCTTGGCAGAGGCAAGTGTCTCTGGCATTTGGTTTTTACCTGATAAAAATGATGATTTTGTTAGCCAGGCATGGTGGTGCATGCCTGTAATTCCAGCTTCTCGGGAGGCTGGGGCAGGAGGATCACGAGTTCAAAGCCAGGCTCAGCACTAAAGCAAAGGTGCTAAGCAACTCAGTGAGACCCTGTCTTTAAATAAAATACAAAATAGGGTTGGGGATGTGGCTCAGTGAGTGGTGGAGGGTCCCTGAGTTCAATCCTCAGTACCAAAGATAGATAGATAGATAGTTAGATAAAATGGTTATGTTGGACTAGGTCTGAGTTGGCAAACTGGCACACAGAGGCTAAATATGTTTAGTTTGGTTCACAGAAGGTAATAGTGTTTTAATTATGCCAACATTAGAAAAATTGGGCAGTTTCACACAAAAGTCTGGATTTCTTGAAAAGTTTGAAAAATCAAATGATCTAAAAATATTGGTCCTGAAATACTAAATAGCAGCAATATGTTAGAACAGTCTGCCAGCTGCTAGCAGGACACATGCCACTCCACTTTGTACCAGAGGCCCCATCAGTCTCTTGTCTCCCCTTCATCCTCAACCTCACACTCTTGCAGTACTTGCACAGGCTTGTGTAAGACCATCCAGAAAAGCCACCGAGATGAACTAAGATGTGAACTCATTTCAAACCCAAATAGAGACCCTTTCTAGAATCTGCATTGCCATTGGCCAGAACCCCCAAACTGAAATCTGCCATAGTTTAGATTTAAATTGCTGTGGCATTTGGCTTGGCAGAAGCCTACTTCATTTTTTTATTGTTTTACAATTTAAAAGTAAGGGGCTACAGGTAACACTATTAAAAATTCGACCACCAGAGCCTTTGAATACTTAAATTTTCTCTTAGTTCTATGTACCAGAAATGAGATTTTCCCTTTTAAAAAAAAATGTTTTTAATCAGTGATCTTCTCTTTTATGAGTGAAGAACTCCCTTCATAGGTAGAAGCTAGGTCACTCATCTGGAGAAGTGTTTGAATCTCATTATTTGTGAATAGAAGATTTTTAAAGGTTGAATTTAGTCAGTACAGGAGTGCCTGAAATGATAGGAAGAATAATTATAAACAATCTGCCAGGTGTCGCAGTTGCATGACCTACAGAGACCAAACATAAGATGCCCAGATATCAACAGATTTTATGCTACAACTAAATTAATGGATGATTCCTTGACAATAATGAAACAACCAATTCCTTCTTCTACCCGAAAAGAATTTCATCAGAATTGTGTTTAAATTGCTTTTCATCTTAGCAAAAGGACTTCACGTATGTCCCAAGTTATTTTGCTAATGGTCTAAGTAAAATTTCTAGTTCCTTTTTTAGGTTAATTTTCAGCCAATGTTCCTATTTACACTGAGCACGCCTCAAAATTCTTCACTACCAAGATGCTTATTCCCAAATGCTCTAAGGCTAGTATTTCTCTTTTCCTTTTCTTTTTCTTTTTAAGTATTAGGGAGTGAATGCAGGGGCACTCAACTGCTAAGCTACACCCCTGCTCCTTTTTATTTTTTTATTTTGAGACAGGGTCTCACTACGTTGCTTAGGGTCTCACTAAGTTGCTTGGGGCTGGCTTTGAACTTGTGATACACCTAACTCAACCTCCCGAGTCTCTGGGATTACAGTTGGTATGTGCCACCACGCCTGGCTTCTCTTCTCCTATTTTTAACTTGTCTGAAAACTTACTCCTTCTCACCCCAAATTCTTCTATTTGGTTGTAACATTCTGAGATACAGAATTGTATCATTTCTTACTTCCTGAAGGTTAGCTTCTACAGTTGGGCCTGTGGACATAATGGACATTAATGATTTACTCCTCCCAACAACAATTCTGCAGAAGATCACGCATGCCTACTGTGAAATTTGAGTCCCAGCATAGCTAATTTCTCCAGCATTTCCTTGAATGTTCTCATGCTGAGTCTGAGCTGGCTGTCTGTTCAACATGGGCAGCTATTGAGCATGTGTGGGAGGGTGCCCTTTGGACAGGCTCTGGTTGCTCAAAATACAAAATAGGCTCAGTATATTCAAAGTGCCTTTGTCATTCTCAAAGTATAAAGTTATTCATTGTCCAGAAGACTTATTGACCAAGTTTGAGATACTTCACAACCATGGAACTCATTTCTTATCTTTGCAAAACTTAGAATTGGTACTTCAAGCATTCTCTTTTCAAGTCTAAAAATAAAATACAGAAACCAAAAGAGCCCCCCCCATACATGCTAATTTCAAAATGATTGCAAAAGGCTGTTGAGGTTGCTTTTCAAATTTGAAATGCTTAACAGTCTTACTTTACTTTAGTTGGTCAGTTGAATGATAAATGTATTCATGTGTGAACCTATTTTTGTTTTATGTTCCTATATACATATTTTTTATATTGTGAGACTTAAACTACTTTTGGTGAATGAAGCAGCTCTTCTCTAACAAAGTTACAGAATGCGGGTTTGGTTTACACCTTCATAAATCATGCAGATGAGAGCCATGGCTGTTCTAACCACACATGTTAAAAAAATATCTTGTGTCTCACTGAGGTTTCTGGACTTTCAAGGTCAGTACCCTGATCATTTGCAGAGTTGTGAATCCTTGGAAAAATTTTTTCCCACCCTTTTTTCTTTTCTTTTCTTTTTCTTTCTTTCTCTCTTTTTTTTTTTTTTTGGTAGGAGAGATTAAACCAAGAGGAGCTTAACCACTGAGTCACATCCCCAGCCCTTTTTATTTTTTGAGATAGTTTCACTAAGTTGCTGAGGCTCGCCTTGAACTTGTGATCCTCCTGTCTTAGTCTCCTGAGCCACTGGGACTGCAGATGTGCACCACATACTTTCCCATCCTTTTTTAGGGTGTCTCTGCACCTGCTTGGTTCATTTTAGAAAGCCCTTCATCTGCCTGCTCCCCTTTCTTACCTTTTGCTCTACACCTCCTTTTACTATTAAAGAGAGGTATCTGTTAATAGTTATTTATTCTGTGGGTGACTGACCAGTGACATTGGGGTGGGGGGCAGAGGAGGGTAATGAGTTCCTTTCACTGTATTCAGGGTTAGTACACACCATTTTAAAATACTATCTTAGGGCTTTGTTTCAGGAACTAAAAACCAATTAACTAGAAAGTGAGAAAATCCTTTAGGGACCTCAGAAATCACCCTAGCTTCTGAGAATTAACCTTTTTAAAAATTTTCAGGGGTTTCTGGGGTTGGAAAAGGAAGGCTCCAAATGACCTCATCTGGTGATTCTGTTCCACAGGCCCTTGTCTGTGTCTTGGGAAGGAGGCGAGTTCAGGGCTATCTTGGTGCTTCTGAAACTGCTCTGGGATCAACTAAGGCTGGAGCCTCTTTCATCAGTTGTCAACCTGGGGGTGGGAGCGCACCGGAGGGCATAATAAGTGCCTCCCAACCTCTGAGAGAAAAATCGCACACTTGTCAGAAATGTGAGACAGCTGACAAAAATATGTAACAATCGACCATGCGAATGGTGAAATATGTCAAAACTCTGTTTCCAAAACTTAGTCTCTTTATATTTATATAGGAATAACTATTCATGTCCACCTCATGCAGGAATCCTCATTTCTGATCCTTTGATGGTGCTGCACTGAGCTCTTTTTAGAATACATGCTCCAGGCCAGGCCCAGCATGCCTGAACATGTTTCTTTTCCACCTTCAACTTCACCTTCCTTCTTTCCTTCCGGTGGCAGGCATGTTAATTTGTTTCTGACCCATTATTTGTTTAGTTGGTATTGAATGGGAGTTTCAAATGGAAGAGTGCTTTTCATCTCTCCTTCCCCAACTTGCATTACCACCACCTTCCAAACAGAAAGATCCAGTGTCCTCATATGTACCATTGTGTCTTCTTGCTGTGATACAAACTTTTAAAACCGCGCCATGTGTCCTTGGTACTCTTTTCTTAATAGAAGTTTTAGGAACATATGTGCCTGATACCCTTTCAGCATCTCTCACTCGGACTCTTCCCCAATCCCAGTAAAGTGGGCCTTGAGGGCCTATTGATGTCCCCCTCCAAGTCAGAAACTCCTCCTCCTTGCCTTTTACAATGCAAACCAAATAAACAATGGAAAAATGCTCACGCTTGTAATCCCATCGGCTTGGGAGGCTGAGACAGGAGGGTCTGTGTTCAAAGCCAGCCTCAGCAAGGGTGAAGCAATAAGCAACTTTGTGAGACCCTGTCTCTAAATAAAATACAGAACAGGGCTGGGAATGTGACTCAGTAGTCAAGTGCCCCTGAGTTGAATCCCCGGTACCTCTCCCCAGCCCCAAAAAGAAAAAGGAAAGTAATAGATATATTTTGAGATTTCTGGCCATGGAGAAATTTTATATCAATAGACTCAAGGAATGCTCACATCAAGCCTATAAAGTGGATACGTTTATTTTGTATTTAAGCATAGTGGTGATGGGTGGTTAGGGAACCTGCCCAAAGTCTCAACGCTGGTAATTTAGAAAGCAGTATGCTTTATAACTGTGTTAGCCGATTAATGATTATATACTATTCATAATGCTGTAGACCATCACAATGTCCGCTTCCAAATAAATAAAGGAATTAAGAGAAGGAGACTAGAAAGACAACAGTTTTGTAACGACTAAGTGGTAAATCTTTTCACCCAGTCCTTGACACATGGTAAATTCTCAGCAAACGGTAACAGATATTTTTGTTCTAGCATAAACTCTTTGAGAACTTTCTTTGAGGAGAATATTAATGATCCATCATGTCTTCCTTGTGAGATGTGAAGTTATTGACTTATTGCTGCTGGGCTTGGCATGTGGAGCCCTGTCTCTGTTTATTAATGTGATGAGGTTGCTTGTGGGGAGGCCTCCCCACTGTGTGGTGGCAGTCATTATCAGTATTGCTGTGTGGCTGCAGGAACCCCTTGCTACAAAGTGCTGGTTTCTTTCTTAAAAAAAAAAAAAAATCCCATTACATAATTTAACAATCATTTTGTTCCACTGTGAGATGAAAAGAATTCAGCAGCCTTCAGCTGGAGCTGAATGGAGAAGCAAATTATAGAAATCACTGACATTAGTGCCTGGCTAGAGTAGAATTGTTTCCTACTGAAGACTTGAAAGTATTTTGTCCAATCTAATTTTGAAAGACTAGAGTCACTGGGCTTCCACTGCTTTCCCTGGGAACTACAATTATGTGGCCTAATGCAGCACAGTGCCAGGACGGTGTCTCCAGCTGATCCCGGAGCAGTGGACACAGTCATGGGAGGTCTGGTCGCTTGGTTTTTTCAAAATGAGATTGAAAGAAAAGGCACAAGTGTTTTGTTCACTTGAGAAAATATTTCTTTCCATTCTCCACAAGGATGTTTCTTTGGACTGTTCTGCCGGCATTGAATTGTAGTCAGCTTACATAATGGTTTTTGTTGAACTTGGTTTTATGGAGGATCTCCCCCCAAAATCACATATCTAGATCAGTGTGATGAACACTTTGCCACCAGTGGCTAATCCCACTCTATCTACAAATTCATCAAATTCTCCCTCTTCTAGGATTAATTTGAAACATATTTATAATTTTTTTTAAAAAATTCTGATAAAATACACATGACACCATATTTACCTAAATTTTAATCATTTTGAAGTGTACAATTCAGTGGCATTCAGTATATTCACAATGTGGAACAATCCATTATTATTATTTGATTCCAGAATTTTCCATCATCCTAAAAGAAAACACTGTATTCATTAATCAGTCACTCCTGTTTTCCCCACCCAGTACCCGGAAGCCACTAATCTGCTTTCTCTCTTCATGGATTTGCCTATTTTGGATATTTCATATAAATGGAATATATATATATTCTGGCTGCTTTCACTTAGCATAATGTTTTCTTGATTCATCCATGATGTATCCTCTATCGAGACTTCATCCATTACATGGATATACCACTTTTTGTTTGTTCATCTGTTGATGGATATTTTGGTTATTTCCAACTTTTATCTATTGTGAATAGCACTACTTTGTACAGTCTTATTCAGGTTTTTCTTAA
Organism: Ictidomys tridecemlineatus; assembly: GCF_052094955.1. NCBI lineage: Eukaryota > Metazoa > Chordata > Mammalia > Rodentia > Sciuridae > Ictidomys > Ictidomys tridecemlineatus. The sequence goes on along the minus strand of NC_135479.1, from coordinate 115,989,405 downwards.
AACATCTGTTTTCAGTGTTTTGGGTGTACATCTAGAAGTAGAATTACTGAGTTCTCTGTATCAATTCTGTATTAATCTCATTGAGGGTCTCATGAACTGTTGGCCACAGGGACTGCACCATGTTACAGTGCCTTCAGCAATGGATGAAGATTCTGATTTCCCTACATTTTTAAAAATTATAGTCATCCTCAAGGGTATAAAGTGACACTTCCCTATGGTTTTAAAATGTATTTTCCTAATGACCAATGATGTTGAATAGCTTTTCGTGTGATTATTAGCCATTTTTTGGTTATCCTTCTTTAGAGAGATGTCAAGTCTTTTGCCCATTAAATTGAATTTCTTGTCTTCTCATTGTTGAGTTGTAAATGTTCTTTATATATTCCGGATACTAGGCCCTTGCAGGTAAACAATTTGTAAATATATTTATATTCTATCAGTTATCCCTTCACTTTCTTATTAAAGTGTCCTTTAATGCACAATAGTGTATAATTTTGATGAAATCAATATTTTTTTTCCTTTTGTCACCAGTGAATTGTTGCAATGTCTAAGAAACCATTGAAAGGTTTCAAGAAGAGTCATTGAAAGGATTGAAGAAGAAAGGTCCCTGAGAATTTTTTTTTTCTCTTTAAAGTTTAATAGTTTTAGCTCTTACATTTAGGTCTCTAATGCTAAAAACAAACAAACAAAAATTTAGGTCTTTGATTATTTTTGAGTTAACATTTTTGCATATGGTGGGAGGTAAAGGTCGAACACCATTGTTCTACATGTGGATATCCAGTTGAGTTGTCCCATCATCATTTGTAGAAGAAACTGTGATACACTTTTATCCATAAGTATGTCTGCATATTTCTTTAAAAGACAAGAACATTTTTTTTACTAACCACAGAACCATTATCACACTTCTAAAAATGCTAATCTTATTTCCTTAGCATTATCAACTATCTAAGTCTGTATGAAAAGTTGTAACAGTCTCAAAAATATTTAACTTTTTTTTTAGAAATTTAGTGATTTCTTTATATTTATGTATCTGTTTTAGTGTCCAAATAAGATGTATCCAATGCAATTTGTTGATTTATTTTTTAAATTGAAATTTTTTTTGTAGTTGTAGGTGGACAGCATGCATTTATTTGTTTATTTTTATATGATGCTAGGGATCAAACCCAGTACCTCATGCGTACTAGGCAAGTGCTCTGCCATGGAGAGACAGCCCCAGCCCCTGTTGATTTACTTTAAAAACCATTTTATATCTACAGGTTTCCCTTCCATCTCTCTTTTTTTTCCCTTTGCAACTCATTTGGTGAAGAAACAATTTGTCTAGACAAGTTTCCTAGTCTAGACTTAGCTGATTTCCTGTAAGTTGTGGGTGGAAAGAACTAGAGGCTCGAGCAGATTCAGGTTTTTGTTTTTTTGTTTTTGGCAACACTACCTCTTAGGTGATGCTTTGCTCCTCTATCGAGAAGCAAATCTTAAGTTATTTCTTACTTGTTTATGTTAGCAACAACTGATAATCATTACCTAAATCTGTTCATTAGGAGGTACAAATCATGACATTGTAGTTCTATTATGTCCTCATCATTTGTTAAATGAAATATCTGCTTTCATGAATAGAAGTTTTCCATGTTTTATTATTTAGCTATCCAGTGGTAAAATTAGTGTAAGAAAGAATACATTTCTGTCACTAAAAGTAAATCTTACAGTTAAAGAAAAAGAAAGAATAAACCAGAACCCTCCCCCCACTTTAACTAGTTCTCAAAAGAATAAGTTGGTTTGTTATTTTCTTCTAATATTGCCAATTTTTTCTTGGGAGGTTACTTTATTAACACATTTAATTAAGCATATTTAATGTGTTTCTAGACATTGCCAGTATTGTTCTAGTCAATGACTAGAGTCCTTTTTGACATGAATCTTTGGTCTTTGATAGCTTCCCTTACATATGGGAAATTTGTCACTTATTCTGATTGGAATGTAGTCTGTTGTAGCACCTCTCTGTAAAAGCTTCTTGTAAGCCTTGAAACTTCTGGTCCTCCTTTGGAGAAGATGGGTGTGTTTTATAAGGAACCCAGGCTTTTTGAAATCATAAGTCAAGTCAGACCAGGCATTGGAAACTCACTCATGGAACTCATTTCGTAACTTTTTATTGAGTTTCTATTAGACACACAGACAAAAAGAAAACGGGATTCCTGCCTGCAGATTTTGCATCCTGGTGGGTATCTTTTAGGATCTAGTGACACAGTGCTGATATCAGACATACACATTTGCCCAAAGCCAAAACCATCAATGTGATTTTACCATGTATCTGTTTTAGTTCTTTCTCTACTGTCAAGTCAGGGATTGATTACAAATTATTCTGAATTACTTTTATATAATTACCAAAAGCAGTATAAATATCTAAGAAGATGACTTTGTTGAGAAATGCATTTGAAGGCAAAAAGATAGAAATGGATATTTCCTTTCTAAGCCTAGAAAATGGATGTAAAAGCATGTAGACTCCTGTTCCTCTTCTAGGCTCTACTTTGCTGTTAAATGAGGGCAATGTTTATTTTCTGCCTATTTTATAAAGTTGCTGAGTGCCATAATGAGTTTATATTTATAGAGTGCTTGGAGCTTTTTGGATGAAAGGTGCTAAATTAGAGTTTATTGTTTATTGAATTTATTTGATGTGTCCAACCTCTTGGGAACATTTACTGAAGTTAATTAAAAACAGATCGTCCCCACTCTGACAGCTTACAGTGCCAGTTACAAACCAATAACATAAACAATGTGCACTTCTGTTGTCCTGACTTGGCACTGACTGCAGAACCATAGGTCTTCAGACAGGGGAATGGTCCTGCTTTTGTAGGAGAGATGCATTCTTGTACTGGGGAGAAAGTACAGATAATCTCAACTGATTCTGAGCCACCTACCTGACCCCAGTTTAAAAAAAAAAAGCAATTTAGAATATGGATATTTCCCTCAATTTCCAAAGGTTAACTTATAGGTTGAAAATTTTAATAAAAATCTTTCTATCACTGTAGTATGATATTAAGACAAGCACTTCTGTTTTACCCTCACATTTTCTTTGCAGGTTTGGCATTCCCAAACAGCCAACTAGAATACCATCTGCTTTCTTCACCCGACTTGGTAGACGCTGTGAAGTGTAACAATAACAATGGCTCGTTTGCTTCCTTTGCCAGTTGGTGATGGAGTTTTGTGGCGCTGGCTCTGTCACTGACCTGATCAAGAACACGAAAGGTAACACCCTGAAAGAAGAATGGATCGCATACATCTGCAGGGAGATCTTGCGGGTAGGTGACAAATGGGACCAACCTATTTCCCAAAGTCATCAAGCAAAACAGGGTATGTTGGGGGGTGCTGTGGTGCTGTGGCCTTCTAGCGTGATTCACAAGTGTGCCATCTCTGCCTCCCCCCTTGAAGGTTACTCTAACTGCTGGTGGTGATGGTGGTTGGGCACTCAATTCTGCTCTGATGGGCCTGCGCCATTTTCCTAGGTCATATGCACTGTCATTTGGAGGTTGACATCAGGTGATTTCCTTTAGCCAAGGATTCACTTCCAATGATATATCTAATTAGAAATCTGATTTTTTTTTATCATAAAGGTAGTGTAGTATAAAGATAGATTTAGGAAATGGGTTGTTTTAAGATGGGTCATTTGAAGTAATCCATTTGTATTATAATTAATATGGTGATGCCTTCCCTGCAATTAAAGTGTTTCAGGATTATGTGATTTTAGTAATTTCTTTACATAGAAGCTAGTTTAACTAATTTTACTTTTAAAAGACTCTTTGAGGCCTAATTACTTAAAGTAATCAAAAGAGCTCGATAAGACTATGCTTGTTCTACCAGTTGTACCCACAGATCTCACCATCAGGCAATAAAGACAATCCCGTCATATTTACTGCACTCAGAGAAGAAGGTAATTGGGCGCACTGTAGTTCAATCAGTCTAGTTTAATTTTTCTCTTGCTGCTAATACAGAGCTGATTATAGGTCTTCAGAGCATTCTTGCTAGATTTGCCTGATGATCATCATTTATTTATAAGCTCAGTCTTCTTAATTTAAGGAAAAAAAAGTTAAAATTGTTGTTCACTACATTTGTCCAAGATATGCCTTTGAGAAATAGATTACATGCTACAAATGGATGAGCATTAAAAATGAAGGAAGATGTAAATAGATACTGACCGGGCCTTAAATGCAAACCAAATTAAGCAAAATACAAATAGAAATAAAATTTTAAAATGATAGCATTGACAATAGTATAAAAAGTCAAATATCTAAAAATATACAGAAAGAAGTGAATGGCATTTATTCTAAAAACGACACAAAGTTCCTGAGAGAAATTTATAAAGACCTTAATAATTGGAGTTGTATGCCATTTAATGGTTCAGAGACTCAATATGGTAAAGATGTCATTTCTCCCCAGTTTTATCCATTTCTTTTGAACTCCCAATCAAAATTCCTGTAGGTATATTTGTGCACAGTGATGATCTGATTTTTAGAAATTATATGGAAATGTCACCCAGAACCACCAAAGCAATCCTAAAGAAGAAAAACAAAAGTGGAAGACTTATACCCTCAGTTATCAGGATTTCTTTAAAAAACTAGTAAGTAATTAAGACAGAGTGGTATTGTCGTAGACTAGACAGGGACCAAAGGAACAGACTCAAGGCCCCTTGAACAGCCAGGCATGATGGTGCACCCCTGTAATCCCAGCAACTCAGGAGGCTGAGGCAGGAGGATCACAAGGTCAAGGTCAGCCTCAGCAACTTAGCAAAATTCTGTCTCAAAGTAAAAAATAAAAAAGTTCTGGGGGTGTAGCTCAGTGGTTAAGCAACCCTGGGTTCAATCCCTATTACCAAACGGGGAGGGAAAAAAAGTCTCTGAACAGACCTACATCACATGAACACCGTGTTTATGGCAAAACTAATGTTGTTATGGATTAAAAAATAATGCTCTTATGAGCAAAAGTTGATGACTCATATGTAAACATGAGATTGATACCTGCTTTATACCATATTTAAAAACTTAAAATAGGTGAAAAGTAAAAAACTAAAGTTCTTATAAGAAAACAGAGAATAATATACCTATAGCTTAAGGTAGCAAAAAGTTTTTTTTATTTGTTGTTTTTAGATATACATGATAGTAGGATGTATTTTTCACATATTATACATGTTACATGGGGTGCAACCCATTACAATATCGATCCCATTTCTTATGGTTGAACATGATGTGGAGTTATACCTGTTGTGTATTCATACATGAGCATAGGAAAATTATGTCCAGTTATTCTACTGTCTTTCCTATTTCCATCCCTCTCCCTTCTCTTCATTCCCCTTTGTCTGATCCAATGAACTTCTATACTTCCCCTCCCTACCCTTCCTTGTAAAGATTTTTTTAAAAAGAACACAAAACACAATTTGACGGGAAACAACCTGTCTATCAACTGATCTTCTCATCTGAAATTTCTCTCTGTGTTTTGATGTGCCATTAACTTAGCTTGAATTCATGACTTAAACTCACTCCAGGAAACCATGATGGATTACTTCATCCTCTAGACCACCTTGTGAGTGCCACCAGAAATTTCTCAGGTTTCCAGGGCTGGTTCTCCCCATTTGCACTTCTGGGTACAAGGGTCAATCTTCAGGGTTCTAAAAGCAGAAAGAAAGTTTGTACCATCCCTTGTTTTAAAATTTGTGAAAATAGTGGTTTTTCTTCTTCTTTCCAATACCTTCTCCCAAATGATACCAGGATTTGACATAAGGTAACTCCTTGGTAGGAATAGTTGATCACCTGGAAGTGATCAGAAGAATTATCAGAGCTGATCCTCCCTATATTGTATGATCCTATTCAGTACAGGCTTTGGCTCACTTGTATGCATTTGGTGTCTGCTTCTGAACACTCATAGGGTAGAGGAGGGAGGGAGATGCTCAGTCCTTCTCTTGAGGATTTATGAGTTGTTCATAGACTGTAAAAACTATGCATTTAAATCTGTTTGATGCCCACCTTGAGCCAAACTGACTAGATAAGAAAGGTAGTTTTTTACCTAGACCAGTGCCTCAAACTGTCCTGTTACATGATTTATGTTTACTAATATCCTAAGTGTACATGTGAATATTTCTTGGACATCTGTACTCCAGTGCTGAATCTCATTTCTTCAACTGGGAAATTCAGATATTGAGTGTGTGCACGCACATACCTTTTATTCTATTTTGTGTTTGTGGCCAACAATTAAAAGAAGAAAATCATAAATAATAAAAGACACTTGGATACACAGTTCTTTGAACTAATAATGGTAGAATATAGCATGCTTTCCTTCAAGGCTCTAATTTTAGCTTCTTTTGGATTATAATTTATCTGAAAAATATGTGACGACCTTAGAGTAAATCTGTAGCTTATAGAACTCACAGCGCAAAAAAGCCAAAATCAGAGTAATTCATGGAAATATGGTACATCATCAGGTGTGGATGTCACAGAATGATTGTCTCATATAATGAGCACAAAGTCACCAAAATCATAAAGCACTAAAAATGGCAGTGACAAAATGCCCACTGAGTGAATAGAGATGGTCTTCTTTTTTAATGTGAACCACATTGGCTAAAACCAGTGGGAAAGTTCTTGGCTGTCCTTAGAAATATTTTATTGTGTTCAGTTATAAAATTATAAAACTCAAGGTAACTTTTAACTTTTCAATTCAAATATTGCTTCCTCCAAGTGAAGATTTAGTTAAATCAGGGTGATCTTCTGTGCAAAGAGTGTTGATGTGTTTCATGCAAATTAGCACATCGAGGCAGCCCTTGATTCTCATGGTACCGTGTTAACTGAAACTCACGCTCGTGGGAATCTAACCATGCCATCCAGAGTGTGCTCTGGTGGTATCTAGTGTCAGATCCAATATGCAGGGATTTTGTTTAACACAGTGCTATGAATTGCAAAGATAACCAATAAATGCCCATTTATATTGATCAATAGCCTACTGTTGAGAACAACACTATGAGTATGTCAAAGATGTGAATGTCATTCTGTAAAAGTATCTCTGAGTGAGTTTAATTTGGGGAGAATCATTCAAAATAGGTTGTTTTCGTCTTGGCTTATCCTGCTATTAACTCTCCCACCTTTTCTTTCCTGCAGGGGCTGAGTCACCTGCACCAGCATAAAGTGATTCATCGAGATATTAAAGGGCAGAATGTCTTGCTGACTGAAAACGCGGAAGTTAAACTAGGTGAGAACAGAGTCCTGTGAGCTGAGGGACTGCTAGAATTGTTAAAATGATTTCAACAGCTCTTTCTTTAAATTAATGTATATTCATTACTCATAGGTTTGGGGGCCATTGCCCTAAAAGTGGGGAAAAAATGTTTTTTTTCTGTTTCAAAGATATTTTCTAAAAGCATTTCGAGGAATCAGTTGTAAATGGTATGATGAACAGAAGAACCTTGAGCTTATTAATCAATGGATACAGATATTTGGGATTTTTTTTTTCAGTAAAGATTAGAAGTGATAGACCTTAAAATCATCTCCTGCATCTCACATTTTTTTATATGTTTGCTGTTATGACAGAACACTGATGACCCAATTTTTCATTGAAAATTTTCATAGTTAGACATATTTAAAATAAGCAAATTCTGCTGTGTTCCCATATGTTTAAGTTATGTGTATATTGATTTTATGATTACCTAGGCCACCTGTAGAAAATGGGTGCTTGGTAGTCTGCTTTAGGTGCATAATGATTACTCTCCTACATGTGCCAGTTGCCAGTGGGGGATCCCTTTCTTTGGCATATCTATTAGAGCCCTTCCCACAGCAGGTCTGGGGTTCTCTAGATGAGGTGCAGAACCCCCATGTGCATTTGCCTGCTTGAGTAAAAGTGTAAACTGACCAATATCCTGTAGGATTCGTGACTCATCATCTAGAAAAGGATGACTGTCCATACGGTTGTTTATTTTCATTGAGATTTAAATATTTGCTCTTTTGTTAAAAAATATATAAATTCCTCTTATTGGTATTTGGAGCTAAACTTTCATCTTATGAATATTCTGTTTAAAAAAATCAAAGCATACATTTTATAGGCTAAGCAGTCACATATGTGCAGACTAGATGAGCTGTCGGAAGATTCGGTCATCCCTGTTTAACAGTTACTTGTTGAGAGTGTAGCAGTGCCATGTCCCTTACAAGGCACTTAGATGATCTCATGTAAACATTAGAGCACTGTATGTAGGTGACATCATCCTCATTTCATAAGTTAGGAAGCCCAAGCTCAAAGAGGTTGATCCACTCATCCTAGGTCACAACACTAGTAAGTGGCAGAAACAGGATGTGAACTTTGGCCTCTGACTCCAGCCCTCAGCCCTTAATCACTTTTTTTGTACCACCCTTTATGGCAACCAAGCTTGCCTTTTATTGAACACCTGTTTTTGGTCATTATGGAGTCTTGGTGTAACCAAATATAACACTTGGTGTTTTTCCATTATGCACTCCATGCGTTTATCATGATTATGAAGCTGAAAATATATATGTTCACAGTATGGAAAAGGCAGAAGCCACTCCAGTGTCCGTTGAAATGACAAGACAAACAAAATGTGATACACACACACACAGAGTGGAATGTTATTCAGCATTACCAAGGAAGGGATTCTGGTACCTGATATAACATGGGTGACCTTTGAGGACATTATGCTGAGTAAAATAAGCCAAACCAAAAGAAAAACACTATATGATTCCGTGCATCTGAGCAGTCAATTTAGAGAGACAGAAAGTGGGAGGTTGCCAGGGCTTGGGAGAGGGTAGTAGGGCAGTTCTTGCTCAATGGATCAGAGCCTCAGTTAGGGAAGATGAAAATTTTTGGTGGTGATGGTTGCACAAGTGTTAATGGACTTAGTACCACAGATGAAAAATGGTTAAAATGGTAAATTTTTACATCTTGCCATGTTAAAAACCACACATCCATTTTCCCATGTTAAACCTGAAATCGTGGAATAAACAGTAATTTGGCTGTTTTTCTCTTCATTAGTGGACTTTGGAGTCAGTGCCCAGCTTGACCGAACAGTGGGCAGGAGGAACACTTTCATTGGGACCCCCTACTGGATGGCACCAGAAGTCATTGCCTGCGACGAAAACCCAGATGCCACATATGATTTCAAGGTATGACTTCTTCTTCGTGTTTTAAAACTACACCTAACATCCCATCCTGAGTCTTGCAGTAGAAGAATTCTCTTGTGCTTTCAGATTTGGGATTTATGTGACCCAATGGGAGAACTGGAGAAAAAAAGGACATTTTAGTGAGAATCTTTATAATGAATCTACCTCACATGCCTATTTAAAAAAATTTTCTTTAAAAGTTTGAATATTCTGTATTCTTTTTCTTGGAAAATAGGTTGGATTTCCATTTTGATTATTGTCTAGATTTTTGACAAAGTATATATTCTCATCTTTGTCCAGTTCATTGACTAGTTCTTATTTTACCATTTTGATTATTGTCTAGATTTTTGGCAAAGTACATATTCTCTGACCAGTTCATTCATTAGTTCTTGTTTTTAAATTTATTATTTTACGTATTAACAGGGTACCATGTGATATTTTGAAACATGTATACATTGCCTGTTGTTTAAATCAAGTTAAACATATTTCTCTATGCAAACTTTAATCATTTCTTCAAGCTGAAAAATTTCAATATCTTTTCTTCTATCTTTTAAAAGGCACAGTACAGTATCATTCTAGTCACTCTACTGTACACTGATAACACAAAATAACTTTTTGCTTCTAGGTAACTATAATTTGGTCCCCACTGATCATCCTTTACCTATCCCTTCCACTCCCAACTACATGTTCTGATAGCTTTTAATAATACAAGAAGCCAAGATATGCATTTGTTATCTTGGGTCATCTTTTTCTGACTAAGAATAATCAGACTTCCTCATTTCTGCATTGCTCAGAGTCTAATTATTCAGGTCTCTTTTCTGTGAGAACCAAATGAGATGTTGATCACTACTTTATGGTGGTTTCTCCAGAAATTTGATTTGCAGCGTATTGTAAGCTGGAGATTTTCTAATAAATTCAAAGCCATGTTCAAATAGAGGTCTCCAAGAAGCCTTTCTGTATATGTTCCACAAGCCAACCACCAAACATGAGTTTGGGTTGCTGCCCCACTGTTGGCTCAAGTGTCCATTGACATTGTTTTTTCCTGGCTAAGAATAGGTACCTTAGGACTGGGTGCAGTGATGTGTAGGTAGGAACTGTGGGTTTTCAGACACAGCACTAGGTAGAGAGACACCCTGTGGACAAAACATGGTACTGCCTGGTTTTAGAGGTTCAGGGTCCTTCCCAAAATGACTGGCCTTTTGCAAGTGCATACTCAGGTAGTGATCTTCTCTGCATTGGGTCTTGAACCCAGGTCTCCCAACTTTCTGAAGATAGTTCTGTTCCTCCATAACTTAATTCAGCGTAAGCCTCCAGTTTACCAAAAGAAGAGTATATTTGACAAAGTCCTGTTTTAAAGACCATTTAGTTCTTCACATGTGGGATTATTATTGAAATCAGGCCACAACGATGCAAACCTTGCAGTGTCTTTGGGATCCAATATTTCAGGGCATTGACAAAATTACTTGCCTCCCTGGGGAATTGCAAGCTTGAAGGTCTGAAAACCTAATCTCCTGTAAATATGCTCCTTCCTCTAAAGTTAGTCACTGCCATAACCTGACAACAATCTGAAAACAGCTGCCAAGTTAAAAATTAATCTCCTGCCAAAATAAATGACATTTATTTAAACTGCTAATGATAAACATGTTTAAGTAATTCTATTTGCAAATCTCTTCAGAGGAGCCACCACAAAATATATGTCCCAGGCTAGACATGTATGTCATACTGGCCATGAGCAATTCTTCATACTTTAGTTATATTTTACAATTGCTAACTATTTTAAGTCTGGGACATGGATGTTTTAAATGACCTGAACATATACCAGGAGGAATCAGTGTTTTGGGACTTATCTCAAACTTAACCTTTTTTGTATTATGACAGATGCATTATATGTGGGACTTTGCCTCTGTGGCACAGAGTAGATCCCTTTGATAGATTCTATTGAGAAGCATAACTAGAAAAGACCTTTCTTCTTTCCAAGCCAAAGCTTGGAATTAAAATCATTTCTTGGGGGCTTGGATTGTAGCTCAGTGGTAGAGCACTTGCCTAGCATGTGCGAGGCACTGGTTTTTGATTCTCAGCACCGCATATAAATAAATTAAATAACGGTCCATCAATAACTAAAAACAAATTTTAAAAATAATATCATGGGACTGAGGATATAGTTCAGTTGGTAGAGTGCTTGCGGCTCATGCACAAGGCCCTGGGTTCAATCCCCAGCAACACACACACACACGCACACACACACACACACACACACACAAAGAATCCTGACAGAACAGGTTCCTCTCCATCAGTCATTTAGACCTTCTTCTGAATTAGTATATCAGGCTTATCATGAGTGTAGGCTGTTTGAGAGGAAGAAAAACTCATGGCAAAAATGTGTGCTTCACTGGTCACCTATCAGGGGTACAAAATAAGGTGCATGATCAAAGGGTGAATCAGGAAAATTGGGCAGAAATGAAGGTTTGGGGGTTCTTTGAAGATTTATTTCAATCACTTCACAGTTCCATTATAGGCCAGAGAAGATGCTAATCTTAAAAAAAAAAAAAGCAAACTTCCTTCTTTATTGCCACTATATCTTACCCTTTTTATTTTCTGTCCAGATTCTCTTAGGAATGTGGTCTGTCACCAGGGGACAACTTGACAATAACACCCCATGTGCCTTAGTGAATACCCACTGTGTGCATGGGGTTGGCCAGGCTCTATCTGTGGCAGTGGTTGGGTTGCTGACTGGAGTTCATTCAGGACCCCGTCAGAGATTTGGTCCTCTGTGTTTGATGTTCCATTGACCAGCAGGGTCTCCCAGGCTCAGCATCTGGTGTCAACACTAGGGGCTATCACACGTGATAGATACTTTCAGCTGAGATGACATGTTTAGAATAAAAGATGACTTGAGGGCCAGTGGATATTTCTAAATTTCCTGCCATGAGATCCCTTGCTTTAAAATAAAGGCAAAATGCAAGCCAGGACAGGATAGTTTTGATTTTGTTGATTATTGATATTATTGATTCTTATTTGACTTAAGATGTCTTTAAAAACTGTTTCAAGTTTTTGTTTGTTGTTTGATTTTTAAAACTAAAGTCATTCAGCGTTATGAGGGCCTCTGTAGGAAAGCAGTCTGAGGCTGGCACAGGAGCATGGCTTTTATTGCAGGCTGGCTTTGTGGGTTATCTACTGGGCTCAGTAAGTCACTCTCTGCAATAGAGTCTCCTCAGGAGGAGTGCCAGAATCTCATTTCCCCTGGAGGCCCTGCCTTTCTTGTTTTCAGAAATTCTGTCAAAACACTTCAAGCGAAAGGAAAGGTTTCATTTCCCTGATAAGTATGCGGGGCAATAATGAAAGCTTTCCCGTTTAATAATAAGCATTCAAAAGATTTGAAATTAATAAAACTACTCAGAATTCCTAGGCTGTTTAAACTGTTATATTTTTAAAACTTACTCTGAATTTTATTTCAGTTGGATGGAATCTGCCAAGCATTTTATCGTCCTGTGTACTTATTGCTGTTAATAGAACCACCCACTAAAGAAAGTTCTCTGTGGCCAAATGCCCATCAATGGGAAGCAGGTTGAACAGAGACCAGAGCATCTGTCCAGTAGAATATTACATAGCTATTTTGGCAAAGGGGTACAGATGTGTTGGATCCAAAGAGACCCCAAGATAGCCTAAGTAAGTGTAGAGTATGGAATAGAACTATCTCATAACATCAACTTACTCTACCCCAATGCCTTGGAGAGAGACACATGAGAAATCTAGAAGGAATCTGGAATATCCCAAGAGTGTTTTACCTCTGAACAGGGCATGTGGATGGTGAACTTAAAATTTTTATTTTCTGTCTCCTCTTGTCCTGTTTTAATGTTTTTGCCATTAGCAGGCCTTGTACCCATATGAAACGAGTGAAGAGAAATGAAGTGGATGGCCAGTCCTCCCGCCCCATACCTGCTAGGCTCTTATACCCCAGACCAGATCTGTGCCAACACTGTGTGCTATTCACCTACACTCTGTTTACGAGAGTTTTCACACAAGTGCTGTGGATTATTTGTAAGCCTAGGGGTCTCCTCTGGTATTTGGGTGAATATTGTGTTCAGGCTGTGGAGAAGCTGCTCAATTCATTATCCCACGTCCCAGGCATTGGCTTAATAAGCAGGGTAGAAATAGTGCTTCTAAGAGGCTCAGCCAGAGATGACATAAACAACTGCCTGAAAGGAGAGTCACTGTGATGAAGGTGTCACCCAAGAGGACAACATTCAGGCTACAAAATGGTACATTTATACTTTCATAGGAGTCCAGGCCTCTGTCTGCTGAAATCCAAACAGGGATTCTTCCCTATTTGCTCAAAAGAAAGATGATACAGCTGGGCACGTGGGTATATGCCTGTGATCCCAGCAACTGGGAGGCTGAGGCAGGAGGATGGCAAGTTCAAGGCTAGCCTCAGCAATGTATCAGCAAGACCCTCAACAACTTAGTAAGACTCTGTCTCTAAATAAATAAATAAATAAACAAATAAAGGCTCAAGATGTCGTTCAGTGGTAAAGTGCCTTGGGTTCAATCCTCAGTGCAAAAAAAAAAAAAAGGTGGGGGGCGGGGAGATGGTACCAACAACCATGTTAGTGCCACTAGCAGGAAACTGACACCTGTTATACATGTTCCTAAGTGTCCATGTTCACACACACCTAGATAGGACTCCTCAGGCAGGCCCAGCACCTCCTCCAGGTAACACACACATCTCAGTGGAAGAGATTAAGTTCAGTAGTTTTCCTTTGGTCCAGTAACATGATAATGGATGGGGACTGCAGAAAGGTATTTCTTCAGTTTTTGTTTAAACAGGATCTTTAATACCTACCTCTCTTGGGAATATCACCAGTGACCCTGAACTCACCACCTTAGTTCGGTTTATATATAATGTAGTAAGTATGTGACATAATGAATAAGTGAGTCTTTGGAAGCCAGACAAAACAGGTTTAAACCATATATTTGCCTCCTGTTTGCTGTATTGGCTCAAGGGAATTATTTAACCTTTCTGAGCCTGTATAAAAGGAGAATAATAGATTCTATATCATGGCTGTAATAGAATAAGGCATGTTAATAGATATAAAGACATAAATGCAATGCCTAATACTTAATCTATAAACTTGGTATATAAATATATATAATGTATATGTACTAACTTTGTAGTTTTATATTTATGTATCATTTGAAGAAGCACTGCTATATTAGGGGTCATTTTTGACCTAGAACAACAATTTCATGTGGTTCAACCTCATATTTGTATTGCACATCTCTGATTGTCTTCTGTTGAACCAGAATGTGCTTCTCTCTAACTTTTACCACTAGATCAAGATGCTGTCCGTAGGGACCACACATGCAATGCATACTGTTTCCTTTTTCCTACTGGGATATTTCAAAATGAGTACGTAACCACAAATCAGTTACCAAATGAAAGATTATTTTCTGGTCTGTGAAACCCGGTAGAATCCATTGTCCTGATTGTGCCCATGATTAAGCTGTTGTCTATCTACTTGCTGCCCCTTGCAGTGGGGTCACGGGGCCAGGACTCCACCATGTCCATTTCTGCTCAACAGCCTGACTACTTATCAGGCACTGCCATTAGGGGGTGACAGAGAGACGGCCAGGCTGGAGGAGGGAAGAAGACAGCCTCTGCCTGTTGGCTTCCTCTAGCTTCCTGTGTCTGCCTGCCTTGGTCCACTGAGTGCTGGACTCACTGCCATCTGATCTGACTCAGGTTTACCTGCTGAGCTGCCATTTGATAATAACTGGCCTAAGGATCTGTCTGCACCCTTTTCTGTTAAACACCAATTGTGTGCACTGCACTCTTAGGTGCTTGGTGTATATTATCTTACTGAATTCTCACACCGGCCCTGAAGGATATGTGTGCTCTTCACCTTACAGCTGAGGAAATTGGGATTTTTTCCTCAGATGGCCTCCCTTTCCTTGTGTGGCTGGTTTGGCCTTCTGAGAGTGCTGCTCTGCACTGAGTTTGGCAGCCCAGCCCAGAAGGAACGCTCTCTTTTTCTGTTCAAGCTCCAGTGTGCCCCTGTCCCCAGCTCCCAACCAGAAGTTGTGTCTTATGTCTGCCTCCTCAGAGCCACCACAATGTGTCCCTGTTCTGTTTGTAATGCACACAGCACTGGTCTATTAATCATGCCACGGGCCAGGCTACGCAGCCAGCACCTCTGAAATAATGAATTACTCAGCTCCTGCCAAAATGAGTCACACCATGGCCACGAAAGAAACTTATCTCTTCCTGTCTCTCTCCCTATCTTGTTCCTCCCTCTTCCCTTTCTTGTCTCCTGTGATCTGTCTTACCAGTGGTAATTGGAATATTTTCTCCCATATTAAACTTCTGAAGTGTCTTTGGGACTTGCTAATGTATCCGAGGGCTTATACAAGGCCTGTCAAGGACATTTAAGGCTTCCGAGCACAGCAGTTAAGCATAGCTTACAAGCAACTTTGGGTATGGATGGCCGGCAATATAAATGTTCCTTTTGGAAAAGAAGGAAACCCCAGCAAAAGAAAAAGAAATCCTAACAGTGATATGAAATGAAAACTTAAAAGAAGCCGCAGTAGCTGGCCTGGTTATGTGACTTCACCCAGGGTGCAGGGAGTTGGAATGGAGTAGCTTCTGATTTGAAGGGGAGTATTTGTGGATTGGGGGCAGGCATGCCCAAGAGGGACATGTCTTCACTGACCCTCCCTGCTTGCAGTAGAATGGATCCAGGATCACTTAACAAGTGAGACCTCCTATTCCCCTACTGTCAAAATCTGCTTTCTTTTTTTATTGCTGTATATGCATTATCATTTAGGAATGCCTTTGGCTGTATATATGTATTTGTGTTTCTTCCATACCCAGAAGCCTAGATGCAGGTACTCCAAGATTGACATGGGGCTCATCAGTGTCTTTAGAATTCTAGGTTTCTACATTTCTACCCTGTCAACAATGGCTTATTGCCTCATGAATGCAAGATGGATGCTGTAGCTGCAGATACCATGTTTTGATTCAAGGCACAAAGAAGTGGGGATGAGTTGGCAGGACACAAGCTGTTGCCTATTTTTGGGAAAAGTGGAAGCTCTCTGAAGATGGCTGTTTATGTCTCATTGGCTATAATTGTGTCAGATCCATAACTTGTAGGAGAGTCAGGATAGAGGAAGTGTAACTCTCCTATTCTCTGAAATAGAGACAGCAATGGAAATAGGGGCTGAAAGTGCCTGTTGGGTAAGCCACAGCCAGATGGAGGGTAATCACAGAAGACTAAACTGCGCAGACAGAGGCAGTCTTTAGAGGAGAAGGAAATCGATACTCTTGAGCTTCAGTGTGTGCCAGGTTTTGTGCCCGGGAGCATACCTGAACATATGCGTTTCAGTTACCTCTTTTATACAGCTGAGAAAGCTAAACTCTAAGCAGCATTCTGTGGGTAGCTAAATTAGGAACCCAGATTTAAATCCAGGTCTGTCTGACTGAAAAGCCAACCCATGTTGCCTCGAAGAATGAGGCCAGTTTCTTAGCCTGGAACTGGGGTGCTTCACTGTATCTAAACACCTTCATTGAGTTGCCAGCACCTTCAGTCACCTCTGAAGTAGGCATCTGGAAAGATTATTTTATGGACCCCTGACTTAAAAAAAATAAAGCATGCATGCTCTTCTCTTTGGTAATAGAGGACTGGCCTGGAAGGCAGGAGACCCAGCTCTGTTGAAAAATGTTGGTGGTTGGTGCTTCTTTGCACTATGATCTTGGCTCTGTCGCTTTCCCCAGCTGTGAAGTACAAGGTTGGATCCCTGTCCTGTAGGCCTTATGTTCTTGCGGCAGGGAGTGTGCACGTGTGTGTGTGCTGGGGACAAGGGACACAACCCATAAAAACAAAGCACAGTCAATTAGCTATGAGTAAACGCACAGCATGTTAGAAAGGGACAGTTTATGGGGGACTGTCCTGGGAAAGGCAGGGGATGGACAGCACTGGGGGAGGACATGGGACTTAATGGAAGACCTCATGGAGGGGAGCCAGGCAGCCTGCAGGTCACTGGGAGGTGCTGCTGGCCCAGAGACGAGCTTGAACGCAGACCCAAAGGCAGGAGAGTGCTGGGTCTTCTGTGCATTTTCTGCCCCACCTGAGGCAGGCCCTGGAGCCCCCCCCCCCTTGCCAGACCAGCATGTTCTCTTTCAGACATGTGGGCTGTTCAGCCAGTTCAGTCTCCTAAACTTGGAGGCCATCTGCGTTTGACTCTGCTGTGGCAGTCAGGGGGCAGAGCCTGGCCTCCTCCATCCTGCTCGCACCTCATTTCGGGCTGCAGTTTCTAGGGATACTGGACACATGCTGGCAGAACTGCCAAGGCCTGCCGATCAAAATAGCACAGGGACCTTTGGAGCTGACCCTCCATTTCCAGACAATTCTCACTGTTTCCTGCCTGATGCCTCCTGTACAGAGTGACTCAGTGTTTGCATCAGGCTCCTGAACAATTGTCTTTGTCTACCAACCGTAAAACCCCACGTATAAGCGAGCTGTTTCCCTCTGTACCAGTTACTGCTCCTGTGCCAGCCTGTGACAGGTGGGCCAGGCCTTCCCCTTTAGCTCTGGAAATGTTCTCCTGAACAAGGCCAAAAGCCCGTGGGAAACACAGTCCTTTTCGAGGCCGTGCACTCACTGGGGGTGTACGTGATTCCTGAAACCTCTGAATCCTTCTTGAAGCATAGCAAGAAGCATACGAAGCATACGAGCTGCCTCCTTTGAGCAGTGCTGAAAGCAGAGAAGTTACCTGGCACCCAAGGACAGTGGTATCGATCTGACAACTGGTGACAGGCAAAGAATCTACCACTGAAGTCCTCATGTGTGGTTCATATGTGCCCAGCATCTGTGGTAAAGTAGGTGGCATGCTAGGCAAGAGGCCAATGCCCTGGAAAGTCCTCATCACATTGTGTAGGCCTCAGCTACTGGATAGATAGCCACTGGACAGGGCTGGGGGGTCACTCACAGGATATTGAGAAATTTAGTTGTAGGGAATGACTCAGCATGAGTTTCATGGTCCTCTTCTAGTTACATGTGTTTTATGGACCCATGACATTTGTTTGATGGGGATATAAGGAAACTTAACTTTGGTCTCTCTGATCTGAGTGAGGTTGCAGGTGAGGTTTTGAATAATATACACAATGCATTATGTATTTAAAATGCAAGGAGGGTGAGACTATATCAGGATGTGGGCCACTGAACCAAATTTTTTCTCAGGTTGGAAAACTCCCATCTGCTGGGAAACAAATGCAGCAATCATCTGTTTGAGGTTTCCTAACCTGGTTTTCCCATCTATTGATTTGACCCCCTCTCCTGCCATCTTTAGAGACCACTGAGCCATAGACACAGAGTGTGGGAGAAGCATATTGTTAGAGATGGAGAGACCGCACAGTTAAAGGGGAATCATTGGTCTAGAAAATGCTGATCAGAGCAAAAAATCAGTCTGAGCATAAGCAAGAATATAAGGGTATAAAAACCTCTATTTGAGAGCTGGAGATATAGCTCAGTTGGTAGCATACTTGCCTCACATGCATAAGGCCCTAGGTTCAATCCCCAGCATCACAAAAAAAAAAAGAAAGATATTTATTTCAAATGATAGTCTACTTACAAGAAGGAGGATAGTTCATTCTTAAACAAATGTATTGAGCACCTACAACTATTCCAAACTCTCTTCCAAACACTAGGAAGAAACTAGTGAACACCATCATCAAAGTCTCTCTGTCCTCATCTAATTAAAAAATATGGGGGATGTCTTGAAGGTTAAAAACCATTGAAAATAGATAAATCTACTATCTGATCCAGCTGTGTTCCACTCCTGTCTATTTTCTCAAAAGAAATAAAAATGCACACCTTTGTATTGACTAGCTCAAACTGGGAACAATACAAATGTCTGTCAACCACTGAAAGCAAACTGCACTATGTCCACCCAATGGAGTACTACTGAGAAAATAAAAAGGAGTGAGGTACAGATACATGCTACAAGGGTGGACCTCAAAACATTATGCTAAGTGAAACAAACTGATTGCAAAAGGCATAATCTTACGTAACTCTTAATAGAAGACTTTGGAAGATGCGCACTAATTCATAGTGACAGAAAAGAGATCAGTGGTTGCCTATGGATGGTGGAGTGGGGCCATAGATAGCAGGGACTACAATACAGAAGGGCAAGTGGGATCTTTGGGGAGTGATGGGTATGTTTACTATTTTGATTGGGGTGATGGGATCCCGAGAGTATTCATGTGTCATACCTTATTAGATGGCACACTTTATGAATGTGCAGTTTATTTCATGACCATTAGAACTCAGTAAAGATGTTCAGAAGAAATAGCAGTAACTTCATATGGTTCCATTGACAGATGAATTTCGGTGATAAGTGGATTTTTAAAAACTTGTATTCACTGACCATATATTTGATGAAAACTGACCCTGAGTTAAGCATCATGCAAAGTATCATCAGTAAAAAAGTGAACGAGGGCCTTCTCACCTTGGAGCTTGGTTGGGGGGATGAAGTTGGTAAGCAGGACAACTGAAGGATTTTCCCACAGGCAGTTCTCAAGCCATTCCCAGGTTTAACTAAGTATTCCTTTGTTGACTGAATTTATGCACATGTCTGTACCTTCCTTGTTTTTCAGAGTGACTTATGGTCTTTGGGAATCACCGCCATTGAGATGGCAGAAGGTGCTCCCCGTAAGTATCCTCCTCTGGGGTGGAATCTGTTGCTGGTCCACGCTGTGGGGACTGGAGGTTCCTTGCCAGGAGCTGCAGTTGCTTTACTTCTGCTACGCTGAGCCCTGCATGGATTCGAGCTGGCATATTTAGAAAGCAGAGTCACCTTAAATTAACCAGGAATCCGTTCATTTCAGAGCAGCGTGAGGATCTTGTTTCCATGAAGAAAAAATGAAAAAAAAAAAAAGAAAGCAAACTCTGAGAGTCTTATTTGTCTTACAGATTTGGTGTGTAGTTTATTCTCGAACTTCTTGTCACCTAACATAAAACTGTGAGCAACCCACAAAGACTATAAACTCCAGCGTACAAAAAATTCAAAAGCTGGTTTTTCAGGGCCAGGTTATACAAACACTTATATTCTATTGCTGCCATTTTTTTTTTTTTTACAACAACTATACATTGAACCAGGACCTCACCCATACAAGGCTAGCATTCTATCATTGAATTACACCCTCAACCTTTGCATTTTATTTTGAGATGGGGCGGGGGTCTAAGTTGCCCAGGCTGGCCTCAAACTTGTGATCCTCCTGCCTCAGCCTCCTGAGTAGCTGGGATGACAGATGACAGGCATGTGCCATCATACTAGGCAACTCTAACTTTATTGATGTTTAGGTTTTTAGATTTCCCTGCCCTTATTTGAGGCAGGATGGTCAGGACTCTGGCAATCCTGAGACCCTCTCGAGTTCCTTCAGATCTGGCACACTGGTATGGCAAAGCATTGCTATCTGCTGTGTGGTGGCCATGAGAATGTACTTCTCAGGCTTCCACACAGGTGATGCCATTCCATGCTGCCAGAATGGTGCTGAGCCTGCCTCTCCCAAGGGCCGCTCCCCATCAAAGACCAAGCATGTCTGGGAACAAGAAGGCACACCCTTTCCTGGAAGACAAGATTTCTTTTAGGTCCCTGGGGCTCAAAGCAACCCCTTGTGACTTTGCTCACCTGCCTTGGATTGCAGGGCAGTCAGACTTGCAGAGCCACCAGAGGACCCTGCCCATCCTTCCTGGGTCCCTCCCCAATTCTAATTCCCTTCCCACTGGAACTTCCCCAGTAGTATCCTTGCATATTTAATGTCACCTTGGTGTCTGCTTCTGAAAGGACCAGTTCCAAACCATCCTTCTCACCAACGGACAGGTCATTGTATTCATAGCTGTTTACCTTCATGTTATCATACTCTTCTTATTTCTCAATCTCGATTTGGTTGATTTCATCTGTCCCATGATTGATTGGGAGTATTTGTTGACACCATTCCTTTCATTCACAAATGTTGATGGGCATTTATGAATCAGAAAAGCAATATACTACAGTCTTTAAACAATTATCATTCTTGATATGTGGTAGGTAGGGCTAAAAATAAACATAAACCCACAGAACCCTTTGTTTTTAGTCTAGGTACAAAGAAAAAGGTAGTCCCAGCTGTTTGAAAAGTAAACTAACAAAATATTTTGATTAAAATATGACTATATGAGAGCTTTCACTGGAAAAGATAATCTCATGTTGACACATGGAGATATTTTTGTAACTTGGTCTTTCTGCCAGACTCAATTTGCCTTAATTCATTGGTCTTCCTGAGGTCAGTGAATTTAAAAAATAAAAACAAACCAAAAAAAAAAAAATCATGAAACCTGAGAAGCCACTGGAGATATCTGGAGACAGTGAATGATGTTCTAGGATAGTACTTTGGACTCTAGAAATCCACAGAGATCGCACTGAGCTTGGATGAGCCTTCAATGTATAAGAAACTATACTTTGGATCATCAAATACCTTCTATTTTATGGCTTAGGCTTTTGCCAACTAAAAACAACTTAACCATCCCCATTAGACTTGTCATCTAATGCTGTGTGCTTTGAATGTCAGATGGTTATTTACAGCAAAGATTGTTGACACTTTAAATTATTCTCCTTAAATGTGAAGTAAGAGTATTCCCTAGAAATGTTAACATATCTATTTGAAAGGGGTGGTATCTAATGCGGTTCTTTTAATTAGATACCAGCTCTTGTAAGTGCTTTCCAGATGGAAGCTTTTGGATCCTGTGTCCTGGGCTGCACTGGGCTTGCATGAGCCCAGAGGGTCAGTTGGCAGTATTCGTTGCACTGCAGGATGGACTTGGCCTGGCTTTAGCCTCCTAACCAGAGCTGGCCCTTGTTTTGGTCTCTTGCAGCTCTCTGTGACATGCACCCCATGAGAGCCCTCTTCCTCATCCCCCGGAACCCAGCGCCTCGGCTCAAGTCTAAGAAGTGGTGAGTTTGGTCCTCAGTGTTCTTCAGATCTAAGGGGGAAGTTTTCCTGGATATCTCTCTTGAATGAGCTTGGATCCCTGGGTCCTGCGGAATGGATTAAACTAATATAACTATGGCGTGGTGGGTGACTTTCCACATGTCATTTATCTTAGAATAACAGCTGCATTACCTGCTATTTGTGCAGCATATCATTGCCTACCAGGTAAGGAGCTACTAGGTAAAATGGGTGGTGGAGCCCAAGTAATGACATGAAAGCTGTATGATTAATAACTCCAAGTGGTATCTTTCCTGGCTTCACACAGCATCTTATCAGAGAGGGTGATAGTTTAGAGTCAGCCTGTTAGAGTGGCTGATTTCTCTTCTGTTTCTCAACAATGCACACACACACACACACACACACACACACACACACACACACACACACCTGGGTATCCCCTGAGATGATTTCTCTGGCATGTGCTTGAGCATTTGTAGTTTTTTGTGGTTTTCCCATTGTTTTCTCTTTATGGCAGGTGATACTGGTTTCTTTTTTTGGACAGTGATGTAAGCTTTGCTTTTAATTAGCTTATTCTTAAAAAGGTGACGTATTACAAAGGAAAGCATTACTTGAATATTATGGCCACACATAGGTACAGCGGAAAGTTTTGGAGAGAATATGACTGGTTATGCCAGATGTCAGACTTTTCCTTTCTTGTGTACGTCTGTGGGGACCCGTGTATGCATCTGTGGGGACCTGTGTATCTTATTCTGTAACAAAAATTGTGGCTTCCTCCTTCCTCCTGCAGAAGTGGTGTATCTGCCCCAACGAACTCTTCAGTTTCTGAGTCCTCTTGCCCTGGGGTTGATTCCTGCCCACTTGTGACCTCCCTATCCTTTTCCTAGAGACACATCCTGGCCCCTAAGACCAGGAAGGGACAGCCCTTTGTCCCTTTTCATGCCACTTCACGATCAGATCTCAATGGGGGGGCTCTGATGTTCCCACCCACAGTTCACTCCCCCACCACCACCATACAGGGAGCAGTCTTAATTAATACCAGTCATCTGGTAATGACATAGCAACCCTGGTGAACAAGAGAAAGGCCCTGCACAGCGAGAGAGGGAAGGAGACCGCCAGGAAAGAGGAGACAGCCTCCCAGCTGCCAGGCCTGCCAGGCGCGAGTGAGTTGCTATTGGTAACAGGAGGCAGAGCCTCTCGGAGGGTCAGTGAGGTAGGAGACACCACTCTCTCCCCAGCAACAGCCTTCTATTGGGCACTGAATCGCATGTGATCCCGGAGCGCCTAAGGCCCCATTCCTCTCCCCTCCCTGGATCAGGCTCCCAGGAAGAGGAGCCAGCTCATTCCCTCCCCTGGAAATCACAGGAACATTACAGAGCCCCCTGGCTGCTAGGTTTCTGCCTGTCAGTGTGCCAGGCCTCCCTTGGAGCTGGATGTATACAGGGGACTTTGCTTCCTGTGCCCCCTTCCACCTTTCTACCTCTCCCTTCTCTGCTCCAGGGTGCATATTTTGAGCTTTTTCACAGAGAAGGAAAAACTGTCCACCGATGTATTTTGTCTGATGGTATAATGAGGCCACACACTAGTCTTAAAATATTTGTATTAATTGCCAACTTTTAAAAATGTGTCGATTTAGCTTTATGTTTCTGTTGTTGGTTTCTTTTCCAGAAGGGCACAGTATAGCCCTTGCTGAGTAGTGCCGGCTCCTTTTTTTGGGACAAGAGATTGTCCTTCTGCCCCAAGTGCCGCTTCTACCCAACTCGTAAACCTCAGTGAGCTGGTTGGCACACTGGTTCCGCTTTCATCTTGACCTTGGTCAGCTGCACTGACCCCACTGAAGAGTGAGTGACAGCCCTGCACTGGTGGAGGTTTTCAGTGACCCTGCTCCCAAAAGACCACCCACGCTGACTTTGCTGGAGAAATAGACACTTCAAGGGGAAAATGTAGGCTGACTTTTCCACTTGAGAATTTGACACGGAGAACTAATTTTGATGATGCTGAAGGAAGCTGGTGAGGGTTCAGAAACTGAGGAGGCCCAGCCAGTTTCATCTTATCCAAGGCACACCCTTCCAGACTGGAAAGGAACCAGTCAAAACAGGAGACCTATGCTGGCCAGGGACACAGAGGCAGCTTCGCAGTTGGAGAGCCAATTTCTCACTGAAATCACTACCCTTGTAACTGGTTGACGGTGCATCCTCCAGCCAGGCCACACGATAACCCTAATACGCACCCTGGCTCCCACTTCTCTGCAACAGAACTCCAGTTTTTAAGTGAAAATATTTAAGCTCTTCAGAGTTCTTGATCTTAAAACACTAGATCCAAAGTGATTTGAAATAGTATGGAGTTTTCTTTAATAGGCTCTAATGTTTAGGAGGAAATGAAACATCTTGTTTATTCTTCGTTTGTTTGTTTGTTTAGTTTTGGTACCAGGGATTGAACACAGGTACTTAATCAGTGAGCCACATCTTTAGCCCTTTTTATTTAGAGACAGGATCTCACTAAGTTGCTCAGGGACTCACTAAGTTGCTGAGGCTGGCTTTGAACTTGAGGATCCTCCTGCCTCAGCCTCCTGAGCCGCTAGGATTACAGGCGTGCATCAGGATGCCCAGCTTTTGTATTTTTAAAGGAAAGGAATTCTCCATACCCCAACCCAAAGAAACAAAACTCCAAAGTGTGTGCTGTCATTCCCAGCTGTTCTCTACCTAAGAGACTTGTCAGGTCAAGTGTGGTGTTCTCAGTGTACAGAGCAACACATTACCAAAGTTGGTGCCTTTGTAGTGGACATGGGCTCCTGAACTTACTCCATCAGGAGCAACCAGTTGAGGGTGATTTTCAGCTAACACTTCTGACTTCAGTGTACAAGACATCTAGTCTCTTAGTGAGAACACTCTTTCTTGTGCCTTTAAGTTTGGGGAGAAAAGGCAATAGACAGCTATTGCCATCACTCACAGGACCCTAGCTCCTCCCATCAGTGCATCAGGACAGGCCTGGGTGCCCGTGGAGTCCTAAGGCTAGGGAGCCACATATTGGTCTCAGTCCATAACCAGAGGAAACCCAGGATGCTCTCACTCCCTCTCCTTTCCCCACCAGCAAGTGAACGGTAAGGCTGGGGCCCTTTTTCCTCCTCCTGTCTCCCCTGCTGCCCAGGTGGGTCAGTCATCTCCTTCGGATTTCCTCCCCCTTTCTCTTCCCACCTGCTCCTCCACACCTGCCCTGTACTTTCAGTGCCATAGCTTCCCTCCGGGGGCTTTTTCAGGACAGCATGACTCTCTTCCTGTAAGCAGATGGTCAGTCTTATTCTTTCCATGCGCCCTTTAAATTTGAAGAGTCCACACAGCAAAGCAGTGGTTGGATGAGTCCATTTGGAAAACTGTAACCAGTCATACACGCAAGATCCCCGGTCCAGACCATGCAACCAGGCAGAGTCTGGGCTCCTCCTCGCTGGTAGAGCAGCCCAGCCTGCAACCCCAGGCTCCTGCTGCATTCCAGAGCTTACAGTCACCCCGTGACTTCACGAACCTCCTCTTCTGATTCTTGCTGGGTTGTCAGGAACTTTTTTTTTGAGATATGATAGAGCTCTTTGTGTGTGTGTGTGTTTGTGTGTGTGTGTGTGTGTGTGTGTGTGTGTGTTTACTAAAGAAAATAATGGTACTATAAAGCAAACGTCATGAAATACTTTAAATACAGTGAATTTGCAAGTTGCAATGGGATTATTGAGTTTATGAAATGCAAAACAAACACCGCCCCCACAGACCTTTCCCTTTAGCCTTTTCTGTCCAGTCTCCTTGGCAGCCCTGTTGACCCTTCCTGCTGACTCACCTCACTCAAAGATACAGAAAATAATTCCCTCAGAGAACACCGCGTAATGGTGTATTGGTCTACAGTGAGCCACACGTAAGACAGAATTGAGTCTCCTGGTGACGTCGCAGCCACCTCAGCCTGTGCAGGTGTGCTCTGCAAAGTTGGCACAGTGACCAAATCACCAAACGGCACATTTCTCAGAACATGTCCCTGTCCTTAAACAACGTAATGAATAGAGTCATAAGTGAATATGACTTCAGATTCCTGCTCCCTAGTGCTAAAGGCAGGTGCTCTGTTCCTTAAGCCTGGTGACAAAGGAAGGGTGCTCGGATACTGTCCTCACAGTCATAATAATAAGAACAAAAGGGCAAACACAGAGAGGGCTCGTGTGTGTGCTGTCTGGCACTGTTCTAAGTTTGTGATGTAAATTCATTGGATCATCACAGCCGTCTTTGGAGGTAAGTACTGATAATATTCCCATTTGCAGCCAGAGACACAGACACAGAGAAGTTAAGTGCTTTGCTCAAAGCCACACAGTAAGTGACTGAGCCCCAAGGAGAGAAAGAAGGTAGTTCTATGAAATAGGACAGGGCCACTGTGAATTTTCAAGTTCATATTGCATTTAGAGAATCCCATGATGACCCAAAAATATTAAGCCCAATAATTATAATGGTTTATGTAGCCATCTTTAAAGCATTTTAAATTCCCCTAACATAATTTAATGTATAAACAAGATTAGGCTGGGGGAGATAAAAGTGTTTACGGATACTGGGAGTGGAATTAGTGCCTCAAACTGTAAATACCACTAGTTACCATTCACTTCTCCCTGCTCACCCTTGGGAAGTTAGTATTACTAATCTTAGGTGAGTAATCTTAGGTGAGTTTTTTTGTTTTGTTTTGCTTTTTTAAGAAGATAGGCTGCTGGAGGTGATGACACATGCCTGTAACCCTAGCAATTCAGGAGGCTCAGGTAGAAGGATCACAAGTTCAAAGCCAACCTCAGCAATTTAATGAGACCCTGAGCAACTTAGCAAGACCCTGTCTCAAAATAAAAGGGCTGGTGATGTGGTCCAGTGGATAAACACCCGTGGGTTCAATTCCCAGCCAAAAAAAAAAAAAAGAAGTAGATTAAAGAGATTAAAGCAGTAAAATTATACAAATGTACTTTAAACCCATCAGAACACTCAGCAAACAGGAAATATTCAATAGAGGTAAAGTGTTTTCACATTTAATTAAACGTGTAATTAAGCACATCCATTCTTTGGTCACACTAACGTAAATAAGAGACAGCGAATCCTCCTTCAAGGAGTGTTTTAGGTAAGATGGTTTTCTCCTCAAACTCTGCCATTTGAACAAGACGTGTCATACACACCCAGCTTCGTATCCCTGCACATCCAGGCCTTCCTTGGGCCCAAAGAGATTCTCTTGGCTGCCTGTGTTCCTTCCACCAGGAAGGCACCAGAACTGGGACTCTGGTGGCTGGATCCATGAAGCTCCATGAGCCAGGCTCCTTCCTGGAGATCTGGAGAATTCTCTGGCTTTTTTTATTTTAGACATCAGTGTAGGGAGTGGAATGTACAGTCTATTAAGTCTGGGACTCATTTTTTAAATTGAATGTGAGTTCTTTTATTTATTGCCCTCTAATTAATAGTGGAGCACTTTATAAAATATAAGCAGTTCCTCCTAGTCACCAGCAAGAGAGAGGACTGCCATTTGCATTCTTGTGAATATTTAATGGCCTTCTGTCTTCATTTGTTTTTGTTTTCTTCTTTTAAAAAAAACTGGATTCTCCTATCTAGCACTGCGCTGCGTGGCGTTGTCTGTTTCTATTATGGAGGTCAACCTCGTTCTTTCCAGTTTATTCCTTAAGGGAGTCCATTATCTCATTAGGCTTTTCTTGCAAGGTCTCTCCATAGATGGTACCAGGTGGACACCGGCACAGATTTATTCAATGAATCAGAGAAAGGAAACCCCACCTCCCTTCCAGTTCTCCCATTCAGTCCTTCACACGCACAGAGTTGAGGGTCCTCATAGCGTAGCCCTTGCCCAGCCCTTCTATCCATGCATTTATTCATCTATCAAACATAGAGCACAGCACAGCAATTATTCTCACTATGCAAAGATGACCCAGACAGATCCTGACACTGCTGAGAATTTCCAGTATGGGAGAAGCAGAAACATGGGCTGAAGGACTGAATAGGCAGGTGCATAATATCCATCCTCTCGTCACTATTTCTAGTCTATGGTATGGCCTATCCTGATTCATCCTGGGATAACCCCAAGCACAGTAGATTACTTTTATTTCTATGCAAACTATTTCTAAGACTTAAACTTAGCTTAGAAATTTTTTTGGGGAAAAAATACCAATAATTCAGTACTTCAAAAACACGGAATACCAATTTTAAAAATATGGGGAAAAATTTAAAAACATGGATTAAAAAGAAAAATCATTTTGACGGAGGCAGAAATAGAAAGTAGACCATATAGAAGTGCCTCTCACATTTGAATATTGAAGTACGCACTCCCCAGTTTGTTCAGGCCTGAAATAAATATGGCCTTCTGGGAAACTTGGGAAAGCTGTGGGGATCCACAGGGCACCACAGGAGGGTGACAGAGAGCATAGAATGGGCCCTTCCTGCTCTGGGTTAGGTGGGCAGGATGTCCAAGGTTCCACCCAGGTTTCCAGGGACGAAGTACTGAGCTGTCAGTGGAGTGCCTTGGAAAGGCAGAGTCAGTCGTGAGCTTAATTATTTATGACTGGATGATTTCTTGGAACCTTCAGCAAGAACATGTGTGCCCAGCTCATGAATCATGGCTAAAGTCCACCATTAATTTCAACCACATGTGGACTTGCTGCCATCTCTTGTTGGTGTGTTATCTCTTTACTGATTGACCTGCCCCTGTGCATCTCTGGCACAGAGTTAATCTTTGAGGAAATAGGGCCTTTCCAGAGGGAGATATATGTGCTTCTAGGTGTGAACTTAGATCCAAATTTTCAAGTCCTTGGGTTGATGGCAAAAATACGTACATCCTGTTCCAATTCATTGGAAACCAAAGTTCAAAGTGATTCAGAAATTACCTGTTAAAAAAATGTGCCTGATCAGTGTCCACTTGCCCATGTAAGAATGTTGCTCGTGGTGCACCCTCCTCACCCCTCCCTCCCTCTGCTTTTCTCCAGTCTGTGTTTTCTGTCCCATTTAATCGACTCATCTTAATGCCCCTGCATAGGTAGCCTCCCTCCTAGCTTCAGTTTTCCCCTGATTGTTTTGCCTACCTGAACTATCTTTTCTCTAGAGTGATTTTTCTCCTCATTCTTTAAGGCCCCACTTTGGTTTCCGCATTCCAATAGCCCTTCCAGCAAGGGTCCCCAGGGAGAGCTTTTTCTTCCCTAATTCCTTTTGGTCTTCTGTGTAATGTTATGTATACACTGTGCAGATGCTTTCATATGCTAACTACCATATGTTACCTCAGTTCTGTGTGTTGATGGTGACACGATGCCTTTGGCCCCCATTGTACCTAATATAGTGCTAGACCTATTTTGTGATTGGTTGATATCTATGCTGACCGATGGATGGGGCCTTTTTATTTTTTTAATTCCAGCATTTCCAAAATATATATATATTTGTTTTGGGGGGGATTGTCATTTTATCTGCGGATTCATCTCTTTTGTTTGACAGGTCAAAAAAATTCCAGTCATTTATTGAGAGCTGCTTGGTAAAGAATCACAGCCAGCGACCGGCAACAGAACAGCTGATGAAGCACCCGTTTATACGAGACCAGCCGAATGAGCGACAGGTCCGCATCCAGCTCAAGGACCATATCGATAGAACCAAGAAGAAGCGCGGAGAGAAAGGTTAGATGCACATTTGCATTTGAGCAAGAGAAACAAAAGTTGGAGTGTGAACTGTGGGCTCTTGGTGGATTCAGAGGTGACTAGAGATTTCAGATGCGTTGCTCTCTTAGTGCTGGGGACCACCGTTGAGATTGAAGTCTTAAGACATCAGTGGAGTGAAATCCACTGCTGAAGTAGAATCTTCCATG
This sequence comes from Ictidomys tridecemlineatus, assembly GCF_052094955.1. Lineage (NCBI taxonomy): Eukaryota > Metazoa > Chordata > Mammalia > Rodentia > Sciuridae > Ictidomys > Ictidomys tridecemlineatus. Next base: position 115,959,459 of record NC_135479.1, on the reverse strand, counting down.
AAAAAATAGATCTGTGTGAAACATCCCCTCTTCCAGGCACTGAGCAAACTTGTGTTGCATGATACTATGAAGCACTTTAAAATGACAAGTGATTTTCTTAATTCAAATGAATATTCATGCTCAGAAGACTAAAAATCTACAGAAGACAGACAACCTGAAAAAAAACAAAATTCATCCAGTTGACATTTTTCTCTACTGACAGTCTTCAGCATTTAAGTTTCTGTGCTCTGAGGCTCATTTCTAATTCAGTTATTTAGAAGTCAGAAAGAATTTTCTCAGAGCTGCAGTGATATCAAAGATCATTAGGTTGCCAGACTTGCTATATGGAACATCAGAGTTTGAGCTGAAGGTCATTTGAGGCACTTCTTTATTTCACAGATGCAAAAACTCCTCTTTCATACCACGCAGTGTTTTCAGTGCTTCTTTGGAAAGGACATACGTCCCAACGTGGGTCTCTAGTAGTTCACCCTCATTGTTTGAAAGCTTGCCCCTCCTTCACTTGCACCCTGACCAAGAGAAGGATCACGTGACCTGGGGCAGGTTTTATGGCCAGATGAGCATAGCTTAGGGAGATAGGGAAGGTTGGGGTGTGGAAGACAGAGATGGAGAAGATAGTAGCAAAGACTTGCTGGATGGAGAGCAGGAAGGACAATGGGCAGGGAGAGGACAGCAGGAGGCAGGCAGTGTGGGCTGGAGGGGTGAGGGTGGAGCTTAGAGCAGAAGACCAGAGGCTCATGGCGTGGGGAAGCACTAGTGATGTCCTCTTCCTTGCTTCCCTCTTCTCCACCCCTCCTCTTTTTTTTCAGTTCAGAGGGTGGCAGACAGGTAGGACAGAAGTTGCCCTCCTTTATTTCCATTTTTCTCCATTTTGCCGCTGTTATTAGCAACCACAACACAGCTGGGTGTATGAGCTAAGGCTTAGGAAAGGGGCACCAGTAGACTGGATGGAGAGGGAAGATCAGCAGAGCACCAAGGTAGGAGGAAAAATCCTCAGTGAAGGTTCTGGAGAAGGTCCCCCTTCTACAGCCAGCCTCAGGGATTCAAAGGAAAGTATGTGATCAGGAGTGGGAAGTCATGAGGCTGAGACAAAAAGGAGGCCCATCTCCAGCCATGAGTCGGGGGATAGGGATAAGATGTCAGTGAGGCTCCAAGAAACAGGGAGGCTAGACCAAGCTGGAGGAACTAGGCCTGAGGAGAAACCCATAGGGCAGTATCGAGAAGTTCCAAGACTGACATTTCAGCTGCTCTTTTTCCGTCGTGGTCTTGGGGCCACTCCCTGAAGTCAAAACTTAAAAGAGAATGTTTTAGGGCAACATATCAAACATCTAAACATTAAATGCCAACTTCTCTAAAAGGGAAATTTGATTGTACTATGGGAATACAGACTAGGTGAAATGTTCAGTCTGTTTTGAGAATCAAATTCTGTGTTCCAGTTCCAGCCCTGCCTCTTATGAGTTATGTGAATTTCATCCCAGTTTTCTCATCTCCAGAATAGGATTGGGGGTATAAAAATAATAATAATAATACCTAATGCCTGGCCTTGTTGCAAAGTTGAAATAATGTGTGTAAAATAGTTACACCATTTCTGGCACCTAGGTGCATTCGGTAGCTATTTATTAGCTATTCTTATTTAGGCAATTCTTTATGAGCCTAATTTTTCAGTGCTCTTCAGGGATACCTTCTAGAAATCATGATCTGTGAATAAGACTGGGAAACCCAGAACCCATCATGCAATGAAGATAGATCTACTTTTAATGTGCTTATTCTGTAGAGTGGCAGTAGGTCTATTCAAGAGTTACGTTGCAATTTAAGGAATCTCATCCTGTTTAGGTTTAGGGTCCCAGAGTTACAGTACCAGCCTCATCTTTGTCTGCTCTACAAGGAAGGGTATTTGATCAACTGAAATCTCCTTCCATTTGCTGTTGATCAAATCACTTAAGTTGCTCCCCTTCACAACTTTTTCCCTCCTAGTAGCTTCCTCTGTGACCAGCTTCTGGTAGAATCAAGCAATTGTAATTTGCATTGCTTTATGATTTATTTAATCTGATACTTTTCCTTAAGGTATGTTGACATGTACTAATTTAACCCAGAAGTACAAAAGCAATCAAACCAAATTCTGGTGAGGTATTAAAATTGAGAAGCCTGACAAATGAAGCTTTTACCTTAGAGAGTGGAATTACACAATTAGGAATAATTGTGCGCTTCTTTCCCTTGCTGCAATTTACTTTATTAGATAAAATGTCTTCATTTTACTTTGAACTCTGTGTTTATCCATTTTGGAAAAGTTTGAAGTATTAAACTTTTGATATGGCGTATTAAGACACTTTATGCAGGGTCTTTACATTTAGGTGAAAAAAAAAACCTGTAAAAATAAAAAGTAGCCTGAAAACTTCATACTTAACCTAAAGGTATGAAGCTAATTTGTGATTTTAAAAAATACAGATGAACTCATCACACATGAGTTTTTTCATTATCTCTTTGCTGCCTGCCTAGTGTCAAAGTCAGAGCTGTAGCCTGTTTTTACCCTGTGAATGCTGCCTCCTAGTGGTTACAAAACCAAATTGCCATTTTAGTTCCCTTGATAGGGTGCCAAAATGTCTTCAAAGTTATAATTACAAACTCAGATCTAGGAGGAGATAACAGTAATGTTCTATCGTTAAAGCCTCCTCATCACCCACAGATATATCTCCAGCATGACATATATAAGGATTAGTGAGCTATTTCACCATTTCACCCCCTTCTGTCCTCTCTCCCTCCATCTACTTCTCCCACACCTGGATGCCTAGCTATGCAGAACTCATGGTTTCTTGCACATGTAATACCACTAGCCTTGTTCACGTGGATACGCATCTTGGAATGCCCTTTTCCTGCCACTTCCAGCTACCAGTGCTGGAGAAGGGCCACTGACCCTCCAAGGCTTAGCTCATAACCACTTCAGTACTTCACTGTTCCTTTCCTCCTTTCTGAGCTGTGGAATGAGCTGCTCTTTTCTTTCATTTTTTCATGACTCTTTTTATGTTCTTCTGTTTAGCATATAACATGTTGGAAAAAAGCTCTGGTTTTAAGGTTGAAAAAGTTCTGGATTGAATTCTAAATTCACATCCCAGCCTGACATTTTATTATAAGGTGATGACACTGGCCACAGCACTTCACCTTTTGTAATATGAGTAGCTTCAGTTGGAAAATAGGTTTTATGTTAGAGGATTATTATGAGAGTCTGCAGGTAAACTTACACTAGTTATTTGCATGGGAGACACTCAACCGCCATGACACACGACTAAACGGGTCAAGGTCACTCCAGGAGAACTGGGCTGGCATGAAATAATGACACACAGACAGAGAAATACCTTTGTCTTTGGGTTCTGTGATGGCCCCTCTGACCCAGCATCCACCAAGGAAGCAAGGTAGACAAGAAAAAGAGGGAGCACGCCTCAAACCTGGGTTTTATTATTGGCAGGGGCGGGGGCGGGGGAGACTAATCCATGGAACATTCTATCCAAAAAAGGGCAGAAGGGTAGGATTACAATAAAACAGATGCGCGTAATTCAACCCCATTGGGTAACGCCCACTCCTGGAGCTGTGCCTTTCTTATCCAAGCAGAGATAAAGTCCAGTTGCATTGCAGTGTACAATACCAGTCCAGTACCTCTTTGCTCAGGACTTAAAGTGTGTGCCTAGCTCCTGAACAGGGTGGCCCCTGATATTTGACAAATATTCATTCCCTTTCTTCGTGGTCATGGTAGTTCTGATTATTGATTTGTCTTGCCTGTTACATTCTGATATCCTCTGGAGCACAGACCCAATCTTATTCATGTTAACTTGCTTACTGTCAATCAAAACACATTCTGACCACATGTTAATCGTACCAGTTGTCAAAAGTTTCTTTCTGGTGTTTATCAAGATATCTAAAGGCAATTTGTGAGGCCATGTAAGTCATAACAAAATATCACTTTCAAAATGGCTGATAACATGATAAATCATTTAGTGATAAGTTAATAGTGGGCCAAAAAGTTTGATATGGTGATTCTACAATAGAGGTTACACAGAAGTTATTTTTCAACTCCTTAGTTTCTTTTTCATGTGAATTTTAGTCACTGGGGACCGCTATTTAAGGTCAGCTGGGACAGTCTTGATGGCAGTTAATGCCAGGTACCTAAATTCAGTTGGTGGGAACTGCTGTATGACAAGTCAGGAGGCCTAGAGGACACCCCAGTCCCATATTAGCCACAACTCTGTGGGCCTCAATTTACTTATACAGTCACACAGCACTTGATGACAAGATGTGTTGTGAGAGTTGTCATTAAACATGTTGTCATTCAGCGAATATCATCCAGTATACTTATATAGACCAGGTGACATAGGTCAGTCACTGGACATGTTCTCTTGATGTAGTCAAGAGATGCAACAAACCACAGGAGATGTCTGAGGCTACTGCCAGCATTACACAGCATATGTTGTTTTTTTGTTATTTGTTTTGGATTTTTTGTTTGTTTTTTGCAGTGCTAGGGATCAAATGGTAGACAAGTGCTCTACCACTGAGCTACACCCCCAACCTGGCATACTGCTTTATGGGAATTTAAAAAAAAAAAAAAAGTGGCAGGAGAATACGCTAAAATAATGAGAAAAAGCATAGTGGGGTGAATACTTTTATATGATTGGCAGGGCAGTGGGCTTGTTGGCACCAGCATTACCACCAACAGGTGAGGCATGCTTGTGCTGTGAAGTTAGGACAGCTCCCATGTCACTAGGTAGCATGATATTTTCAGTTTCATTATAATCTTAAAGGACAGATGCTGTGTTCATGATCTGTTGTTGACCAAGGTGGCATGATGTGAGTTATGACTGGACATGAATAGGGGTGGAGGGTTCACTGGGCTGTCACCGTCCTGTGCACTGATGCACTATGAATCTCTCTTTAGATGAGACAGAGTATGAGTACAGCGGCAGTGAGGAGGAAGAGGAAGAGAACGATTCGGGAGAACCCAGGTATGAACTCGGAAGCCAGGCCTTCTAATTTCCACATTCTGAATTGTGTTTGTGAGCATTCACTTTCCTTTTGATTTATAGGTTCATTTTTAAGAATCCACCAAGGTGGTCTTATTTAATTTATTGCCTACAAACATAGCTCATTAATTTGGGGAAGTTTCCTTAGGCAGACTCTGAAGAAAATGTGGAAATCAGCATATTCTTTATCTTGTCCCCCAAGATTTATGGTCTCTATTCAAGATCTTGTTTCTTCACATATGCATCATGTAAAGTGGGTATTTATCTGGGTAATGCAGAACGAAAAGTACTTAAAATGGGGACTTTGGGGAGACCTAAGTGATATTATCAGACTTGAGTTATTCAGCTCATTACCTTGTACTTTTGAGAAGGCCGCTGTCCTTGTCATATGCCTCGGCATGCTCACTGCAGCCTAATCCAAGAGGAAATGATTTCCAAGAAATCAAATTACACTCTGGAGGTGAGCCCCGAGTGGAAGCTTCCATGCCAGTCTCATTGTCACACATCAGGCCTGGAGTCAAGTGCTGTTTCACCTTCGCTGTCGTCATCCCTATGTTGTGCATTCCACTTGACTTTGCTTCCAACTTTCTTCCAGTCTGTGTTTATAAATAATTAAGACTCGGGTGCTGGCACTGCCAGGATTTCTCTTTCGTAAGACAATTCAGCTGGCAGAAGCTCAGCGAGGCAAGAGCCATGCATACCAGAGGACTATGCACTATAAATGCGAAGTAAGCTCTATTGGCCCACACAGAGGGCCACCGGATGTAGGGGTCTCCAAACTGTAGCCATCCAAGGAGTGGATGCATTCAAAGGACCAGTTCTTATATTGCTGACACCAAGCCTCCTGACCAGGAGCAGGGTTGTTGCAACTGGAATGAGCTGGATGTCTGTGTTCTCTTGAGCTAGCTCAGACCTTCGTGGACGGGAGCCTTGCTAAAAGGGCGAGACTGAACACACAGGGCCATCGTTTTTTCTCTCTTAACCTGCCACAGGATTTCTCAAGGTCCATCACGGAAGGAGAATTGTTTCCTTCCATCTGATACATAGCATGTCGGCCACCCCCACTTTAGCTACTTAAAAATGAGGACTGTCAAGGAGTGACGTGGAAAACGAACATTCCTCTAAGGCAAAGGTCCAAATGCCCTGCTTTCTGAGAAATGGTATGCTATTTTTTGAAAGCTTACCCAGATGGTCATATCAGCCCTCTGACCATTCTCTGAAGAACTGAGAAACCCCGTCTCTCCAGCACTTGCTAAGCTGTGCGTTAGGAGGCACTTAGTGATCCAACCAGCAATCATTTTAACATGTCATTATTTCGTACCCTGTGGAAGATGGTGTGCCAAGTCCTGTTTTTATGGATGCATCTAATTAATCTTCATGAAATCCTAAGAAATAGAAAAGGCAATGGTTATCTCATTTTAGAAATGAAGCGACAGCTCTAGGGTGGCAATCGGGTCACACGCGGAGTTAATAATTGAGTCACTAATGCAGCTCAGGTCTCCTGACATTGATTCAACATTGATTAATATTAATGGGGCATCCTCTGGTACACGTGAGGTGAAGTTCCCAAGCCCCATCCCCTCTGCACAGAGCAAGTGGCCTGTGCATAGAAGCACTAACATTTAGGGGTTTGTCTTAGAGTTTTACACAAAGGCAGTAAGTTTTAGAGGAGGCTTGTTAATGGACTGTGGGATTGTCTGCGGAATATCACAAACAAAGCCTTTTTATGACATTTATGGCAGGATCTCACACAGCATGCTAACAACTCTCCTAAACCAAATCCTCTTGTCAGCTGCCACCAAAACTACATTCCTCATTCCAGTCCTCCTCACCACCACCGCCAGCTGCCGAGACAAAACCTGCAAGTCATCCCTCCCTCCACACATCAGGCCTGTCCGGGGTCTCCATAACTCTATCCCCAAACACTCTTCCAGCCTCCGTCCCTACTGCTCCTGTCCTGGTTGGAGCTCCTATGCAGAACCATTGCAGGAGTAGACCTGCTGTTAGCTTCACAGACTGTGATCCACGCTGCAGCCATACAGGCCTGCTCCTGGGACTCCTCTCCTCAAAGCCTTTCCATGCATGGCTCAATGTCCACACGCTTTTGCACAATCTGCTTCTCTACCTCCTCATGCCGTAATCCTCTCACTTCCTCAATTCTGGGAGAACGGGCTGGTGTTCAGTTCCTGGGAAAGGCCACACCTGTCCTAACCTGGGCTTTAAACTTGCTTTTGTTCTGCTTGGGACACCCTTTCCCTTCATTTCGATTCCATAGAGCCTATTATAGTAGTGCCTGTCACATAGCAGGTGCTAGAAAATATGTTTAATGAGTTTATTTCAGGTAGAAGCTTCCAGAAAGATTTAAAGTGCTAAGTATGAAAGAACAGAAGCATTTTCCACCTTTATGCTAGGCTGCATACAGAACCAGGGAGGCTAGAACTGTAAGCTGCTCCCTTGCAGTTAGATTGGGGTAGAGCAGACCCAGACTACCAGCAAACCAGCCAAATGCGTGAGTTCGTCCTCTCGCTCTCTCTACTGTGTGCACGTGCAAACACATGCAAACCACCTTCTTATGGATGAGGAAACTTTTACTGAAACAGAATCTAGGAGTCAGTGATCTAGATTGCGACCCCAGCTGCACACTCTGCCGGCAGAACCAAGTCTCTTAACTACGATTCACTGGATCGAGCTCCAAACTCCTTAGACTTTAGCAAACTTGAGTTCCATTCCTGGCTCAGTGTTGACATGGCCTCCAGCCTTTTCCTTCCCTGACTGAGTCTTCACAGGAGCAGCCTGACCTCTGCCTCCTGGGGTTTGGTATGAGCAGGAGGGTAGTGGTATGAGTGAGGGTGATCTGTGCTTGTCCAAGTGAGTAGTTCCCCTGTCTGCTCCAGAAGGTTCACTTTTCTTTGCTTTGTCTTCTCATAACGTGGAGACAGCCAGCCTGGGGCCCAGGGCTTGCACACTCACTAGTCTTAAACAAATCTCTGCTACACCTCACAGTGAGGGAGTGGTGTCAACAGTCCCGGAGGAATGTGGCATCCCTCTGGGGATGGAGATGGCGTATATATGCACCAGTCCCACTGCAAGAAGGCTAAACATGCCTCTCCTTCCCAAACCCCCACTTTGGAGATAAATGATTGAACTAATGGAGAAACTAGGAGCCTGTGCTCTGGCCCTGCTGCCCTCCCCCAGGACCCACAGTAGCCATGGCCCCTGCCCCATGCAGAATCCTGATGGCTCTTTCCTGCCCACAGCTCCATTCTGAACCTGCCAGGGGAGTCCACACTGCGACGGGACTTCCTGAGACTCCAACTGGCCAACAAGGAGCGTTCAGAGGCCTTGCGGCGACAGCAGCTGGAACAGCAGCAGCGGGAGAACGAGGAGCACAAGCGGCAGCTGCTGGCAGAGCGCCAGAAGCGCATTGAGGAGCAGAAGGAGCAGCGACGGCGGCTGGAGGAGGTGAGCATGCTGCAGGCTACCCTGCACCCTTTCCCAGCTGTGGCCACTCCCCAAGCTTCCACAGAGAGCCCAGATCCCACTCTCGAGGCTAGGGCCACTGCTTGGTGGGTGCACACACACCTTGACTGCAAAGGGGGATGAGGCCTGAGTGCTGTCAGACCCAGAAGACCATGGTGTGGTCACTGTAGACATGTGGGTGAAGGCATCCAGCCCTTCAACTCTTGCTCGGTATCACCTTCTTGGTGAGGCTTTCCTTGACCACCTTACTTAAATTGCACCTCTCTCCCTGTGGCATATTCTATTCCCATCCCTGTTTACCTCACTCTGACCACCTTCAGACATGCTCTGTGTAAGTCTCTACCTTCCTGCTAGAATGTAAGCTCCACAGCTTGATCTCTTATTCCCTCATTCCCTAATGTGCCTATAGAACCGTGCCCAGCACACAGTAGGTGGCTCATGAACATTTATGGAATGGATGAGTTATATAAGTATGATCAAGAGGTGGGATACAGATGTTAACTAAACCACGGAGAATAGGCATATAAGTGAGATGCCAAGTGTGGAAAAGCAGCGCCTGCCTATTGGTTCTCCTGTTAACCCTGGGAACAGCATTTTGTGAATCCTTCCCCACACCCTCCTTCAGGGCCTGTTCTTTAGCTGGTAGGCAAGGCCCACCTTCAGCAGCAGATGCTACTGTCAGCTGCATGGGAAACCACACTGCCGACCACAGTCTCTTGCATGGCAGGTCCCCAGCGAGGCTCTGAACCTTGTGGTCACACAGACCTTTATTCAGGCCTCCTTCCCAGAAGCTTTCCCACATCTCCAAGACCTGCATCCTCTCCAAGATAAATCAAAGCCTCTGGACAATTATGAAACTGAGAGTGCTGAGCTACTGGGGAAATTGGGCTGCAAATGAAAGGTTCACTAACTGCACAGTAATTGGGTAGTAATTTCACAGGTCTCCCAAACACCAGCTTCCTCCTCATTAATAGGTTTACAGTGGTCTACTTGTTTTGTCAGGTGTCCACTGTAGAGTTAGAGGGTGGTGAATTGCAGACACCAAGAGCAGATTGCTTTTTAAATGGTACATCAAGGTCCGACCTCCCTTGTTTAAATCAGCGAGGGCCTCAGTTCTACTTTGCAGTAAATCTCATCAACCTCATTATGTCCCTGGAATATTAGTTTCAGACCAGCAACAATAATACCCAACAGCTGCAATTATTGAGTGATTTCTGTGTGCCAGTTATCAGGCAGGATGCTTTGCTTATATCCCATATCTCACATCATTTTGCACATGTTCATTATCTGTGTGTAAAGTTCATATAGTTCTCATTTAACAAAGAGGAAACTGAGATTCAGGGAGGGGAAGTAACTGGTACCATATCACAAGGTTGGGAAATGAAAGCAAGGATTTACACCCTGCAGTCCCTGGTCCCGGTGCAGGCCTTTTAAGTGTAGCTGTGTGATCAGAGCCTTGAACTGTGATCCTTAAAACTGGACCTTGAGGCTTTGGCAAGGAGCCAGCTTCTTTGCAATAGGCAAATAAAGCCCTTTGCAATCTAAGTTTATATTGTTGGTGTAAAGAATGCTAGCACATGTCGTGTTTAAAGTGCATCTGTTATCTGGTGTTCCAAGATTTATGATGCCAAAGACAGAGAGGCACTGTGGTGCTGTGGGACAGAAACCTTCCAAGGAGCAGGTGGGAGCAGGGTGAAGTGAGGCGTGGGCATGAGGCAGGTCTCAGAGGTGACGTGGATGGCACAGAAATGGGAGGCATCTGCATGACCTCTGGTTACCTCCCAGGCATAAGTGAAAATTCTCAGGACTCGCTTATATCCTCAGGTTTTGACTTTCAGCCCTCCCAGGTCATTTGTGATTTCTTGTCTTGGCCCCCCAGTCTGGGGCCACACCATTCCTTCAATCTCTCAGGCCACTCAAGGACCAGGGCCTCTGCTGTTTAGACAAGGCCTCCTCCTTCAGACCTAGGACCAAACCCTGCCTTTCCTGCTGCTTTCCTAGTGGGGCTCCTTCCCTTCAAGTGCTTTTCCCAGGCCCCACTGACTCGAGCAGCTCAGCCCAGAATCCTTGTCTTTTGATTCTCCTGTCTGACTACTTCACACATGACTTTCAGGCTGTAGGACCTTATCATGCAACCCTAGAAAGTTCTCCCAATCATCCCTTAAAGCATTTAAGATTCTCAAGGATGCACACAGGCATGCACTTATACAAATTCCCTTTTTTTTCCTTTTTAATTGTTAATACACACTCTAGACTTACATCCTCTCGATGGCCGCAGTCTCTTTTCAGAGGGCACATTGTTTCGTTCTGTTTTTATTTTTTTAGATTTTCTTCCCCTCACACATGATGTGATTTGTTTTGCACTTCATATGTTTATTCATTGAGTGACTAGAATAGTCATTTCTAATGATTATGAAGCGCTGACCACGTGACAGGCACTCGGGTCCGTATGTTACATGAATTGTCTCATTTAATCCTCACGATAATCCTCAGTCTAAAGATAATGCGGCTGAGTCTTATAGAGGTTAATAACTTGCTAAAGGTCACCCAGCTCGAGTAGAAACCAGGTTTCAAGTACAGGGGATTGGACTGCAGAGTCTAAGCACCAAGTCACTGCCTGTGTCCTGCCTCTGCAGTGACAAACTGTCTTTGGTGCTTTCCATGTTCTTTACCAGGCCTATGCTTCTGTGGTCTTTTTTGTTGGTATGTTTAACTTCAGTACTGAGGATTGAACCCAGGGCCCCACACATACTAGAAAGCACTGTACCGCTTTTTATTTGTTTATTTTGAGCCATGGTCTTGCTAAGTTGCCCAGGCTGGCCTTGAACTTGTGATCTTCCTCCCTCCTACTCCTCCCAAATAGCTGGGTTTACAGGCCTGTGCTACCATGCCTGCGGTCTTCTACCTTGGACGTTTAGGGATTTTTGAGCAAGACCAAAGAAGCTCTGCCCAGCAAGTACTCAGCTCTGAGCTGTGAGACCTCCTTTGTGGCTCTTCTTTTGTGGAATTTAATGGAGATTCTGTCATGAATGCAATCAGAACTCAGCTCGGTGAGGCCCAGGCATCCGAAGGCACACCAAGATGTGGCTTGCACAGGAGAAGTCTTCACGCATGAGGACATGACCCTCTGCTCCATGTGACATTGAGAATGAACCTTGGATTCTCACTAGAAACAGGAATGCTTATGGACACAGGCATCAGCCTATACCAGCGTCATCTTTCTGTCCTTTATCTTGGCCTAGAGCTCAGTAGAGCAGAATGAGAAATACTCGACACTCAGATGGTTACAAATTCTGAACCCCTAATGATGGTACTGTCTTCCACCAGGGACAGACCCTTGCTGGATCCTATCAATGACTGCCATCCCAGCCAGGGTGAGCACTTTGTGTGTCCTGAGCAGGAACTTGGCTTACAAAGGCACATAGAAAGAGCTAAAGTCCATGGTTCATCTTGAGAATTTAGCTTTCTTGGGGTCAGATGGACTTTTTTAGGCATCCTGAGAGAGAGAGAGAGAGAGAGAGAGAGAGAGAGAGGGATTACAGGTTCCAAATAAAGGCCACAGCCACCCCCTTTGGTCACACGGGACTGTGTAGGAGGCCCTGCATGTCCTTTGCTATTTATGGGTAATCATGTGGATCTGAGTAGGTTAGTAATCAGTACCTGTATATTCTTGGAAGGACAATGACTCTACACTGAATAGTGTCATTTATCAGCTTTATAAAAAGCACATGACTTCTGGCCAATTAGAAAGTGCAGACCATACTCAGGTGTTGGCCAGTGATAAATTATAATTAATAACTTAAGTTCCAGGACTTGATTCAACTCAGGTAAGGTGAACAAATTCATCAGTAGTGAGAAAAGACATAGATAACCTCCTTAACTTCCACTCAGTTCAGCAAGAATTTCCATTACTTAGATTTACAACTTCTTTCACAGAGTTAATGTGTGAGAATGGGGGCTCCGGTAACCGGCACCCATCATCCCAACTGCTCAGGAGGCAGAGGCAGAAGAATTGGAAGTTCAAGGCCATCATGAGCAACTTCATGAGATCCTGTCTCAAAACAAAATATAAAAAGGACTGAGGATGCAGCTCAGTGGTATAGCATTTGCCAACATGTGTAAGCCCTCTGGGTTCAATCCCCAGTACTTGGGTTAGAATAGGGTGCTGAAGATATTACACCTCCTACTCTGGTTATCTCAGACTAATTTTATGACAGGTTCATGGTGATTTTTTGACGCTGCTTAAGAATTCTGAGCCAGGCGCAGTGGCACATGCCTGTCATCCTAATGGCTCCTGAGGCTGAAGCAAGTGGATGGCAAGTTCAAAGCCAACCTCAGTGACTTAGTGAGGCCCTAAGCAACTTAGTGAGACCCTGTCTCAAAATAAAATAGAAAAAGTGCTGGGGATTGGCTCGTGGTTAAGTGCTCTGGTGTTCAATCCCTGGTACCAAAAAAATAAAAGAATTGTTATAGGATAATAGTGTTTTTATATTTTGTTTCAACTGTCTGAGAGCATTCTGTACCTTCATTTTAGGGGGATATCTTGAAGTTACAGGAAGGACCAAATTGACCTGAGGAGTACCAGCCTGCTTCACAATTTTATTTTTCAGAGAATTGAGTTGTTTTTCAAGCCATCAAGGTCTCATCTAGTCCCCTTCAAGACCTTGATAACATTGTCCAGTTGCAAAAGCAGCAGGTTTTTAGCTAAAAATTACTCTGCTGTTTGGTTCCATCACCTGAAAAAAAAAAAAACATTTAAAAGAAATACCACTAGTATCTTATTAGCCATTAACAGTGGAGCATGAATTTCCAAAATAGTGCCTTGCAGCCTAAAAATGTGAATTATAAATAAGTCTCTAACATTTAACTGTGAGTGAATAGGGGCTTTCAAGGACATTGGGCTCATTTGTTTTTTATAAGTGTAAGGTGGAATTGAAACCTTTTTCTTATGCCTGCAGGCAGTCATCCAGTAAATATTTAGTAAGCCCCTCTGCTGGGCAGGCCCCATGCCGGACACTTGGAATACAGACTGCCCTTATGAAGACCAGATCAGTGAGGAAGATAGGTAGTTAGTCCCAGAGCAGTCAGTAATTGTCTTTATGGTGACCACAGTGGCAGAGAAGGCCTGCTAAGAGAGAGGACACCCCAGGGACAATGAGCGGAGCCTGGCTTGGAGGTCAGATGGCCAGAGTCCTGCTATGGAAACTGAGCACAGACTGGGAAGATGTGAGGCAAGGAAACCCAGGCACAGCCCTGCAGGCCAGCTCAGTTACTTTTTTTTTTTTTTTGGTACTGGGGATTGAACCCAGGCATGCTTTAACCACTGAGCCATAAACCCAGCCCTTTTATAAATACCTTTATTTTATTTGTTTATTTTTTTGTGGTGCTGGGGATCAAACCCAGTGCCTCACACATGCTAGGCAAGTGCTCTACCACTGAGCCATAACCCCAGACCCCATCCCTTTTATTATTATTATTATTATTATTATTATTATTATTATTATTATTATTGTCTTATTCTGAAACAGGGTCTTACTAAGTTGCTAAGGCTGGCTTTGAACTTGGGATCTTCCTATCTCAGCCTTCTGAGTCCCTGAGATTACAGGTATATGCCACCAAACCCAGCCCAACTCAGATACTTTTGAATTTCATTTTAAAAAGAGTGGGGAAACCATTCAATCAATGGAATACAGTCGCATCTACCTGTGGAAAGTGAAACCGTGGCTACTGCAAGTAAAGCAATGGGAAGGGAGTAAGTGTGGGTGGGGAGATGAGTTAGTCCAGAGAGGGGTGCTGCTCTGCACAGCTGGTGGTAGAGTGGGGATTGAGGCAGCTCTGGCCTGTGGAACATGCAGGATGTGATGATGGATTAGTCCTCAGATGAAGGAGAGCGAGTAGTGGCAGAAGGTTCCCCCATGTTGGACTGGGCTATGTGGGTGGGAGAAGAGAAAGACCAGTTCAGACATAATGAGACTGAGACACATATGAGCTTGCCCGTGGTGATGCCCAGGATGCAGTTGGTTTAGGATGATACAACCACCCAAGAGGGGCTGGGATGGAAAGCAGGGGAAGTGTTGGTTGGTGGTAATACAGGTATACATTGAGAAGTGGACAGAATCTGGGCCTAAGCTCTGGGAACTCAGAGGGAGAGAAGCCAGTAAAGAAAACTGCTAAGGAAGTGGAAGGCACACCAGGAGAGTTCCATGCTGTTGAAGCAAAGAAAACTGAAGCTTCAGCATGAGGGTGAGTTGAAGGGGCCAGCTCTGCAGAATGCTACCCAAAGACCAAGTAAGACAGCATCACCTTTTGCTTTCAGTGACAATGACAAAATCTAACATGTAGTTTCTGTGTAATGCTCTCTAGAAAATGCTGTCCTTTCCTCTCTGTGGGAAGGGGAGCAGCCTCTCAGGCAGTGAAAGTTGTCAGTTTGAACCTGAGGGCACTGTGTGCTCCCAGCATGGCCTGGCCACCCTCTTCCATCTCACTTCCTGGGCCAGGCTTATGTCTACCACCAAAGCCATCCTGAGGATTATCCAGGAAAATGGAAAGAACTTTATCCACTGCCAAGAGCTGGACGGATTATTTTAGTCAGCTTTTTCGCTGCTGTGACTAAAGGCTCCGACCAGAACAACTGTTAAGGAGGAAAAGTTTATTTGAGGGCTCACAATTTCAAAGATCTAAGTCTAGAGAAGGTCAGCTCCCTTCCTCGGAGCTCAGGGTGAGGCTGAACATCATGGCAGAAGAGTGTGGCAAAGGGAAACAGCTCACATCATGGTAATCATATAGCAGAGAGAGACTCCAGCTCTGGATACAAAATATATACCCCCATAGCCACGCCCCCAATTAGCCACTTCCTCCAACCACCTGCCTCTCATTACCACTCAGTTAATCTGATCAGGGATCAATTCTCGGATTGGGTTAAGAGTCTCACAATCCAATCATTTCTCCTCTGAAAATTCTTGCATTCTCACACATGAACTTTTGGGAACACCTCACATCCAACCCATAACACGGATCTTACTTTTAAAAGATGTGTCTAATTCAGCCCAAAAGTTGCTAAGGACGTTTGGAGACCTTTGGTGGCTAGGTGCTTATCCATTTGTCATCAGCTTTTGCTCATGTTCTCTAGCATTTGCTTTGCACTTGGGGTAACCGGATGGTCTCACAGAACCTATCCAGCTGGAGGCCAGACCTAGGGAAGTCACCAGAGTAAACATGTGTTTGTT
Source organism: Ictidomys tridecemlineatus (assembly GCF_052094955.1). Lineage (NCBI taxonomy): Eukaryota > Metazoa > Chordata > Mammalia > Rodentia > Sciuridae > Ictidomys > Ictidomys tridecemlineatus. The sequence continues at coordinate 115,943,750 of NC_135479.1, read as the reverse complement.
GAACCTAAGTAATTTCTCCCAGATGCTCTGAGACAACCCCCCCGACCACCATCCCCACCAAAAAGTAGAAGAGCAGAGGGAAGCTACACGTCTGTTGAAGAGTCACCACGCAGGACACAAGTTGAAGCTCTAAAACTTCTTGGACAACAGGGTGTGAATGAAAATATGTTGGAAGGAAAGTAGGATTTTGGTTATGAGCAGCAACTCTAGACCCCAAGACTGCCAAGGACCAGTCCCAGCTTTCTTCCTTAGATGTGTGATTCTGGGTACATCCGTTCACATTCCTGTGCCTCAGTTTCCTCATTTGGAAACCTGGGAATGACAATAGCCTTTGCTTTATGAGGCCAAGAGGAAGCATAACTGAGGTTGTTCATAGAAAGCCTCAGAACCTCAGCATACATACTGAAGTTGCTATAGTTACTGACATGGGTACCTTAGACTAAAATCAAGAGGAATGAGTTTTCGAAGTTTGAGCTCCTGTATGTCCTGCAATGCAGAATTCTTGAATTCATTAAAAGATGTTTACCAACAGGTAAGCATCTTTTCATATTTTAGGAAGAATATTGTTACAGTGCTAAGAGGAATTCAGTTATGTCATTAAGAGAAAAAATATCTAATAGTTTTTAATTGGCTAGCTGGTAAGTTAGTGAAGAAGTAAAGTTCATCAGCACTGCAGACCAAGAGGCCAAGCTTGAGAAAACCCCTCAACCTTGCTGCACCTCACCTTCCTTACATGTACATACAGTACAGTGATATTTAGTTTGCAGGACTTTATATATATATATATAATATTTGATACTGGGGATTGAACCCAGGGGCATTTTACCACTGAGCCACATCCCCAGACCTTTTTTGCACTTCATTTCAGGTCTCAGTTGCTTAGGGCCTCACTAAGTTGCTGAAGCTGGTTTTGAACTCATGGTCCTCCTGCCTCAGCCTCCCGAGCCACTGGGATTACAGTTGTGCGCCATTGTGCCCAGCTCCAGGATAATTTTGAGAAAAAAATAAACCATATACATAGTAACCTGGCACAATGCCAGACACAAGAAATGGATTGATTTTGCTAGGTGAATATTTTGTTATTTTGGAAACAATAATTGCAAAGTATTGTTAGTTTTTATCTTAACAATTCTCTGTGTAGACAGCATTTTTCTATTCCCCGCTTTCCTTAATGCCTTTGCATACCTTCCCTGGTTACTGTAAAACCTGGACTTTTCCATCTTCTTTTGAGGGACTGAGAGCAGCCCTTCCTTTGTGCCTGTCTGTTTGCTGTTCGTTTTGCCAGCATCCCCATCCTTGCCTGTGGTTGTACCCCGCTTAGCAGGGCCAGCTGCCACCTTGGGAAGTCAGCTCTTCCCAGGGAAGCCCAGAGGACTTTTCCCTGGAGAAACTCTGCCTCTTAATGGATGCTCTCTCCAGTGAGTCTTGCCATCATTTCCAACATGTGTAATTATGATCCCGTTTTTGCCACCAAATGGCTACACCAAGTCTCATCTCCTACCAGTATCTAAACAAACCCCAAAAGAAGATAAGAGATCTTATGTTGTCTGAATAGTAAGTTTCGAGGGCACTAGGGATACAGCACCTCCAGAGTGATCCTTTCACCAGGAAGGTGGGCACCAGGCAGTCCAGTCAGAGATTACCTGGGTTTCAATCCTAGCTCTGCCACTTACTGCCTTTGTCATTTTGAGCCAGGCATAACTTCTTTATGTCTAAATTTGCCCATTTATAAAATAGGCTAGTAATTACAGATAGTGAGTTAATATATATGAAACATTTAGGATAGTACCTGGCACCTGGTAAATACCTAAATAAGTTCAAAAAGAGGGTAGTGCATGAAGGGAAGAATCTTTACTTCCCATTACCAGCCTGGTTGTTCCTATCCTACATCTTGTCTTTCCAGGGTGACGGTTCCCAGTTGCATGCAGTCTGAGCATGCTCAGTGGGCAAAGCAGGAAATAGGAAAATCAGTGTAGCTTTTCCACCTCTTGGACACACACTGAGGCCCTCAGCCAGAAGAAAGCACTGTAAGGATAATTCCACTTCAGAACCTGGAGTGTTAATTCATTGGCACTACTGAGAAGCAGCCTTTATGTCACTTAATCATTAACTCTAGGCATCCCAGTATGTCCTGTGAGCTGCAGCCCGCTGGTCAGGGGCAGAGTGGCCTTTTGTTCCTAGACGTTATTAGCATCAGCACAAAGCCGGATGACTTCCTTGCTGGGCTTTTGCTCTGTTATTTCGGTAGCTGAACAGAAATTAGGAAACCACTGGGAGCCAGGCTGGCAAAGTGGATGCTCATTGTCTGGGATGGGGCCTGCCCACAGCTTCTGACAGTCGTCACAGTCACATGAATGTCTGAATCACACTCATGCTTCAGGAAGGCATGCTGTCTGTGTGGACATAAGGAACCCTGCTTCCCAGCAGATCCCAGAGGGGCTTTTTGTCCTCACTTGCCTGCCCTGCAACAGGAGGTGTGACCTTATCTGCCCATCCCAGGATCCCACCAAACTGAGGAAGTTGGGATGAAATTCCTACGCCGTAGTTTAAAATGCTGCTAAGATTTGAAGTCCTTGTGCCCAGACCTCTTCCTATATTTTTAAGGAATGAGAAAGCATTTTATACTCAAAGCATTTCAGACTGGTCCCCTAGAGTTAGGCAGCTGCTGCCCTCCCCCCTCTCCAGGATGCCTCCCGTGGATATAGGGTGTGCTTCCAGTGCCCGCTGGTCTGGGCACCACACACCTGCCTTCCATGGCCCAGGGTCTTCATGGAGCCTTTTTTATTAGATCTAGTCTGTTTCTGGTATTCCACAGTTTTCCTTCTTATTTATAACCACAGAACTATGACAACAAAATAGTTTCACTCAAAGAATTATTTCACATGACATTTAAATTGAATTGTTTTCATCTCAACTCTTGTTTTCAGGGAGCAGTTTTATAGAATCATAGAGCCTATGAAACATAAGGGACTTCAAAAGTGATCTGAACCAATTCTTCTCTGAAAGCAAGAATCCCTTTGAGACACAGTATTCTTCAAACAGGGTCATTTAACCCGTTTGGCATATCTTGCCTTACACATCCATGGACTTGATGTGGTACCTTCTAATATTAGAAAATGTATCTTGTTATTGATTGAAGTCCTTGTGATAGCTCTGCATTGATGCCAATTATGCCAAATAAACTAAAATGCCTTCCGCATCATTCTTTGAAATGTTTTAGGGTAATAATCCTATTCTTCTCCAAACATCAACCCGTTTCTTTCTAAATATGATATAATTTAACATCTTCAGTATCATCTCAGGTGTGCTTGCTAGAGTGGCCCTCTCTTTAATAAACTGGCTTTATAATATGCTTAATAACACTCAGTGTGCATCATAACACTCTGCATCTGAGGCTCTGCAATAGTCAGCTGTCCTGTTTCTGTGGCAAAATACCCGAGAAAAAACAACTTAAAGGAGGAAAGGTTTATTTTGGCTCACAGTTTTAGAGTTTTCTATCCATGGTTATCTGGCTCTACTCTTAGGGGCCTATGGTGAGGCAGAACATCATGGCAGAGAGCCTATGGTGGAGCAAAGCTACTTACCTAATGATTGCCAAGAAGCAGAGAGAGAGAAAGAGAGAAAAAGGCTGAGATCCTTGAAGGTTATGCCCCTGATGACCTGCTTCTTCCAACAAGGCCCTACCTCCTTGAGTTTCCACCACCTCCCAAAAGCTGGGGACCAAGCCTTCAACCCATGGGACTTTGGGAGGACATTCCAGATCAAACCTATAACAAGGGCTCATTCAAAGGCTTTGGAATCATGACAGAAGGAATTTGAGGCTTTCGACTGCACCTGACTTGTGCACTTTCCTGCAGAGCCATCAGCACCAGGTATTACAGTCGTGCTATTTTTGTCCAGGAAAACCCAAGTAGCTGTTCTTCTTGGGGAAACAGAGGCTCAGAGATGCTAAGGAGCTGGTGACTAATCACATAGACTAGCATCCATAGAAAAGGCAGGACAGAATTCTTCATTAAGACAGCCCGAGGCTCAGGCAGCTAACACCTTTGTCTCTCTTTCTTAGAGCACAGAGACTGACTTGTGCATGTGTGTGCTTGATAGCACTTGGCCACGGGGCTGCCTGTGCATCAAAAGTTGCCCTGGGTGTGCAAAGAAAAGGCTTCGTTTAGGCAGCTAATTAAAGTAGATACAGAGAGAAAGGAATGACATCTCTCTAGCCTGTCTAGCTTTACTAGTGTTTTCTGGTTGTTTCTGTGAAGAAATGAGAGGGTACAGTGAAATTAGAGAGAGAAAATGGCCACTTGAAAAAGCAAAAAAAAATCCTTCACTTTGGATATGCAGATGCCTCAACCTACTTCTTGCAAATCCATGATGGCGGCACAGCCAGAGCCAGACACAGAGTACATCTGGTTTAGCCCTTACCAACTGGGCAACATGCTGGCCTGAGTGTGCCTTGATTTCCCTTTCTGTCAAATGGGAGTGATGACATAGTAGTATCTATCCCAAAGCGCTGTGGTGGGAATTAAATGTGCTAATAAGAATAAGAGCTCAGAACCATCATAGGAAGCTCTGCCTATTTGTTCTTACTGACAATGATGATTATTATCTTATTATTATTATTTTTATTTCATTTATTAGGTTGCTGTGTAATGAATTCAGAGGATGACTGCTTTATCATTCTCGTGTCTTACTAAAATAGATGATTTGGAATCCCAGTTTGGGTTGCAAGGAATCATGTCCTTGCCCTGCAGTGATTGGTTTGCCATGGTCTTTCCAAAGCTGCAACTTTAGCAACTGGTAAATGGACAAATGAAGTGCCCAGAAGTTTGAATACCTCATGTCACACATACAGCTCCTGTGCAACTTGTATGGACTCGTCCTGTTTAAAGCGAGGAGCATGTGTGATGTGCAGTCCATTCAAAAGACCACACTGGGTCCTTTCATTCCTAGTGCCTTTGAACAGAGCCCCTGTATTCAGGGGATGGTTTGAGGTACTTCCCAAGGAGCCCGACGTGATGCAGCACAGGCTGCTTTCCTGTCCTCTGGAGGCCAAGCCAGGTCTTCCACACTCACAGTAGGGTCCCTTTTTCACCATTTCCAGGAGGTCACCCAAGCTGAAAAACAAGAGAAGCTCCCAAGGGCAACTCAGAATTCTGCTTTTTCTCACTTCTTATTGTGAATTGCTAGTAGAATTTTGCTTTGTGAGGTAGCACATCCTTGCTCAGGCTCTTGGAATAAACACAAGGTTACCTGATGTGACCCCCTCATGGAAAGGGTGGGTGGAGGTGACTTATTCAAGGTCATAAAACATTCCCTCATTTTCTAAACAAATATTTGGAGAGCGCACTGCTATGTGGTCTTCAGTGTTCACCTTAGTGGCTGTGCGGGACCAGAATCTAGTCTGTTTCTGATCACACATTCTTCCCCTCACTATCACCTTCTGCCCTCCTGGAATGACATGTGACACTGCAGCTATCAGATGTTCATTCCTCAAATGTAGATGTTACCTCTGAGTCTAGATATCAGAAATGTGGTGTGTGTAAAAGACAGGCCCAGGGCAAAGTTTCTTTCTCTTCTATTTGTTTATGTCTTTCTTTATGACTTTTCATCCTTCTGTGTTTTAGTCAGCTTTTTGATCACTGCGACCAAGAGATCTGACAAGAACAGTTAGAGGAGGAAAAAATTATTTGGGACTCATGGTTTCAGAGGTCTCAGTCCACAGACAGCTGACTTCATTTGTCAGGGCCTGAGATGAGGCAGATCATCATGGCAGAAGTGTGAGGCAGAGCAAAGCAGCTGGGAACGTAGCACCAGGAAGCGGAGAGAGAGATCCCCTCAACAAGGACAAAATGTATACCCCAAGGGTACCCAAGTACCCACCTTCTCCAGCCATACCCTACCTGCCTTCAGTTGCCACTTAGTTAATCCCTATCAGGAGATTAATACACTGATTAGGTTAAGGCTATAACCCAATCATTTCACCTCTAAACTCTCCTGCATTTCCTCACATATGAGCTTTTGGGGTTCACCTCATATCTAAACCAGAACATCCTAAAAAGAGGACTTCAGGTAGTCTACAGAGTTTACTCCAGCCACTGTGCACAAAATACACAAGGAAAGAAAGTAGAACATAAAGTGGAAAAGAAAATAAAATGAAAGCAGGAGCAGGGTGGGCTCACAGCATGCCTGCATGACATGGTATCCAGCGCAGTTGCCTGAGGTGGCCCCAGTCCAACCCTGAGAGTCTTAGCACCAAAGAAAAGAGGCATACTCAAGCAGCCCGGAGTTGGGAGTTGTGCTGTCCATCAGAGAAGAGCAAACCAGTCACTCAGGGCGGTTTTCTGGGGCCGCTGAAAGCCTGCACACTTGTCCGGGAGTGGTTGGGTGGATTCTGCTTTGAAGGCTCGGGATAATATTCCTGCCATAAACACAGTGATTACTCATATTCAGCTATTCCAATGACATTGTAAAATGCCATTTTATGGCACTACAGTTCATCAAAATCACTCTTCCAAGAACTAGAGCACCCTGGTGCAGGCGCACACCTTTCTGCTGATCTAAAGTGATCCAAGAAGGGCATTAGAAAAGGAAAGGAGGACCATTTCACAGCCTTGGTGATGAACATCCGTGAGGGCGATTTCTTACAACCAGGCCTTTAGTAAGAATGCTAGTACTTAAGGGTTGAGGCAGTATTCTCTGGCAAGAATTTAAAGAGCAAAAATGCTGCAGGGTCAACTTGGGATAAATGTGTTACTTTTGGAAGTCCCCTGAGCAGGGAGACAGGATTAATATTTCCTCATTACAATTAACTAACCTGTTCACTTGATAGTACAGACCACAGCCTCCACCTGGAGGTATCCTAAGGAGAACATCCATGGGGAGAAATCATAATTTCCCCCAAAAAAGTCATTCTTGGGGGACACTAACTGAAGACAACAGGTGCTAAAAGATCCTACAGACCTACTCCATAGAGTAAGACAACAGCCATTTTAACCTAAAAACAAAATTACAGGATAGATGCTATCAATCATCCCTCAAACAGGAAAATATACTTAGAAACTTATAAGAGCCCACCAAATGGCTAATTTTAAGGGATATCCCTTTTGACAATGTTCCAAGAAGATTTAGATGAAAATAAACTTCTCGGCCATGGAGAACCTATCAAGAGTTTTAGAGAAATTGACAGAAGGACCACTATAAATGTTATGCATCATTTGAATATAATCTAAAAATACTGTTTGAGTCTTCCCTGCCGCATTTGTTCCAGCTTAGATTCTTATTCCCTTATTTTATCTTTCTATCTTTCTTTAAGATGGCAAATGGGTACCTTGTCAGCACTAGTTATAGGTGACTATCTTTTTAGATACATATTCTCATGTCCTATATGTACTCATTTATGTACTCATAAAAGGATTTTCTGGCCAGTAAGGGCTAAGGAAGGGCATAAAAAGGCAAGGACCTGGTCCCAAGCTCTGCAGGCTGTTGTTTATCTAGTGCAGTATTCAATACGGCAAACATCAGTGACGTCAGCCCAGAGTGAGAAATCATGGGAGATAAAACCTGAAATGGAGACATCTTTCAACCTAGATTGTGAAGTTGGTAATGATGTGATCTAAACTGTAAGTATTGATTGGATGAAAAGTGCCACAAAAAATGTAAGGGGATACTCACATCCTCTGGGGCCCCAAGTTTCTTAACTCAGTTCAGTTCAACAAACCTTGATGTATAGCCAAGCCCTGTGCAAGAGGTGGAGGGTTAAGAGAGAATCAAGCATGGGCCTTGTCCTCAAGGAGCTGCTTCAAACAAGAGTCATTGGAGCTCTGTAACAGTGCCTGCTTGGAGCCCTGGTCTTTCTTTGACATGTTTTGATATGTCCCCTCAAAACCCCCATGCCCAGGAGGAGAGAGAGCAAACATCTTTCCAGGAAAGACACCAACATTGAGACACAGCAGCTGGAAATTGGCAGGGTGCCCTTAGAAGACTGAGGAAGTAATTTATTTTTCCAGCTTCACCACAGGAACTGAAGCCCGGGCATATGCCTCCATGTGTCAGCAGTGGCTGATCGGAGTGAGATCACTCTTAATTATTAGTCACTTTTGAGTGTCTTCCTCCAAAACTGTGGAGTACTTGGGAAGCAGACTCTCTTGAGTTGTAATCAATACTGTATACACCTTGCCCAGGAACCTGCCTGGCATGTAATTATAAAACAGTATTGATTCCTGGCAGAGGGGTTGAAAATGTACAAATTCTTCACCAAAAAAAAGGCTAAATCTTCAGAAGGCTTAATTTTTCTCCCTCAAGAAAGAGACCAATGGTTGGAGTTCAAAAAAAAAAAAAAAACAACAACTTGAAATATTAGATAAATTAGGGCTATTTCCTGCCAGGAGACAGATCTGTACACATAATTATTTTATTCTCTGGGCTGGCACTGATTCACTTCTGTTGAGTGTTGGAAACGTCTCTGTTTTGGGTCTGTAATCCAAATTATTCAGTCGGTTCCTATGATGATGTTTTCTCCGAGTGTCCTCCAGTGTTGTTTTTCTATAAAACAAATAATTGCTTGTCTGGTACCAATGAGTTCCTGCTTTTCCTGCTCTTCTTTGTCATACCATCTAGTATGCCCCATGGCCAGGAGCTCCACCCTCTCAAACATGCCCATCATCACCAAATTCTGCCCATTTTATTTTGGCTGGTTTCTGATTTCTGCTTCTCAGTTGGCATCCACTGCAGTCCTATTTGAGTGACTGAAATCTGGATAGGTTTCAGTCTTCCTTTTGGCCGCATCTCCAAAGGCGGCCTTTGTGAAACACCCTCACAGTCTGCCTTTGCTACCTCCTCCATGCCCCGTCACCCCTTACCTCACTCAGAGAAAGTCTTCATACTGCCTTTTATCTTCCAGCCTGGCCTCTTCCCATGGCTGTTGGGGCCGTTTTGAAAATGCATATCTGATCGTGTCATTTGGCTGCAGCAAGCCCTCGCTCCAGTGGCTCCCTGTTACCTGTAATCTAAGATGGACAACTGCTCACCAATCTGGATATGATAGATGTTGACTCTCAAATAAGGCAGCTTACTTCCCAAGACTCAGAGGTTCCCGGAAGATGGTGGATATGGAGGACTGCAGTGAGGGCTACAGTGGGAAAGTTGCTTTGGGGGCTTCTTGGCATTTTGAGTAGCTGTGGTTGGCTTAGCTGGGGCTTCGACAGTGAGCTTTTGCTCAAGGCTCCTTCTCTGGTTGTGCAGAGCTGGCTTGTCAGTGTGAGATGGTTATGATCCACTCTGTCCCAGGAACCTCATGCCTCCATAGCCACAAGGTGAAGGGTCCTTGAGAATCTCTCAAGGGAGTGGGCCCCTTGGTCTGTTCCTTCTGAACCTTGTATTTAAAGAACAAATCTCAGTGCCAGTACAGCGATCTGACACAAAAGGCCCTTAGCCTTTCTCAGATGGGTGCTGAGGACATGTTGTATGGAGAAACACTTGGTTTTGTGTGATAGTCCTATGCACTGCAACATTTTTGGCATTTCTGGCCCCTCGTAGTAAATGCCAATCATGTTCCTCAGTCACTGGGACAACCTGAAAAAAAAACCTTCCCATGCCCCCACAGTTCTGGGTGACCAGATATGGGTAACAGTACCACCCCCACTTGAGAACCATCAGCTCCTATAACCACTTGGCTTCATTTGAACTTCCCCTAAAATGTTCTCTTTTCTGAGAATACAATTAATGACCAGATCGTTCTGTCACTCCTCTTTTCCCTTCATCTGATACAATCTTAAGAGCTTAGATGCTGGTGACACATTGCTGACTTTGAAATCAAGCCGTTAATTAAGGGCCATGACCTTGAACAAGGGCATGACCTTGAACAATTACTTAAACTCCCTGTTCCTCAGTTTTCCCCTATAAAATGTGGATAATAGTATGATATTTAGCTCCGAAGACCTGTGAAGATTAAATAAAGCATCTAAGGCATTTATCCCACTGTCCAGTATCAGGGGCTCGGTAGTGGTTTGAGATAATGACTGTCAGTGATCATGATGATGTCTCTTAGCATAAGGTCTTACTGGGACGGAAGTAGAAGTTGATGCTTACAAAGGAATAATTCTGAAAATAGGCAGCTTGGTATATGAGAAAGAGTCTTGGCCTCGGTGGGACTTAGTAAGTTCTGTTCCCCCTTAGCCACTAGTGTTACTAGTAACTGTATAGTCTTGAATGTGCCCTTCTCTCCTCTGGTTCTTAGATTCTCTATAAAATATTTCTGTTTTGTGGTGTCAAAAAGATTGAATGTCACAGCACAGTAGAAAATCCTGTGAATAGTTTGATGATAGGTAATAAGCAGCTGTCAAGTCTTGGCCCTTCCTAGCCCTGGTTTGAAAATCCACCCACCCCTGGGAAAGCACATAACAGGAACTCCTTGGTGAGAGTCCTCTCACATTGTACATGGCAGGTGTTCTGCATGACCCCCTCCCTGCCCTGTGCCCCCAGTAGCCAGGTCACACAGAGCCTTGGAGCAGTCGGCATCTCTCTCTAGGTGCTCAAGTCCATGTCCAGCAGGTTTCTTACAGCACACCCCCTGCCCCCACCCAGCTCCTGTCCACTGCCATCATGGTTGTCTGCTTATGGCCCCACAGCAACAAAGGCGAGAGAAGGAACTGAGGAAGCAGCAGGAGAGGGAGCAGCGCCGGCACTACGAAGAGCAGATGCGCCGGGAGGAGGAGAGGAGGCGGGCGGAACATGAGCAGGTAACATGCAGCAGGATGGGAGTTCCAGGCTTGGTCCCTATGTGACCACCGTGTGTCTGCCATGCTGTGGGTCACCTTCTCCTGGACTCTCGGTTAAGGTTTTTATTCTTTCTCCAGCAACTGTTCTCACCTATTCAAAAAGTCAAAAGCACAGCCTTGGCAATGGGCATTGGTTCAATCTTGCTCTCTACCCAGGCCAGAGTCCCCTGACATGCCTGGGTCTTCAGATTCACAGCCCCCGGGGGTCTGATGAGAAGGTAGCACTGAAGCATGAAAAACAAACTAAGCCCTACTCCTCCAGTGAGGGGAGGTTTTCCTCTCTTGTATTCCTTGTGCATTGATTTAGACCCCTCTCTTTGCTAGATTCATATTCTGATAGCAAGTGAGCCTGCAGGAGGATTCCATTGCAAAGATGGTGCATGATGGCATTTCACAATTGTTTTACACCTGCTGCTTACACAAGAGCCTTAGAACTTTATAACATTGTTAGTTCTGGGTACTCCATAAAGAGAGGAACCTGGAATGGAAAGCTTTTAAAACGTAACTGTGGGTTTATTAAAACCAAGTAGTAACAGTAAAATGCCAAGCCATCTCAGTCAGCTGTTGCAGGCAGAGGGCTGGTGCTTCTGACTATGTTGAAAGGCTTTGGCTTTGGCTTGGCAAACTCTTCCTGTTTGATAAGGGTGTTGGGTATTTTTTCCCCTCCTTCCTTCTGTACTTTTCTTGCAGCACTTGTCACCTTTGAAATTACTGGTTCTTTTTCTCTCTCTTTCTTTCTTTCTCTTCCTCCGAATTCTCTGCTGCCTACCTCTCCAGGAATACATCAGGCGACAGTTAGAGGAGGAGCAAAGACAGTTAGAGATCTTGCAGCAGCAGCTACTGCATGAACAAGCTCTACTTCTGGTAATGGGAAAGCCACGAGCCAGCTGTACTGCTCTGTGTTCATTGTGTGTGTGTGTGTGTGTGTGTGTGTGTGTGTGTGTGTGTGTGTGCAGTTCCAAAGAAGGTGCTGGGCATGGTGACACATGTCTATAATCCCAGCTCCTTGGGAGGTCAAGGCAGGAGGGTTGCAAGTTTGAAGCCAATCTCAGCAACTTAGCAGGCACAGACTCAAAAAGGGCCAGGGATATAGTTCAGTGATAAAGCACCCCAGTATCCTACCTAAAAGGAGGGGGGCAGTTCTCCAAGCCTTGAAGACTGGAAAATCTCACAGAAACTTAATGCATTTCCTGACCCAATTTGCCAAGGCCTAATACTTTTAATACAATTGTTATGCATTCTTTATTAAATCCATCTATTTGTGAAACTCTAACATGAATCCAGCCTTATTATAAGTTCAGACTGCTTTTGAGACCCACTGTGTTTATTGCAGAGTAATTTTTGAGACCATTTGCACCATGCTGGAATACAATCACAGCAAAATGCACCTTTTCCATAAGAACCCACTCTGTTCTGCAGTCATATTTCATTTGCAGACTATTAGTTTTACCCTTATGATGGGAACATTTTGTGTTCCCTGCTCATGCGGCGTCCACTTGAAGTACTTTTTTTTTTATTATTATTGCATTGCTCTCCAAATGGGCTGCTTGGTGTATTTTTTTTAACTGAACTGATATTTTTTAGCCTGTACTTAAGCTTGCTAATGACTTTTGTTCATCCAAGTTTTATTAAACAAAAAATGATTTAGTTTTATTTAGTTCTGTACTTAACTATGCATGTTTGAATGATTTAATTACTAAATAGGAAGTGGTTGGCTATTATGGGGGTTGTGTGCTGACCATCCAAATGTCCTTGTTACTGCCATTTTCTCGGTTGCAATTCATCAGGGACAAGTCACTTTGAGTGTGGTGGTAGTTTGTAGGATCGCCACTAAAACGACAGTCTTCTCCTCAAATGACACATTCTTGTGTGGATACTAACCCAAAACTGGAGTTTATTTCTGTGCATACCCTGACCTCCTCCTGTATTTCTATTAATGTGTAAGGTCCTTTGTTGTTTAGATTTTTGCCTCACTGCATGCTTTGTCACTACTGCCCCGTGGTTTTTCCTGGGATGATTTGGCCGGTTTTTTGTTTGTTTTGTTTTGTTTTTAACTCATCTTTCCTGGTCTGGGCAGGAGTATAAGCGCAAACAATTGGAAGAACAGAGACAAGCAGAAAGACTGCAAAGACAGCTTAAGCAAGAAAGAGACTACTTGGTTTCTCTTCAGCATCAGCGTCAGGAGCAGAGACCCATAGAGAAGAAGCCACTGTACCACTACAAAGAAGGCATCAGCCCCAGTGAGAAGCCAGCGTGGGCCAAGGAGGTAAGTAAGCAAGGGTAGCCATGCCCTCCAGCCAGCTTTCCCCTGCACAAATGCATCCCTCAGAAGTGCAGAGTCCACTCCATGCCATAGTTGGAAGACAGCTCATCACAGGACACAATTTTTGCCACTGGAAGAACCACAACATCCTTTCTGTAGAGAAATAGCCAGGCATCTTACTCTGCTGTGGTTCTATTTTGTGTGTGCGTCTTTGTGGTCATAGTGGGGTTTTGTAAGTAAAACAGGAAGTAGAAAAATACTTTTCCTTATATGAGTCCAGCTGAAGTTATAGCAGAAGGAATTTTTTTTTTTTTTTAAACTGATTTCTCCTTGGAAGAGTGGGATTAGGGCTTGGGAGATTGCAGGCAAACTCAAACTCATTTACTGTCTGTACCTGGAGCCTGGACAACATGTGGGTATTGTCATTAATACTACCCTGTTCATTGTGCAACAGCGGGCGCACAATGGACCTCAGTAGTGACCAGAGGTCACTCATAGTTATCCAGTAGATCCAAAGTAATGGTCCTGAATTTGCTCTACAACTAGAGTAAGGGTGGGTTTTTAGCAACTTAGTTCTGTGATGAGCTGGTTTAAAAATGTGATTAAAAAAAAAAAACTGGATCAGAGAGGGAAAAAAGGGTGATAACAAAATGGGTAAAGGAAACAAACAAAATACTAGCTCTAGCCAAGATCAGCCACTGCTCAGGGAGCCACTGTGTCTGCTCCTGTACATGACACCCTGGTTTTCAGTTGTTATTACTTGTGGCACCTAGTGACTTCCTTTATTTTCTTGTGAGCATAGCTTGTCACTTAAAAGGATGTTTTGGGTTACTTTGTATTTTTATCTAACTTCTTTAGATATTTATAGCTAGAATTTTTTTTCAAATTATCTAGACAACAATACTACCAGAACTAGATTTCTTATATAAGATCTTGTTTTTATAAAAACAGTTCTTTTTGTTTTTCTAACCTATTTTACCTGTATACAGGAAATGCTGAAAATGATATCTTGATGTTAATTATGGTGGTTAATGGAAGGTGGAAATTTTTTTAAAAACTGAATTTTTCTTTTAAACTTTTTTGTGGTTCCATATCTTCTTAAAATCCTTCATGATTATCATGCATTATTACAAAATAACTTTTATCTTTAAAATCTTTAAAAAATTAAGTCCATATAGAAGATTAGTTTTGACAAGGGGAAGTACATTTTTCATGGCTTTCCTTTAACATTTGTAAATATGATCCATATTTACCTCTGTCTGTAACAGCTACTCTTTCTCTTAGATCAGTAACTCAGTTTTGTAATCCTACTCCCAGGTACAGCAGCGACCCCTTAATAATCCACCTGTTCTTCCAGCTAAGCAGAATCACTATGCTGCTAAACAGCAGCTGACACGCTTCCTGGCTGGCGGAGGTGTGCCATCTTCCTCCACTGCCAAACTACTTTCTAGCCATGCCAAGTCAAAAGCTCCAGCTAGACCAGACTCACAGAGCCTGACTGTGGCAGGTATTCAGAAAGCTGAAAAACTGACCTCCACAAAGTTAATGCCAGTAGCACCCACAGGAATTCACGATTCCAGATCAAGACCCCTGTTTCAGCGTCGCTCATGGAAGAAAGATGGATCAGCAGCTTGCCCTATTAGACGTGGTTTGGAAGAACAACTGAAACCTCAGGAAACCTCAAGGACTGGAGGGAGATGGCCAAAGCAATCTCGCTCCCAAGGATGTAGCCCAACTCAAGATTTAGAGTCTAAGGCCATTTCTTCGTCCTCTCCTAACATCTCCAAAATGACAAGTCCCCAGCTGCCCATTAGGGCAATTAAGGAGGGCCTTAGACACTCCCATGGACCTCAGGACAGGAGGGGCATGAATTCCTGTGTCTTTACTCTCCTAAGAAATGCTGCATCACTAAATGACTTCTCCTTGATGCATGACCACCAGGCCTTTCGTGTTCCCAGCTCTAAGCATGACTTTAGAAAACAGACACCTGCAGATTCCATCCAAGAGGACTGTGATTCCTTGCAAAGCATCCCAGAATTCCTTCTTTCCCCTAGGCAGCTCCCTCATGCACAAATGCACCAGAAAAGATGGGACAGCGTGGAGCAGTTTCCATTTCCTCCCTTCGGCCTCTACCCAGTCTATTCTGATTTGAACTTGACCACTTTAGCTTCATTGTTTTCTGGGTGCTGTTTGTCCTCATCATTAAACTTCCTGGCCTGTCCTCTCTATTCAGAACAAGTTCACAGTTCCCAAGCTTTCAGGAGCCCTGGCATCCCTGGGGACAAGTTTCTGCAGATGTCATCGAGGCCATTTTCTAGACCTCCTAATTTCCCTATGCTTCCTAGCCAGGCTCCTAGCAGGAAGAGAAATCTCCCTACTGGGCGTGCAAACGGTATGGCTGTGTCATCAAGCACTCCTGATGTGAGGGTCCTTGGCCAGCCTAAGTCTGTGCCACCTCTGGTGGGTGACATCTTCCAAGGTCCCTGGCTTCCCAGTCGCCTGGTGTTCCTCCTTTGGGCTTCATGCACTTCCAGACACATGTGGGGAATCCTTTGGGAGTTTCACATGTAATCCTCTCCTCCTGGGTGTGGTTAACATACTCCAGCTTCCAATTAACCCTGCATCTAGTCATCAAACTATTCCCAAGTCTTAGAGTGGGTGATTATATTTTAGAAGAAATAAAATTATTTAGATGGTAAAAAGTGACAGTGCTAAATTTGGGACTGAAGCAACTAGTATACAAATCAGAACCTTCTTTGGTTTGATTCATCATTTTTTGAACACCCGATTTCATTCAATTGGGAATAAAATGAACATGAGAATTCTTATCTTCTTGATCTTGTAATGCTTCTCATCAGCCATGTACGAACTTTTCTTCTAACTCATTATTTTCAGATCTCATTTCTTATACTAGAAAGGAGAGTGGGGCACAAAGTAGCCAAACAATAACATGCCTCAAGACTTGAAATATGAACAGAATTTATAGCTTAGTGTTTTAACTATTGCCTGATAAGAAAACTTGGGTTAAACTCTTGGGAGGTAAAGAGAACTTTTCAAGTGCATCTTCTGTCAGGATATAAATTTGAAGACATCCTCAGCAGTGAAGAGCAGGCAGCTGTGCCCACGCCACTGTCTCCTGTGACATGGGGTCTGGACATTTTCGGCCCTTGTGCTAAGGAAGACACTACCCAGCCATCTTCTACCCACTTGCAACCTCTTCATTAATCAGCTCCAGCATGTTTCCTAACTCAGCTCTAAAGCTTCTTGTTGGATATTTTTTTCATCTTTGATTACCCTTCCATCCACTTCTTCTCTTGCTCATTGCAGAGCAACCATTTTTCAGTGGTATTATAGTGTTGTCATGCTTCATCCTCTTTGTCTTCGTTCATTTTGTGAAAGAGAAGTGATCATTGCTTCTCATTATCTTTCCCACTTCTTACTGGATACGCACGCTCTGAGCAAATGAAAATGCTTGATCATTTACCAATGGTGTTGTGCTCTTCCTTCCCTCCTTTTCCTGAGTATTCCATCTGTCCTGAATGTCACATTGGCTTTGCTTTTCAGATTTCAGCCAGGAAGGAAATTGTCTCTGAATTAAAAGAACAGATATGGTCATGCCCCCCATCCTGCACCTGCTTTCAAATTCTGTACTATTTCTGGATTGGGATGAAAGTCAGACTTGTTCTGTGAACACAGAAGCATGATGTTCTGTTGAACCTCAGGAAAATTTGAAGGTCTTTTTTTCTCATTTTTTGGACCTTGGGATTCCTTTTTTTTTTTTTTTCTGCTGTACCTTAAAATGGCATGTGATTGTCTGGGCCTGGTAGTAACTCTGTAGCACCCCCCTTCCTTCCCCAAATACATAAAAAAAAATTGCCCTCACACCCAACAGTGACAGAATGCTCTGTTTACATAGTGTTGCACGAGATAGTATTTTAATTTTTTTTTAACACTCCATCATGTTCTCTCTCCGCCATGCGTGTCAGTCATCTGGCTATATTTTTATTTGGCAAACAATGATCTGATCAGGGCCAAGATAGCTTTTTATTTCCCATCATCCCATTGGACCTTGAAATCTCTATATAAAAACTTCTACACTTGGATCTCTCTGTTGTGCACTGATTTTTTTTTTCCATTTTTATATGAGTTACTTTATATATGAGGTTTCCAAATTATGAGTGTTTGCAGCTCTGCTTTTATTGTTCTTCAGTTTCTGCTTATATTTCTTAAGATTTGACATAAAAGAAACCTGGACCCAAATAGTAGGGAGCACCTTTGAGTTTATGTTCTTCCATTTCCTGGCAGTGTGGCCTGGGCAAGTCTTGGGGCCTTCCTGAGATGCACTTCCTGGGCACCTCCAGCCTCACAGTTAGAAGGATCAGGGCAGTCTCATGTGTCTGTTGACACTGAAACTCTGGTACCAATGCAAATCAAGTATGGATTCACATTTAATTCCCAAGGCCACTGCAACCGCAAGGAATGTTTTGTCTTTGTTGTTTCTGATTTGGATTTCACGTGACTGATTCACATGCATCTCTATCACCTCACTCACCTCTCCCCAGTAATAGATAAGCACTTTGCTAAGGACTTGCTTCACTACTTTTAAGTTATGTGCTCCTTTCAAGTGGGATCTATACTTTTTCTTGGAATATTTGTTATAGTGGACCTTAGAAAAGTCATTCTAGCCCTTATCTTCAGACAAGATTGCATTTTAAACATTCCACAGGAATGAGAGTCTCTCCTATGCTCAAAGGTGCCCTGGAGAAGAGAGGATCCTTCTTGTCCAGTAAACATCTGCCTCGTGGTTTTGCCAAAGAACCATATGACTCACCCTTTATGTGCTGGTGAGCACAGGGTCAAAGTATCTAATGAGCACTTAGAAGTTATTTATTGACTTTTTCCCCTTTATCTAGCATTGCCAGTAAAATACAGAAAACACATTATTTTGTTCAGTAAGAGAAAAAAAAATTCTCATACAATTATGCTGAATTTAGCAATTAAGTAAAACCTTCTAAGGCTTGTGTAGACCCAGTGTACCCAACATCATATAAAATATTATGAAAATGACATAAATATATTTAACTGTCTGCATGTTTGAAACTACTTCTATCATTTTGTTTAGAAAACCTCAAAAAATATTCATTATTGTGAAGTGAAACAATCTACAGACTGTTTTCAAATATACAAGCCAGTTTGATAATTGATATTGGTAGAATGTTTCTCCTCTACATGTTTAAACATTTTTATTTATTTTGAAGTTGTTTTATGACTCTTGGAATCAACAAATTTACTTTTAGCTGGGCACAGTAGCACACGCCTATAATCCCAGTGACTCTGGAGGCTGAAACAGGAGATCACGAGTTCAGAGCCAGCCTCAGCATCTTAATGAGGCCCTAAGCAACTCAGCAAAACCTTGTCTCTAAATAAAATATGAAAAAATGGGATCGTGGGGGCTGGGGATGTGGCTCAGTGGTTAAGTGCCCCTGAGTTCAATCCCCAGTACCCTCCCAAAAAAGTTACTTTTTGATCTTCTATATTTGTGTAGCCTTTCTGCATCTCATAGGCCTTGTCTGGCACCCCCATAGTGCCCAGTGGACAGCTCAGCCCTTCTTGAAGTAGAATTGTATTTCTGAGACCAGTTTTTTCTTTCTCTCTATAAGGCTGTAGTAAATAGTATAGTATTTTTGCAGAGGTAATCCAAGCCTCTTTAAAGTTATTTTAGTTAACATGGTAAAATGATTCTTTTAATAAGAAAAAGAAATTGCTTTGATAGTGAAATTTGATCAATCTCTGCTAATCCTGTGCTCTGTGTTCACTGGTAATCCCGTCAACAAGAAACCCTTTGTAATGGGTCTTTGTTGTTATCATCTAGAACCTGGACACTCTATCAGATTTACTAGAAATCTCTTTTGGGTAATGTTCCTGATATTTTATGTCTTGGCAACAGGAGTTGCAGCAGATGCTCTGCTACTAGAATTTTCTGAGTATCCTCAGGCAGATTGAAACATATCTTGATTGTGCCCCAGTTTTTAATCACATATAAGCTTATTCTAGGCAGAGGGGATCTGTTTCTTTTTTTTTTTTTTTTTTGTCTCTTTCTCATATCTATCTCTAATTAGTAGACATACATTGTCATAAGAGGCCTTTTTGCCTGGTCTCAATATATTTAGAAGGACCATCTTCTAAATATACTATCCAGCTTTCCCTCTGAAGCACCATTTCCAGTGTTTGTTTTGGTATCTTTGCTTCAGTTCTTCAGGTGATCCTTTGGTGCAAGCTCTGTGCAGCATTGCCTTCCCAAACACCTTAAGACAAGATTTTCTTGAGGTAAAATGTGTACCAGATGCCTCATTGTTACAGCCTTCTCATAGATTTTTTCAAATTTCTTTGGACACACTCAATTGCAAGAAATTACAGCACACTGGACCCATCCTGAAATAATTTTTAAAGTGTAACAAATTATTATTTAGACCATACCTTTTAGAATGCTATGCCTGAAACATATTAATGGTAGACTTTAGTCCATAAACTAAGTGAGAGAAAGCATAGGAAATTCTACTAGAAGTACATTAGTAACATTTGCACACAACAATCAAATCCATTAACTGCCTGTGAAAATCAGCACTCAACTTTCTGCCCTGTTTGTTTTCTAGTGTAGTTTTAGACCCCCGGGTGGCCTGTGGGTCTATAAGCAGGAACACTTATTTTACTGGAAGCTTTCTGCTGTCATTGTTAAAGGAATTCTTTATCTCAAAAGTGATTTCTTTGCTCAAGATGGAGTCTTAGAGGCAGACTTTTCTACTGTTGCTTTGTAAAGTGCTGCGTCTTAGTGTGTATTTTAAACTAAATGTAATTACAAGTATCCCTCTCTCTGAATACATTTGATTTCTGAATTTGGGATAACAGGTGGGTAGAGTGCAGACAGCCAGGTGTTCATCTGATGTGTGTCTGAAATTCTTGGGTTCCTGAGCTCAGACATAAATGGTTTGTATAGTAAGAGTTCAGATGTTAAGAGGGACTTGTAGGGATAATCAACCTGTATTTCCAACTAATATGTGTTCTGGATTTTGAATTTAATAAAGAGAGATTAATGTCTTTAAAAAAAAAAAAGAGGGACTTGTACCTGCCATTCATCTATTAACAATATTCCCTGGAAATAAGAAAATGGCTGATATTTGACTAATTCCAGTGGTCTAGAAATATTCGCCTTCTTTTCCAGGTGTCTGGCATTTGGAAAGAAGTATGTTACACACCTTCGTCTCACTTTATGTATTGCTGTCACTGTGGGATTCTTTCCTCTTTGTGGTCTTGTATCAGGGTTGCTTTATTCTTTTGCTTGATGCAATCATCAAATAATGATTGCTGATATAATACTTGGTATGCAAGCACACATGAAGTATACCAGTTCCGGTTTATATTCCTGGCTTTTTGCAGCTAATCTCATTTGGTGTGTGGTGAGTTTGTGGGACATGGAATCTCAAAACTCAAGCCAACTGGATGCAACTGTATGTGCCCTGCACAGCCATGGTGGGAGATGAGACGTTCCAATTACCCCCTTAGTGGGGCAGAAGGGTTCTTTCCTATTGGCTTATCTTACCATGTTTAAATATTAACAAACTTATTTTGTATATGAGACGGAGTCTGCCTCTAGAAAGAACCAAAATGGGACAAAGGATGGGAAAGAACAGCATTTTTGAAGTTTTACTTCCAATCAGGGAGTAAAATGAATAACATGGTACACCTGTGCAGACAGAACTGAATATTGAGTCAGCAAAAGAGAACTAATTGCCCAGTCTGAGGAGTCATCAGGGAGAGGAGAAGGGCAGCATTGCCCTGGCAGGTTTGGGAAGCTGGACAATTAGCTTGACCCTGAAGAAATATAGGAGATAAAGATGTGGAAAGACAGATCTGAAAGGAAAAACTGAGGCCTCTTGAAGTTGTGTAAGATCTTACATCATGTCTCACAGTATATGTCTAAAAATCGAAAATGTTCTTCAAGATTGTCCTCTGCGATAGTCATTCTGCCCTAAATATGTACTGTGGGGTAATTGAACCTTCCCTGTGAAGAGCCTGAGGTCTGTTCCCTGCTTTGGGCTGAAAGAGACCCTAGATGATAGGGAATGACAAGAAAATGAAGTGGCCTGAGAGGATAGGGCTGGAGGAGAGAGAGGGAGTGGAGGCAAGGACATTGCCACGTGTGGAGAGCAGAGGGGAGGAGGGGAGAGCAAGGCAGGGGAGGCCATGCTGGGAATGGAAAGAATGAGGAGCAGCAGCATATTTTAGGGAGCAGGGAGGGACCATTGAAGAGAAAGAGCCCTAAAGAGAGAAAAAGAAAATGATACAGGGAGTCTGTTTAAGACAGGCGGTGCTCATTAAGGGGGCAGCCTGGAACACCCACATGCCTATCAGAAGCGTGTGAAGAAGTACAGGGTTCATGGACTCAACTTCACTCTCTGCCAGCCTTCCCCATGGTTCTTTCCCTCCTCGTCCCATGAGTCAACCCAACCCAAGTTTCTATTTTCTCCCAAGCAATCTTAATGCCTAGTACAGTTCCCTTTGATCATCTAGGGTGCAGACTGTCTCCCTGGCTAACCCCATGGCTTTGTGACCAACCTGCAAGATATTATGCCAATCAATGTAAGATAAGCTCTTAGTAGGCTCAGCTAACTGCAGTAATACAAGGTAACGGGTTATGGCTCAGAGTTCTGCATTTTTTTGTTTTTTGTTATTTTTGGTGCCATAGTGTTTGCTCACATTTAAAAAAAATAAATTAAAGCTTTCTGCAAATTTTTGAGGCAGAGCAGAAAGGAAGACTCATGGCTCTTTGAATTGATCAGAGGGACACAAAAATGGCTGTGCAGGTAACTACAGAAAATCCTTACTGGGAATTAATTAACTTCTATCCATTAAGGCTCTCTTTTCCTTTGGCTTCTAGGTAGAAGAACGGTCAAGGCTGAACCGACAGAGTTCACCTGCCATGCCTCACAAGGTTGCCAACAGGATATCTGACCCCAATCTGCCCCCGAGGTCTGAGTCCTTCAGCATTAGTGGGGTTCAGCCTGCTCGGACACCCCCTATGCTCAGACCTGTTGATCCCCAGGTATAATCTCTTCTTTATTTCACTGGGCATTAGGATGTATGATAAAACTCAGTAAAAGCCCAGGGGAGGGGCTGGGACTATGGCTCAGTGGTAGAGCACTTTCCTAGCATGTGTGAGGCACTGGGTTCGACCCTCAGCACCACATATAAACAAATAAAATTAGGGTATAAAAAAATACAACAACAACAACAAAAAGCCCACGGGATTATAACATGGATTTAGGCATAAGAGCAGTCAAATGACAACCCTTAATGTCAAAGTTATATAGCAACATAGAAAGTTCCACTGAATTTGAAGGATAGAGGAAAGAGTGAGAAAGGATAAAGCACCACCCTTCACTTGGAGTCAACCACACCATTCCTTCTTGGTAAACTGGCTCCTCTGAAGACTCCTAAGAGTTTTGCAAGGTGAGGACAAAAATCTTTTTGGTTATAATTACCAAGACTAAAATTCCTATAGACCTTTGAGGTCTACACACACACACACACACACACACACACACACACACACACACACAGCCTTTTGTTTCTTGGTATTTTGCACTGGAGTCTAAACCTAGAAAAATTAAATGAACTTGGCACAGTAAAACGGAGTCTTCTAAGCCAGCCGTTTCCCCCAGCAAGCTCACCGCCCCCCAACGGCTTCAGCATCACCCAGGAACTAAAGAAATGCAGAATGTCCAGCCCCACTCAGCACCTTGGGTGGGGCCTGGCAGTCTATGATTTAACAAGACTTCCAGGTGATTCTGCTGCCTTTACGGTCTGCAAACCACTGTCTTAAGCAACTCAGTGAGGAAAAGAGATTATTTAACTTTTAGAAAAGGAGAAAATTTCTGGAAGCTCTATAGGACTTTTAAATTAAATAAGCCTAAAATGGAATATGAAGTGAAACAGAGCATGGGATTCCATAGAAAGATATAGGTATTGCAGCCTTTTACACCTGTCTAGAATTTCTTCCAGGCATCCACCTGTGTTAGGACTTTCCACAATGTATTTTAAGGTCACTTTTGAAATATGGAATACTATCTGAACAGGAGTTCAAAGAGTAGTGATAAAATCAAGTATTCTTTGTGATTTAAGTTCACCTCTAATAGTTGGCATCCAAGACTTTTGAGAACCAGCCATCTCAACATAGCTTCTTCTGGGTTGTTTTTCTATGTACATAATTCTTTTATGCCTACCTTCAAAAGGATACATTTTTTAACAAGAACTTCTCTTTTAAAACCCCCAACTCTGACCTTATAAGGTTTATTTTTCCCCCTGTTAATAGGGAGTTTAGGAGGAGACACTTCTTTCTAAAAGTGACCAGAAAATGAAAAATATATTTTATACCATCTAATTGGGGGAAATATTTTTCATGTGCCTCAGTTTTTTGTTTTATTTTTATTGATTGATTGATTTAGGTTCTTTTTAAAGTAAGTTTGTGTCTTGCAGTAGATATTTTTTAAATGTGCTCTGGTTTTAAGTCCTATTTAATGTATTTAGTGATGATATTTAGCATTGGTGTAATTTTCATTGATTCTGTTCCGATCGAAGCCTTAACATTCAGTGGAACTGGGCTTTGAGGACTCTCTCCAAATTGTCATTAATAACATGCCAACTAAAATTTCAGACTAGACAAGTTTGACAAGTCCTGTACAAAGCAGATACTAAACGCTTGTTGAATTCATGGTTTGATTTAGAAAGCTCTCTAGATTTCTTTCTCAGCCAAGATCTATGGAACACCTTCCATGGATGGACACAGAGCTAAACTCAGCATGACAGGCGTAGCTCCTGTCTCCAGGGAACTGAGCTTCCTGAATGGGAGTGTTGGGTTAAAGAATCATTAAAGATAATGAAGTGTGAACAGTGCTATGATAAAGGGGTAACCAGTGCCCTGGGTTCTGATGATTACTCTTAAGTATCACTTCAAGACTGCATGTCTTGTCTGCACAAGCAATATCACCAGATGGCCAGTGGTGAGACTTAGAACTCACAAGACACATCCTGGTGCCAAGTGATGGTTAATGCTGTAGATGGTCAGAGGCAGCAGCACAGAAAGCAGGACATGCAGAGGTTAGGCGTGTGGGCCATGAGAATTAGATACTAGGTCCCAATCCAGGCTCTAGCACCTGTCAGCTGAGGACTCACCATGTGGCTTAACCTCTTTGCATCTTATGATGCTCATGTGTAAGATGAGGGAAATGGTTGTGTCCACCTCATGGTGGACTCAGTGAGTTGACAAGAAGTTTAGAGCAGTCCTGCTTTTATAGAGCAACAACACTCTCTAAGTTAGGTGTTTTAAAGGAGGAAGTTTGTAATGTTAGAAGAGAAGTGCGTAAATAGATTGCTGTTCAATAAATGCTCGCTCGATACAGCTATTGTCACTAGCATCACACGATCCACAGCTTCTCAGAAAACCATTTAACTTGTTGCCAAAAACTCCCATTCAGCCCTACATATTGCTCTACATGGGAGATTCTGAAGGGCTGTTTAAAGTGTGCTGTGGGCATGATGGACCCTGTAATTCAATTCTCAGGCCCTGGAATTTTTTTCCCCTCCTTCAACTGATTGAGACACTGGCAGATCTTCTTCTAATAATGTTGCTCTGATGTTGGTTTGTGCTTAGATCCCGCAGCTGGTAGCTGTAAAATCCCAGGGACCTGCCTTGACCGCCTCCCAGTCAGTGCATGAGCAGCCCACGAAGGGCCTCTCCGGGTTTCAGGAGGCCCTGAGCGTCACCTCTCACCGCGTGGAGATGCCACGCCAGAACTCGGACCCCACCTCTGAAAACCCTCCTCTCCCCACTCGTATTGAGAAGTTTGACCGAAGCTCTTGGTTACGACAGGAAGAAGACATTCCACCAAAGGTAATGTCACCATCGCGACCATCATCCCTATCATGATGGTCATGAGCACACCACTACTGGTCCACCATGAAAAGCCTGGTAATGCTGACTTCCTCCCTCTTCATGCTTGTCTTGGTCCCTCCTCATTCCCAAGCTTTGACTTGGATTATCACTTTTTATTTCTGAATGTCATCTCCCCAAAAGAGCTGAGACTCAGGTCAGTTGAATGGCTTAGAAGTATGTGTCCTGTACCAGAATTGGTGCTCTCAACCCAAGCATTCCAGACCACTTTACTATCCATATTAAAAATAGAGTAATGGATATTTCCAATGATGACCACATCTACTTGTAGACAAGTTGAAAACATCCAGATAAAAAGTAGAACATTTATTTAAAGTAAAACTAGATTTCAGGAATTCAGAAGGTGCTATTTGCCCTTGCAAACTTCTGGTTGGCTCCATGTAAGGACAGCTTCTTCTAGGCTAAGCCACAATTCAGTTCCAGCCCTGATTAATCACTAAGGATGAAACTTTGGGGTAAAATACCAGCCTTTCCACTGGACAGAACAGTCCTGACTTCGAGTTCTTTTGTTCTCCTGTACCAACTCATTGTTAGTTCCCAGAAATGTTCTGGACTGTGACTGTAATCGGGCTACAAACAACCAGCATGTTTTTCAAAATACTGAAAACATCTTTACATTAGATTCTTCCTAGTTCAGGAATCCCCCTTTCTCCTAAACTCAGTGTAGAGAGCTGTGACAGGCATGGAATTTCCCACAATTTCCAGGAAACAATGCCATCATTAATTCTATGAAAAAAGATAGTATAATATTACAGCAGAATTCCATTATTTTGAAAATGAAAACAGCGAATGATGGCTTTTTTTTTTTTTTTTTTTTTTGGTGGTGTCCTCCTCTTATTGAAGCA
Organism: Ictidomys tridecemlineatus; assembly: GCF_052094955.1. NCBI lineage: Eukaryota > Metazoa > Chordata > Mammalia > Rodentia > Sciuridae > Ictidomys > Ictidomys tridecemlineatus. The sequence continues at coordinate 115,917,860 of NC_135479.1, read as the reverse complement.
GAAGTGCCATCAGAAAAGGTTACTTAGGAGCAAAGATTAATGTGACAAATGAGGTACGTCAGAGAGACGGAAAGTGGAAGCTATTGGTCCACTCTAAATATATACAGCTGTGTATTTGTAAAAGTAGAGGAAACTCCAAATTGATTCAGATACTTAAGTTTTAGTAATTAAATTAGACTCTTTCAACTCTTCAAATGTTCATGTTTACGAAAAGAAAAAGTGAAAATAGCAGTAGTAATATTTAACTTGAATGGATGGTAGCACCGCTGTGGTCACTCTCCTTCACTGCCTCATCTTTATGTTAAGATGGGCTGTAACAAAAAAAATTAATTTTTCAAAACAGAGGCTGACACTTTACATTGAAAGTCATTTTCTACACTAGAAGTCATAATGTGACTCTTTCACACCGTGGACTCCTTTGGTACTCTGACAATATTTGATTTCATAAAAAAGGGTCTGCATGAGTTTCATCAAAGGAGACATATTTGAATCTACCTTGAGCTTTTCCCAGATAAGCTAATAATTCATTTTCCTGCTGTACCTCACAGTCTTGGTGGTATTCACACACTTTTTTTTTATTGTTAGTAGTTCAAACATTACATAGTTCTTGATATATCATATTTTACAGTTTGATTCAAGTGGGTTATGAACTCACACACTTTTTGATGGCCCTTTCAGTCTTCAAAAAGTCTTCTGACCTGGAAGTTTAAATGGTAATTGCAGGTTAATTAGCAAGTGGAAATATCCAGGAGCCATTGTATCAGGTTCTCCAGTCTCACTGAAATGACTTAATGTCCCGAGTTCTAGCCTGATATCCCAGTTTCTCTGTGGATTTCATAGCCTGTTAGTGGTAATGTGAGCTAAAAATGGAACTGGGCACTGTCTGGGCGGCTTTCATCTGATGCAGCCACCAGTGAGGTAATGGTACCCTGAAAAGGTTTCAGGAATCTACCACTCTTGGCCAAACGAGAGACGTTAATCACACAGAGCTTAGAAAAATCAAGACTATTAACTTAATCTGTCTTTAAGTTTGCTTTTAAGATTGGAAATCACCCTCCTTCATGGTTGCTGGTATGCTTCAGAGTCTTTGGTCTGCAGATCTTTGTTTGGTTTTATTTGGGAAGCTGAATATTTCTTTGAGGAACAAATAATATATAATTCTTCCATATTTCAGGTAGTTTCTGTAACTTCTGCTTATCATTATAAAGGAGTAAGATTTTCAGAGAGGAGCCTGTGGTCGATGTTTTCCGGAAAATATTCCTGAATTCTGCTTTTCTTCCAGGTGCCTCAAAGAACAACTTCTATATCCCCAGCATTAGCCAGAAAGAATTCTCCTGGGAACGGTAGTGCTTTGGGACCCAGACTAGGCTCTCAACCCATCAGAGCAAGGTAAGGGAAGGAAGATGACAAGTAAAGGAAGAAGCCTCATCCGCCATTGTCATCATTGCTTTCCTAAAAAAAAAAAAAAAAAAAAATTTAAAAAGTCCCCTGTTTGTTTGTTTTTTTGCTTTAGAAGCTTGTTAACTTACCACCTGGACGTTAAGCATTGACGGACCAGACCACATGCCTCTTGCCACTTCAATAAATCTTAGAAAACAGTGTTACGGTGAGGGTCCAAGAATGAATGAGCGACTGGATGAGTGAATGAAGCAACCCAGGAGGCAGTCAGGTGTATTGAACTGACAGTTTTTAAAATCTAGGAGCAACATTGCAAATATAAATCAGATTGCAGTATCCCGAACTGTAGCTTCCGAGTCCCATTTGAAGGGAGTCAGCAAATCAAAATGGTCTATTATGAGGTGATTTTTAGCATCCAGTCAAGAAATGAGCCCTGGGAACCATTGAGACATTACAAAACAACTGCCAGGAAAAGAGTGACCAACTGCAGAGCTCCTCCAGCCTGGCACTTAGGAAAGGACCCGCTCCAGTAGGGAGATCACTTATTGGGCATTGTTGAGGGTCTCTGAAATGCAGTTATGCTTTCTCCGTTATTCTCTGCTCTCCTTCCAGAATTTTCCATCAACAATGTATACTCTTATAGTCAGGAAATTGCATCCACTCCCACTGGTTAGTATAGCAGTCTCGACAAGCTAGAAAGTAAGCAATATCTTTGCAGTATCTGGGCAGATTTTATGTGGTAACAGATGCTGTTTGCTGCTGCTGTTCATCAAGCTTCCCTCAGATTTTTCATGATGAATACATTCCTTTTTAGGATCCACTGAAATAGCAAATGGCCTCTGCTGAGGCTATAAAAAGGATGAGCTTGGGCAGGCTGTTTTCTTCTCCTTCATTGTGTTCATAATAAGAGAAAGACCCTCCTTTCCTAGTAAGAGAAAGAGACTAGAAATGAAGCTTGCAGTTATTTGTACACATTTTAAAAATATGGAATGTTTTTGATCTTAACGCTCTTTCTTCTTCACATGAAAAGTCGTAGGAAGGGGTCAGTCCATAAATAAGATGAAATTATGCTAAGAGCAGCATGCATCCCTTGAGGGCAAAGATGCTAGCTCATTCCGAGTGGAATTACCAATCACAGGAGGCTCTGAATGAGCCATTTTTTTCTTCCCAGTGACTTGTCAGACTCACGCTGAGCTGATGTTGCTAAGCAGCACCGAGCAGACCCAGACACACTGTGGCTGGGGAGCCAGAGGAATGCCAGCCCTGGCTCTCCAGCAAACTTCCTCCATCCCCTTCCTAGAGCAGCAATAAGCCCCAGATTGTCAGGGCTTCTTGCTCTTTTGAACCCTGCCCTTAGGGCTCTGTTCATTAAATCAGTTGCTTAGAATTGAGGTTGCTTTAGATCCAATATTATTTCAACTTTTAAGTATTTTTCCTTCTGTCGACCAAAAAGTAAAAAGAAAGATCTACCATTATGTAGTCAAATAAAAGGCAGCTTTTTATTCTCTCCAAAGTGAGATTTTAGTGACATTGGGGCCCCGTCTAATCAGTGTTTGATGGTCAGATGGTTATAAAATATGAGTTTTTACCTGGAACCACTTAAATATTTTTACCTTTTTTTTTAATATTTCCAATATTTCTCAATAGTTCCAAAGAATGCATGAGAGATGGTCAACAATTTTCTACTTAGGTAGAAAGGAAGCAAGCTAAAATGTAATAATTATTTACCTACAGTGGAAGAAAATTGGGGACTGTGGAGAATCCCTCTCTCTTCATGTGGAACAGTCCAATAGAACACCCCCATGTCTTGCTAACACATATCTCCATGTGACCAACATTTAAGATGTAGATTAGGCTTTGCAGCTCCAGATTGGATTGCATTTATAAAAGCTTAAAAATACAGTTGACTGTATAGAGATAGCTCTCATTCACTTTTCCTGGGTAATAAACCACCCCAAAACTCAGTGGCCTGAAAGATAGCAGTTTATTTTGCCTGTACCTCTTCTCCACAAGGTCTTTCATCTGTGTATCTTTACCCCTTAGCAATCTCAGAGCAGCATTCTAAGAGTGACACTCCAGTACACACAGATCTGTTTTTTGTTTTGTTGCAGTACTGTGCATCAAACCCCCACATAGTATTTTTTTTTTCTTTGCTTCACCTTTGTTGATGTCCCACTGGCCACAACTCTGAACCATGGAAAGGTACCACATAATTTCATGGACAGGGAAAAGTGTGATTACCTGGGGCTTCTAAACTGCATTTCTTATTCTTGGTTGATAGTCCTTCTTTTCTTCCCAGTCTTTTCTTTGAAGTGATAATAAGGGAAACTAAAAAATTAGCAAAATTAGAATAAATGCCAGTGAAAGCTATAGTTAATTAGGGACAGATTCAGGACACTTCTGTTATTATTTTTAATTCATTTGCTAAATTTAGCTAATATATATTAAGAAGCTGCTGTATGCAGGGCTGCACACAGCCTTGGGACCCAGTGACTCCAACCAAGACTGCCTGAGTCATAGGGCCTACTATTTCCTGCTATTCTTTAGAGTACAGGTATAATTAACGGCAAATTATATTTGTTTGCCTCACCTTTTTGTTGTTTTTCTTTGGTGTAAATATGTGAATTAGCTTATTTGTAAAAGGCAGACCCTCTCTCTTCTCCTGTGGCAAACTTACAGACCCCAAGTTTAAAATAACAGTGTTTCAACACCAAAGGATCTCAGGCTCCCAAGTTACCCTATGGAGAAGAGCCATCAAGGAGAGCAGTTTGCCCTATGGATAATATGATGTGTGTGAGAAACAACCCATTTATGAAACCAATAACAACCACCAAAAAAAAAATTGGCAGATTATAATGGTTAAGAAGCTCAGATTTTTAATATTAGTACTAATATTAAACAGAAACTGCAGAATGTGTGTTTTGTATTTGATAATTTGGAAAACAGTACATTTGAATAAAAAGAAAACCCCTTTGTATCCTTAAAGGGAAGACTCTTGGCAGTGTCAGGCAGTATGCTGACATGTAGCTGTTACAAAATAAAAGCAGAGCTTTATTCTAAATACCCTTCCTTCTCCCAGAAACAACTCCCTGGTAATTCTTCTGCTATCTACGCACACTGTACCAAATCAGAAAAAGTCCTCTAGAGAGCATGCTTTTGCAGTTTTGAGCAGGTATAGCTGTGCTGCAGTCAGTTGCTCAACCAAGTGTTATTGGGCAACCTTTGCAGGTCTTTGTTTATTTAGTGAACACCTCTGGAGCACTTATATGTATGGTATACTGCTCTAAGTGCATTGCAAATATTAAATGTTTAAACTCTATAGCAACTCTGTGAAGTAGTGACTGAAGTCAACCCCATGTTTTAAATGCCAAACTGAGATAAAAGTTGAGCAAATTGCCCAATGTGATGAAGTTAATAAGGCGGTATTTGAACTCTGGTAGTCTTACACCAAAGTCTACTCTCTGAAGTGCCACTTTATGTTGATCACAGCACCAGTGCAGCTGCCACTGCTGCCTGGTTTTCCTAGGGGAAAGGGACCCTTGATTCATTGACGGACTCCACACCGTTTTTCCTGTTTCTCACTCTGGGGTAGATGAATGTGTTGACATTCCTCCTATTATCGATCCTTATCCTGTGAGACTCAATACCTTGTAAATATCATTGTCTTGGGAGACGTATTTATACTCTGAACTCTTACGCACTCAAGCTGGAACTGGTATTGTCTGTCACATGCTGGTGATGACTCCCTTCCTAAATGGCTGAAGTCTTGGTGATCCCACAGTTCAGTGACCCCAGGCAACCATCCTGGCTCCTCTTTCTCCTGTGTATGCTGCTGAGCATTGCTCAAGCTGCCAGATCCAAGAGCGGTTCTCACCTACCCTGTGGATAATCCTGTCAGGGCACTCAGTTGAGTTTAAATCAAGTTTTGATAACTAGATTGTTTTTAAAACTTCCAGACAGTTTAATATTTAACTTTGATTCATGTGTTCTTTTAAAGCAAATTAAAATTCGATCAAACAAGTATACTCAGAATATAAAAAGATTTAAATTGAGCCAGAAACACCCAGTCAAAACCCAATGACTAAAAGCTTAATTTCAAAATAATTCTCTGTCCCATCCCAAGCCTATCTTCTTATGACTTGTTTATTCTCATTGACTGTATCATCAGAGAACAAAGTAAAGTGAATTTTGGCAGCCAGTCAGTTAATTAAAAGACTTGGCCCAAGTACTTGGGCACAAAATCACTTTGTAATCCTCATTTTCTATTTTGACTTTTTGTATGATTCAAGTGGATGGAATAATTGCCACATTTTACTTTACTATGTGTTTTATAGACCAAACATCATTGTCTGCACAATAGCAAATGTAGGAATTAAAAGTTAGCATTTAAAGAAATCTATTTGGATGTTTTCAAATTTTTACATGTTTAGATTGAGTAGACTCAGTAATACATGAACAAGAGAAATCTATTATTTAATGGAATCCTTCTGAAATTGAACCTAGAGCCTTTATCCCGGATCCCTTGGACCCAAAGCCACACCATACATACATAATAAAGAAAAGAAAAATGTGAACAATATGACATTTTCTCAAATTGCTAGTGTTTGACCAAAAAAATAAAAATGAAAAGGTAGAAAAGCATTGTAAGTTCTCCCTTTTTCTATGGGTGGTTACATAGAAACCAAAGACTTCATTTAGTCTACCCCAGCAAAAAATAGCAGCCTGTCAAGATCAGCACCTACCCTGGTAAGCTCCAGTGGGAGGACTTGTGCTAATGAGGCCCAGGTCAGGGATTTAATGCCCATGGGATCCAATTAGCTTCACATGGGAAGAGTCTCTGAGCCCCATCAGAGATGCATGCTCATCTCAACTGATTCTGCTAATGTCCTTGCTCTTGTTCTACGCTGGGACAGCCCTGGCCCAGGCCTCACCATCTAACATGGCAACAGCCTCTCACTGTTCTGCCTGCCCTTCTCCTGGCCAGTCATGCATAGACCTCCCTTGGGGGATGTATCTTCTCTGCCAGGCTTTAAAGGCTGGTGCCTGATCAGGCTATAACCTGACCTTTCCTTCTGATCACCCTCCTCTCCAACTTGGCACTGCTTCCTGTTGGTGTCCCCTCCACACCCACATACACCTGGAAACCCCAGCCCTGGTCTTTACACAGGCTCTTTCCAGCCTCCCAGCTTACTGCCCCAAGACCCAGTCAAGTTCTCCCTCCTTCATCCCACTGCCCATGACCCCTCCAGTCTGCAAGAATTGTTCCCCAAGCTCCAGCAGTATTTACAGCCTCTTTCACAGACAACATTCAAAGTTACCATGTTTAATGTTGTCTCCATTGTGTGTATCTCATTGCCACCATCATGTTGTAACTTGAGTGTTCGCCCTGTGACCTGTGTTTCTCCATCCCTCTTCCCAATCCAGTGAGGCTCACAAAATAAATGCTTACTAGAAAGGTTTTGGCTAAAGAGTCAAAGAAATGCTACATCTGTATACATATGTGCACTTACACATACCTAACTTCATGCCTTTCACCCAAGAATTCCATTTCCAGGAAATAGAGATATGGTTGAGTATTGGTGTGCAGACAGATGATTATCTCATCATTATTTGTCACAGCAATGTATTGGAAGCACCTTAATATCTAAGAGCAGAGGATGGCCAAACTAATTCATCTATACAATGGACTATAATGCAGCCATTCCTTTTTTCCAAAACATAAGAAAATGCTCACAATGCAGTATTAAAAGCTAAAAAAAGCAAAAATAAAAACCAAATATATGATATGCTGCCATATATACAAAAGAAAAAAGATGAGAAGATAATTTACCAAATAGTAAAATAGTGAAATAAAGTTGAATGTCTTCTTGTTCAGGGATTTTGAGTGTTGCTGCCTATATTTCAAGTTTAGTATAATGCACACAGGAAAAAGTAAAGGAAGCTTCCCTTTAAGATTCACCATCTCAGAGCTAGTGCTTTTAGTGTAATGACTGAAAGATTGAGTCAGGAGTTCATTCCCTGAATGCCCAGGAGCTGGCCAGGAGTTCCATGAGGAAGTCAAGCTGCCAACTTCTGAGACTCCTTCAGTGCATGGTATCTTGAGTGCCCCCTTTACCCCTTGACCTTGCAGACAAGTGCTGTACGGTGCTTCTCCATCAATGGCAAGTTATTTTCCCCCAGGCTTATTGATGAACAGCTGACAAATAAATTTTACACACACACACAGCATCAATGTGATGTTTTGCATCTGTATAAATTAGCATATCTATCATTTCACATAGTTTTCATGTTTTCTGATAAAAACATTTAAAATCTACTTCAAGTATACATTATTACTAATTATAGTCACATAGTGTACAAGAGATCTTCAGAACTTATTCATCCTAACTGGAACTGTTCCCTTTGATCAGCATCTCCCTGGTCTCCTCCTACTGATCCCAGAGGCCCTGATAACCTCGTTGCTTTTCAGAGTTGGACTTGTCCACATATGAGGAAGATCATGTCATGCTTGCTTTTTTGTGTGTCTGATGTTTTTGTGTTTAAAACACATACGTGACGGTGACACAGGCCTGCAATGAGGGGCTTGGGAAGCTGAGGCAGGAGGATCACAAGTTCCGGGCCAGCCTCTGCAGATTAGCCAGGCCCTAAGCAACTTAGGGAGACCATGTCTCAAAAAAATAGAAAGTACTGGAGATGTACTCAGTGGTTAAGTGCCTCTGTGTTCAATCCACAGTGTGTGCATGTGTGTGTGTGTGTATGTGTGTGTACACACATATATAAACATGTCCATATACACAAACACACACACATATATATATATGATATATGGCCATCAGCAGTGTGCAAGTATTTCCTTTTCTCTGTATCTTATCAACGCTTATCATCTCATTCTGATAATTGCCATTCTAACAGGTGTCAGGCGATAACTCCTTGTGTTTTTAATTTGGTTTCTCTATGCTTAGTGGTGTGGAGAATTTTTACATAAGTCTGTTGCCTATTTTCCTTGGCCCATTTTTAAATCTATTTGTTTTCTTGCTATTTTGTTGAGCTTCTTATATATTTTGGATATGGAACCCTTATCAGATGTGTGGTTTGAAAAACTGGCCAAGTCTTGAGGGTGTAATCAATGTGCTCCACCATTGCAGCAACCCGGATCTCCGGAGAACGGAGCCAGTCTTGGAGAGCCCCTTGCAGAGGACCAGCAGTGGCAGTTCTTCCAGCTCCAGCACCCCCAGCTCCCAGCCCAGTTCTCAAGGAGGCTCCCAGCCTGGGTCACAAGCAGGATCCAGTGAACGCACCAGAGTTCGAGGTAAAGCCTATCTTACCTTTCCCCAGGGACACTGTCCATGGAGGAAAGCCACGGGTGGAAAGAGGGGTCTTTATTGACCCTGGTCCCGGTGTGGTCATCACTCTGTGACCCCAAATAGCCCCTTCGCTGCCTCAGTCTTCCACAGGGACTGGGTCACCATCCTTCATTGTGTGGACCAAATTCTTGCTAGATTCAGGTACTAGTGTTTTCCAGAGAAACCGTCAAACTGTGGTCTTATTTAAAAATAGTTACTAGTCACTGAATTTCCATTTTTATTTGATTGCCTTTAGAATTTTATGTACCTCTGAATGTCCTGTTCCCAATGTGCCAATCATCCCTTTTAGAATTCTGAACATAGTTCATAATTCTAGGTATTTTTCAAAATGAAATTTAATAAAGACTAACATTTAGAATAAATACACTTGAGAGAAGAAATAAAATTTCTGACTTGAAAAAAATATATTTGACTTTTCTGGTTATTAGATAGGTAAAAATTAGTCTCTCTAAGCATTTAATGCAAATCATTCATCACTGTTTACTTTTCATTAATGGAGAATCTTATTGAAAACCATTAATATTGTACATGTAATTATATGTAACAATACATTTTCTAGCTAGTCAAAATTCACTCTGGATCACCTTCTGCAAAAGGTGATGAAAACCAGTACTTTTGAAGTGCATTTAATAAATATTTATATACTTATAAACCACTTTGTTCAATGAGAACCACGTCTTGTTTATTCTTTCTTGGCCTCTGCAGTGGAGACAACTGTAGTTTATGTCCTAGTATCCCTTTCAGGTTGTAAATAAGTGGAATTGCCCTGTGTCCATTCTGAAAAGCTTGGTGTCTAAAACCTGATATCCATGTCAGTGACTTGGGACATAGACTGGCCCACGGCTGCCCCTATATACATTCTTCTGACTTTTGTTTCATAGACCAGAGCTATGTATGTCTTTGTGTCTGAACACAAATTTTCTTAGCTTAGAAAAGTGTCATTCCCTTCTATTCACAAGCAACTTAATTAGAGCAAATACTAAAGAAAACAAAAAATTATATATCATTTTATTCTCTGACCTAGATGAGGTTTAATTCTTAATATTCTTTCCTTCAGTTCCTAGTTCTGGATTTAAAGTGTTTTTGTGTCCCTGGTATGTCCCTGCATAGGAAAGTCCACTTTAAAACACAACAAAATATCTCTTGTACCCTGGACTGTGTCTTTTCTACCTATAAGCCCATCAACAAAAGAAAAGTTGGGAGCCTCCCCCACCTTCACCTCTTATTCTGGGGCCCTTCACTTTATCACCAACACTTTCCTACCCCCACCTCATTCTTCCTTCCTCAAAGGTCCCAGACCACTTCCAGTCCTGTTTAAAAATTATTCCGAATAAAGGTGTTTGGTTTTTTTTTTTTTTCCCTACAAAATTCCATCCTGGTGAGTAAGTAGTAAAGGAGGAAATCAAGCATAGAACCTTAACTTGGAAGCTGGTTTAGTACAGTGATGAAGAACAGAACTTGGAGAACTCAGAAAGAATCCCCACTTAACCCATAATAGCATCATGAGTTCAGGCCAGTTGTGTCATCTTTCTAGTCTGCATTCACCTGTAATATAGAAAAATAGTGCCACACCACTAGGTTGGAGCAAGAATTAAATGAGATAATCGACACAGAAAGCATTGAGCCCTTTACCTGATACATGGGTACTCAGTTCATGATGGTGGTAGTGTGCTTGCTACAGTTTTTCTTATTATTACTACCGACTTCTAGGTTACAGGTCGTAATGTGTCTTCCTTATTTTGTTTGTCTGAACATTTATTATTTTTCCATGTATATGCTTGAGGATATACCTAAGTGAATGGCAAGTCCATCCAGTAATCCTGAGGGGGATGACACTCCATTGATGGCTCACCTGGGGCATGAGTCTGCATTTTCTGATGGTCCTGTCTCTCTTGACCCTCCGTTTTCCCTCTAGCCAACAGTAAGTCAGAAGGATCACCTGTGCTCCCCCATGAGCCTTCCAAGGTGAAACCAGAAGAATCCAGGGACATTACCCGGCCCAGTCGACCAGCTGTGAGTGCCTTCCTCTATGAGTTTTTAAACTCTTTTAATTTACTGGAGAACCCACAACATAAAGTAGTCAGGGATACATTCATGATTATAATGAGCAAAAATTGAGATGAATAAAAGAAAGGATGCTGGGAACGTCCAGAGGGAAGTGATACCTGATTTAAAAAGAACTGAGCAGATCTCGGATTCTGTCCTCTGCCTTTGAATGTTTTGCTGATCATCAGTGCTCCTTTAGAGAGTAAAGCAGTAAGAGGAATAACTCGTGTCTTTCCATAATTTCTGCTCAGAAATGGCAAAAAAGATGTTGAACTAGCAGTTAAGGATGCTCGAGCACTTACTATGGATTTCTCTTATCTCTTCTGCTCTTTCTCATATTATTTTACATATGAATGAACATTACAGTTTTTCTGCTACTTTTTTTGCCTTCCAGAGCTGTTTTATGGATCCAAACTTGATAAGCATGGTGTGAACAGGGACCTAACAATTTGAAATCCAGCATCATTGCTGGACACCATGTACACTTACAGAAAGAAATAAAAGCATGCAGGCTGAAATTTGAAAGTGGAAAATTACTTGGGAAGAGTTACTATCCACCCAATTTATTTCAATTTTCTGAGACTTCTACAAAATGAATGTGAAGCCTTTTGGGTTTATTGTGTTCTTTTTTTTTTTTTTTTTTTTTAAAGATCTTAACGTAAGGAGGTATACTGAATAATAATGAAAGAAATGTGCATGGTCCTGGGTTGAACTTCTCTTTGCCTTTTGTCTTTCTTAGTTTTGTTCTAATGATTGCAATTCTGTGTCTAACCTGCTTCCTTTCTTCTGGATTTTCCCCTTCTGTGGATTCTTCTGGATTGGGTCCCTCTTATCTCAGAGCTATAAGAAAGCTATAGATGAGGTTAGTATTACCTTTTCTTGGTCATACTTTCGCAGAATGTAAATATTAAATTAATTTCCTGATGTTGACATTCAGAAGAGGCTGGGGGAATCACAGGTTCAAAGTCCAGTCTTCTACTGGGAGGAGAGCCCCTTCGATGGAAGGCAGCCTGAGACCTTCATCCCTCCCCATGTAAAGCTTAGAGCCTACTCTCAGAAAAATGTCACCTTTCCAATGTTCCATCTGGCTAACACCAAGTGTTAGTGCTTTATTAATGGCAGAGTTTCTCCTTCCATTACCTTCCAATAGCAAACCTGTCCTCACCAGCCTTGCTAAGAGATGGCTCTCTGGTTAATAAAACCACTGAGAGAGAGAGAGAGAGAGAGAGAGAGAGAGAGAGAAACATCATTCCAGGGCACTCCAAATTTATAGTGTGTGATTTGTGAACAAGGAGTTACTGAGTATTGTTAGATTAATTCTGTGGGGCATTAACAAGAGCATCAGCAGCAACATCAACTTTAGTTAATGAATCCTGGTGAGTTAAGTGACTTTATTTCCTTATCTTTGGAGACATTTTTCCATTAGAGAAGTATATGGCTTTGCCAATCGGAGGTAGCTTGCTAAGAAAGATGACTGCCTCACTGCTGTTTGTCAGGCCTGCATGAGTACAGCATAGTGGGATTTCTTTTCAAAGCCAGACCTTGCAGAGTCCTCAATGCATGGAATCTAAAGTCTATCCTGATGGCTTTAAGGCTGAACCTCTGCTGAGCACTATTTTTGTGAAATTACATGGAAAAAGCACTGGCTTGGGGGATCAGCAAGCTGCATTTAAATCTTGGCTCCCCCAGTAAATAGCTGGCTAGTATGAGTCTCATAACCTCTCTGGGCCAGAGTTTTTCATCTGTAAAATGAGGATAAAAACACCTGCCCAACCTCACCTATAAGATTGTTTAGATCACTCAAGGTCATGTGTGTAGAAGTACTTTGTGATGCGTAAAACCCTATGAAAAACCAAGAAGTTGTCATGATTGTTAGGATTTGGGCCTGAGTCATAGAGCTGGTCTCAAGTGGGAAGAGCACATTTCTATGCATCTGGGCTTTACCAGATAGCCTCGCTTTTTCAGAATTAGGACAATCTCACCATTCAGTGATTTATAAAGTTATCCTAGGTAAAGGATTATTGTTTATAAAGGAATGAGCCTCTACATGTCTACCGTGTGGGGATGGTATTTATGGAGAGGGAAGAGGGCAATATTCTTAATGCCTCTCTGCCAAGGCCTTGCCAGATCCTTTCCCTCATAATAGTGAGAAGAATGGGAAATTGTCACAACTTTTGTCAATTTTTTCCCAGAACAGGTGAAGAAAGAGAATTATTTTCTGATGCCATGGTTACCAGTAAAATGGTTGAGTGTTTATGCACAATTCAAGGCAATTTTATGAGTCCCAAAAATGGCCTAGGAGTGGCTCTCATGTGGGACAGAGCTCTAGTGGATTTCATCTGGTTAACCCTGGATATTTTAGACTTTCCAAATTTGTTTTATTTACCTGGGTGTATTCCACCACATTGGACAGAGATGGGAAGAGGCAATAGAAGTATAATTAATTAATTATATAATTGATTAGAAGGAACTGAGGCGATGTGAATCATACACCAACATCTCTGGGACCATGTGTAGCTAGAAAAAGCCCCTTGGGTGACCCTGTCAATCCCATCTCTTGGGTGTCATTGATCCAAAGCACTAAAAATACTGGACTACTTGACTCTCCCTAACCCTGTTGCTCGTAGCTGAGGACGATTCCTCCACTCCACCACCCTTAGGAGACAGATTTGGCTGTCATATTGAAGGCAGAAGGCACTGCTACCAGATAGAGCAGAGGGATGCTACTAAAAATCCTACAGTGCACAAGAGAACTTCCCACAATAAAGAATTATCTGGCCCGAAATGTCAATAGTGCCACAGTGGAGAAACCTAGAATTTAACTAGAGCTAACCCTGACCCTTCCTTCTCCAGTCCACTGGTTTCAACATGGTTTCCTTCTCAGTGACTGTTCTGCCATTTAGATAACTGAGGGTTGAAATGAAAAGTCTTAAACTCTTGTTTGAGAACTCGTTACTTTTTAGTGCTGATTTAATGGTTTAATTTTTCATAAAAGTCAGTCTGGGAAGTATTCATTAATTTTGCATTACTTTCTCATAAGAAGATGACATTTTTACAGCCATAGTCTGTGATCACTTAGTACAGCCTTTGAAAATAAGTACTTTTTACTTTAGCACAATCACATATTTGACATGCAGATTATTTGCATAAGCAAACTCTGGCTTTGCCACCATTTTTTTTTTTCATTAGAATACAGGAATCTGAAAAACTCCCAAGCACATTCTTAGATGGGATGGAACTTGAGAAAGAACTAATCATCCAAACACTTTTTTCTTCAGATGAGTATACTGAAGTTAAGTGACTTAGCCAGTGTCATATCTTTTGATTTCCTAAATAGGAAGTAATTTATTTTAATTCATAAGGAAAAGACTAGCTTCAGTTCCTTAACAATATAATGGTTAAAGAAGTTGGGCTAAAATTTTAATAAACTATATTATTTCCAAAAAGAGACCTAAAAGAATACCTTTCTATCTTCATATTCGCTTCATAGTTTACAAAAAATCAACCATTTTTCCATATTTTTTAATACATTCTCGGATATTTTTTTGGTAAATAGTTCTTTTATTTCCCTTTTTAATACCTTTTTAGCATCAGGCTTGACATAGCCATGCAATAAATTACCAGAAATTCTCATTATATGAAGAATATTGTTATTGTCTGAGAATAAAATGTATGAAAATGGATCTGAACTCAGTGGTGTCAATTTTAGATCTCGTCTATTTTCTAGAACTTTGTTATTATACATTTTTCCATAGTAGACGGCTAAGAAACAAAATGTCAGCTGAACACACAGGCTGTTGGTGTGGATAATTAATTTTCTTTGACTGGGGGTATTACTTTTGAGTTACTCATTAATGTTACCCTGAAATTTTCACATATGCCTCATCCTTCAAGCTGTTACCAATTAAACTTAAAAGGAATTTGCAATTATTTCTAATGTTTCAGGAAGGAGATTTTTAATAACAGAAACAAAACAAATTCTGATTAAAAGCAAAATTATAAAGCAGGTCAGAACTTTAAAGTGTTTCTAAATAACAGTGTTTAGGAAGATGTAGGTCATTTTAACAAGTGAAAGTTTCTTGAAATCAATGGGCTATGGACTAGCTAAATATTTCTAAATAATTTTGATTTTTCTAAAATCTCTTTTAGTTGTGTTTTGAGGTGTCAAAATAAGCAAAAGTAGGCCCTGGGGGAAAATGTGCTTTAATTTAAGTAAGTCATAGCTGATAGTATTATATTTTACTCAGAATTATTGATTTAAAATAAACTCTTTAAACCATATTCTCTCTTTACACTATAATAAAATGTAGTTTTTAATGACAAGTAACAGTTTAAATTCTAGTTACATTCTTTGAGGAGTCTTAACAAGGTCTTAACGTACTATAATCAGAACACAAAAGAAATCTATCTAATTTGTTGTCATTTTACTAGTTTGGAAGATTATAATACCCTTTTCCTTTCATGGCTTTAAAAAATGTCCAGACACTATGTTCCCATTGTGTTCAAGTATAGTATACTCTTCACTTTCTTTTCCATTTGATGAAAATAGGCATTAGCAATTACCAAGAGGAAATAAATAAAAAGCTGAAATGTGCATATGAGCTTTTCCTATTTTGGCTCATTGCCAAAGAAACCCAAAATAAATTTGCACAAATTTCTATGTGTGTGGTAGTTTTCCTCTTCCTTAATAGTATGCATTTTATTTAAACACCATTGAGCCTTTTTAATACAATTCTACTTTCACTTTCACAAATGGGATAAATTTAAGTGCTGAGACTGAGGCTATTTTGTTTATGCAAGTGTGCTTGTATAGAAAAGCCCTTGCAAGGCTGTTTGTATATATAATGCACAGTTAGAAATTGCAGAAGCTTCCCTTTTTCCGAGGGCTCCAATTTGACCTCAGGACAAATTTTAAAGTCATCATTGCTTCCCCTTTGATTTTTATGAAATTAGAAAGAAATGACTCTTTCACTTAACACCTTGAACTTCCTAAATTTCAACTGAAACGCCCGAAGTGTTTCCTCCCCTGGTCTCACTCAAAATAGTCATCCCTGGCATGTAGGTAAGCAATAGAGAAATATGATGGTTTGTAGTCTTTTCAAAATAAAATCATAATTATAATTCATACATGGTTATCACAGCTCTTCTTCTATCCAGTTGGGAGAGATTATGTAATGTCATTTAGGTCACCTAGATTACTCTAATCCTACTTCAGGTGAATCAAACAAATACATTTCTGGAATGAAATAAAGAGAGAATATGGCCATAAGAAAATTGTAGGATTTAGTTTTTTTTTTTTCAATGAGTTTCTTTCTCCCTAATCCCCTGTCTCTCACTGAATGCTCTGATTCCCACATGGGTCACTAAATAGGGAGAAATGGTAAGACTGATGTCAAATTGCTTTTTCCTCATTTGCATGCTGTGTGCCATGGGCAGTTTAACCCATGCAAATTAGAGCGGCCATGCTTCTGCAGAACTGCTTCCCTCTGCATTGCTCTGATAGCATGCCAAATAAAAGGTAGTCAGATATTCAGCACACTGCCTGCAGTATGCCTGGTGATTAAATCCCACATCATCACATCCATAAGGCTAAAGGTTTCATCATACTCATGGAAAACTGAAAAATTCTCTCTTCCTTTTGGTGTTTGCACATCCATTTCAGTGTTCTTTGCCAGGGTTCTGCCAGGTGACTGGAATTTAAAACTTGAGACAGTGAAACACCTATAATTCTGGAAGAGAACTCCTTTTCTCCTTTTTTTTTTTTTTTTGCTTTTTCTTTTTTTCCCCCTCTTGATTAACTCCGCTCTGTGGCTATCAATTTTGATGGCTCTGGGCTTTGGGGTGGGCCATCATTTGATGTGGTGCCTCTGCTCTCCAGGGAATGATCACACACCAAATGAACCTTGGGAATCGCTCTGTTCTATGACTGATGCTAGATTTTGGTCCAGCAGTAATTGTAAGAAAGGAAAGGCCATCGCTATGGCTTGGGTGGGAGTCCCAGCATACTGGGGAACCATTTTTAATTCCATGTATTTTCCTCTTAACTCTGAGGGTGACCATCTTCACCTTCTCAAAATAAAATGAGAGCACAATTTTGTATGTGTGTGTATGCGCATAACATGGCCTGCACACACATGCACCTGTCTATTCAGAACGGGTCTAGCTATTGGTTTTGAACAAAGTTTAAAGTGATTTCATCTTTCTTTTCTAGCTTCTACACACCACAAACATCGTTTTCTTAGTTCCATGCAGTAACTATGTTTGTCACAGTTCTCTATAGAGCTTTTTTCTTTCTTTTTTTCCCCCCCTTTGTTGCTTAAGCTGGAGCACTAACTTGCTGAGAGATGTGGCTTTGGTCATGTCTAAAATTCATACGCTGAACAACCTTTCTTTTGTAGGATCTGACGGCATTGGCCAAAGAACTAAGAGAACTCCGGATTGAAGAAACAAACCGCCCCCTGAAGAAGGTGACCGATTATTCCTCCTCCAGTGAGGAGTCCGAGAGTAGTGAAGAAGAGGAGGAAGATGGAGAGAGTGAGACCCATGATGGGACAGTGGCTGTCAGTGACATACCCAGACTGATGTAAGAGAACTTTGGGTTTTTTTAATTTATTTGTTTGTTTTTGAGGTGGGGTCCTTGCTATGTTTCCCAGGCTGGCCCTGAACTCCTGGGCGCAAGGGATCCTCCTGACTCAGCCTCCCAAGTAACTGATACTACAAAAGTGTGTACCACCATGCCCAGCTCTAGACTGCTTCTTAAGTGCAGACCAGAAGGAGACTAGGTCTCCAAAGCTAAAGGACAAAAATAGGAACTAAATATAAATCGTAGATGGAACACTGGTAAGGCAAATTGACTTTGGAATTTTGGGTTCTTATTAGAACATAATATAGTTATGTTCTAATTTCTCTCCATAGACATAATCACTTAGAATTTGTACATTTCTAGAACTGTGTGTCCATTACTTTCCCATGGCTACAATGGAACACTGGTAAGGCAAATTGGCTTTGGAGTTTGGGGTTCTTATTAGAACATAATATAGTTATGTTCTAATTTCTCTCCATAGACATAATCACTTAGAATTTGTACATTTCTAGAACTGTGTGTCCATTACATATTCCTTTTGGTGAATTTTTTCTTTTCTTTCTTTTTTTTGTTTTTGTTCTTTTCATCTCTAGGACAAACAGTATTGTCATTGGCGCAAGCCTTTCTCCCTAGAACTACAAAAGAGAGATTGTGAACAATGGCATTTAGGGAATAAAATGAAAAAAGAAATGAGACATCTATTCCATTGCCACCACTGCCACCAGTAAATAAGGATAAATGTACATGGCATCCTGGGTTAGCATCCCACTGACAGAATCAGGAGTCACACAATCAGGGAGAGAAACTTCCCAGCATTTGGTTTAATATACCTTTAAATCTTACCCTTAGGATTTTCTACATCATCACCTTCATTGTCTGTCTTCGAAGTCTTCCTTTTGACTATATCTATGCCTGCCATTATTTCCCTTAGTAGTTATAGCCTTTACTTCTTTTGTTTTTTTCTTTTTCTGTTTTTTTAGCATGAGGAAGGAGCTTACTGTTCTTTCACATTGTAGTGAATCTCAGTGGGATATCCCCATTCTCTGTTGCTTCCCCATCCCTTCTCCAGATTCAAACAAGGTCTCA
Source organism: Ictidomys tridecemlineatus (assembly GCF_052094955.1). NCBI lineage: Eukaryota > Metazoa > Chordata > Mammalia > Rodentia > Sciuridae > Ictidomys > Ictidomys tridecemlineatus. The sequence continues at coordinate 115,899,383 of NC_135479.1, read as the reverse complement.
TTGCCCTGGTTTACCAGAACCTTGACAGAATGCAACACTGAGTTTTCCAGCTTATCTTTTCCTTTCCAGTCCTGTGACTTAGCTATCAGTATTGATCACCAGACCTCGATCACTCTTCTCACTCTGTATTGAGAAGATGCCTCACGGCCACAGGTCATTGTCCTGTTCCAGAAGGATGAGACACAGGTCTGGTTAGCCTGCAGGAAATGCCATCCATTGTTTCACTTTTGTTACATTACAAGCAAGTCTGAGAGGCAAATCCAGTTATCATTGCCAAAAATCTATGCTTGGTGTTTTACTGTTGATTACCCAGTTACCGACAACCATAAATATACTAAAATATGATATTTTGAAACATTGTATTAAATTGCTTTTTTTAACAGCAAATAATATTGTTCTAGAGGCAAAATCACTATTCTAAAACATTTGTGCCAAACAGGCTGGCCCTTTCCGGTTTTATCTTGATTCAGCATTAATTCTTTTCACAGATGTTCAGAATTCCCTTTAAGCACTAAGCATACACTATCAGGATGAGAGCGGATTATGAAATTAAAAGATTGTTGAAATTCCCATTCTATGTTCGACATCATGCTGAAGGCTTTGATACACTTGAGAAGTATGTACACTTGTATTTGACCTTCCAAAAGTTTATATTCCAGTTGGACAGAGACCAAATTATACATGGATAACTGCAGGTTAATATTAACATTTAGAAGAACAACCAGGGCTGGGGCTATAGCACAGTTGGTAGAGTGCTTGCCTCGTATGCACAAGGCCCTGGGTTCAATCCACAGCACCACAAAAAAAAAAAAAAAAAAAAAAAACAGAAAAAGAAATAGAATAACCCAAGATAGTTTATGAGGAAATGCTAAAAAACATTTGGTTGTTTTTTTTTTAATAAGCAAAGGCATTTTTTTAAATTTATTTTTTAGTTGTAGTTGGACACAAAATCCTTATTTTGTTTATTTGTTTTTATGTGGTGCTGAGGATCAAACCCAGGGCCTCTCACGTTCTAGGCGAGCCCTCTACCGCTGAGCCACAATCCTGGCCCATAACATTTGGTTTTAAGCCCCCCACTCCCCACCTCTAGTCATATTTTGCAAAGCTATGTATAGTGTTTTGTCCTTGTCCCTCTAAAGGCAGATCTGGAATTCCTCTCCATCCTCCGTAGCAGAAAACCCACCTTCCTACAGTTCCCCATTTAGACCAGGCTACACTTCTCTTCTGCTGTCTGGCACTCTCTTGTCCCTTTAGAAGTCACTGACTCACAGCCCAGCTTGCAGAGGTAGAATCCATACAGTCTTCTGAGCTGCCACTGCATCTCATGTTTATTCCTGCATTTTCTTTCTTTCTTTTTTTTCTAGGTATCAGGGATTGAACCCAAGGGTGCTTAACCACTGAGCCACATCCACAGCCTTTTTTTATTTTTATTTTGAGACAGTTACTAAAAACCATAAATATGCTAAAATATGATATTTTGAAACATTGTATTAAATTACTTTTTTTAACAACAAATAATATTGTTCTAGAGGCAAAATCACTATTCTAAGTTGCTTGCTAAGTTGCTGAGGCTGGCTTTGAAGCTCTGATCCTCCTGCCCCAGCCTTCCAAGCTGCTAGGATTACAGCTGCACCACTGGAATTCCTGCATTTTCATTTAGTGCCTGGAATCAGGATTATTTACCATGTGCCTTTCTTCTCTCTGGGCCATGAGATCCCTGAGCATGTGGATAGCATCTTACCCATCTCTCTACTCTGAACACCTTGAATGTAGTCTGGCACAGCAACTATAAATTGCATTTAATCACACTGAATAGAATTTGCAGGTCTTTACTTCAAAGAGTTTGTAGCTTAATCCAAACAAAAGAAAGATATGTGTAAACAACTTTCTGCAGGATAGAAAGAACAAGGGATAGTATTAGAATTCTAGGCAGGGGAAAGAGTTAAGTAAAAGGCACAGAGGTTGAGTTTGATGGAAAGAGATGCATAGCAGTGGGGAAGGGATTCTGGAAACCAGACCAAGACGTGCACTTTATCATGTAGCCATTGGGAACCAGTAGGGTTTCTTGAACCAGGGAGTAACAGGATTCGTACTATGTTTTTGAGGGAGTTTATTTCAGCAAGATAATTTGGGGGAAAAAAGATGAGATGCTAGTATTGCAATCCAGATGATCTAGTACTATGATTCAGGTAAGAAATAATAAACTGAAGCTACTGTGAAATGCTTATAGTAGAAGCAAGATTTCACATAGTTCTTGAAGAACTGGTAAATTTTATATAGTTCAAATGATCATCCACCAAAGAACATTTAAAATATTATATATATGTGTGTGTGTGTGTGTGTGTGTGTGTGTGTGTGTTATTATACATATATGTGTGTGTATGCACAAATATATGATATATGATATATATTTTGGGGGAAAAAACATACAAACATATATGTGTGTTTATGTGTGTTTACTCCAATCTGGTCAATGCTGTGGATGTACTTTATATGGATATAAAATCCATGCTGTCTCTTCTTCTCCAGCATGATAGTTGTATGCCTACCAAATTTCACACTATTAAAAATCCATTATAAAACAGTCACTTCTTTAAAATACAATGTTTTGAGGCTACAGTGCTTTTTTTGCACAATGTTACTACCTTTGTTTTCTTTTGTTAAGATAAATCTTTATAGTTTGTGCTCTCTATTTTTTCTTTTTCTTTTTAATTTTATTTATTCTAATTTGTTATATATGACCCACAGTGTGCTTTACATTTTTAGAGCATAAAATAAAAATATATTATAACACAGTTAATTCCCATAGAGTGTAAACAAAAGAGCTTCTCAGAAATGGACCACAGCCTTTCAGGAAAACAGCTGTGGATCCCAGTATTTAAAGCTGTAGCTTTTTTCTGTATATGGTTTTCTATTTCCATATTTATTGTATAAGACATGACCTGTAGGACAACACAGATATAAGTTTGTGCTCCTTAACTAACCAAGTGCACTATGTCCCAATGCCTCATGCATAGAAAAATAATGAGTGGAGGAAAATAGACCAAAATTAGGAAATGATCATCTCTGGATTATACAATTGTGAGGGACTTTTATTTTATGTGTATCCCCAATTTTGTGATGGGCATGCACTACTTGTATAATCAGGAAAAGAGAAAAGTTTCATAAAACAAGAAGAAGAGAAGGAAAGACAAGGCAAGTTGATTTGCATCACACCAAGCCAGCCACAGAGCATCCTTTTGTATTGTATTGGTATCTTCCCTCAGGTACCAGCACATTTCCGAACAGTACTTGTGAGGCACAGTTTTACTCATTAGGATCATCTACTGATAGCACAGTCAATAAATTTTATCATCAGTGTCATCTGGACAATGAAAACCACATGCATTTGTGTCCATTCCTTTCTGTTTTCACTAAAGAGCCAACCTCCTGTGGCCTGCCCCCCAGCCTATGGAGTGTCTCCCTTGCCATAAGTCCTCTGCCCTCCTAGCCCTTGTTCAAGGAGTGGCCTGGTTAATATTGCAGAATGGAGATTGGTCATGTCTAGCCCCCATTCCTTGCAGCCTTTTGCATTCCTGGGTCCTGTGATCACCCCTAGCACGCTCCAGCCAAACTAAGTCCTCATCAGCCCTTCAAAGACCTTGCTCTGTTCCAGTAGGGATCATCTCTTCCTCTGTCCTTTCTCATTAACATCTTGCCTTTTATTTGAGTGTATTTGTGATCCTCTGTGCTCTTGTGGATGCCAACCCTTTCAGTTTTAGGAACCATATTTTGTTCAGCTTTTATATCCACTACCCAATGCCAAACCAAGGCCCTTTCATACAGCAGGTGCTCAGTAACCATGTATTGAATTGAATTAAATCAATACCTCCAGGAACACTTTTGACAAATCCAATTAGAGGAAATTATTGTTCTAAACCTACAGCCTAATTACAGTAAATTTCCTGTAGTTTTCCTTCAAATCAGTGGAGTTTTTTTTGTTGTTTGGTTTGTTTTGATTTGATTCAGTTTTGTTTGTTTATTTTTTTAACAGTCTTTATAGGATTTTGGACAACGGGTATTTCCAATCCAATCTCTAGATTGGAAAAATCATTTTCAGAACAAAGGATTACCTTAACTATAAAATGTTACAGCTGTTTTAGCCTTAGTGGGGTTTTACAAATTGCTTTTTCCCCCTATTCTTTTGTTTTTAATAAATGTTATATTTTAAAATAGTTGTAGATTTACAGAAAAATTGAGGAGATGGTACAGAGAGTTGCCCTGTTATTACACCACCATTTTCTCCCCACAGTTTCCTCCATTGTTAGTGTGGCACAATGTTATAAGTAGTGAACCAGTACTGATAGGTCATTATTTATGAAAAGCCATGGCTTATGCAGCTTTTCTTACTTTTTCTTCCCAGGATCCCATCCAGGCTACCATGTTACATTTAGTTACCATATCTCCTTAGATTCTTCCTGGCCGTGTCTGTTTCTCAGAATGTCATTGTCTTGATGAGCTTGACTCTTTTGAGGAGTCCTGGTGAGAGGTATTTTAGGATGTCCCTCTATCGGAATTTCCAAGGTCCCTTAGGTCAACTGCCTTCCCATCCCCATTCCTCCTCACTGAAGTTGTTCATTCATTTGTGATATAGTTAGATTCTCTTGTCACAGTTTACATTTTCCCTGGCGTCTTCCAACATCCTCACTGAGCTTTTAAAATTTAAATACATTAAGGCTCACTCTTTGTACTATAAAGTTCTATAACATATCTAAATAGATTTGTTGTTCCCCTGTTTACACATCCTAGTGAACCCAGTGTCAGAGTTATTTTTTAAGTTATAAAAACGGCAAAAGTTACCATTGTCATTTAGGACTTTTAAACATGCTAATAATTATCCTTATAGTTAATAATTCATCAATTTGCAGAAAGGATATATTTTGACAATAAGCCTGAATGAAATCTCTACTAGGAGCATTAAATAAAACCTTTGACCCAAGACCTTTAGTGATGTAATAAACATTTACTAGGTGCTACTCACATGCCACATCAGTGTTGTCATGAAGAGGCCAATACTATTGATATCTGATCATTGCAGGAGCGTGGACTTGGCTCAGTGGTAGAGGTGCACCCAGGACAGTGTGACAGCAGAGTGAAGAATGCCTGAACCATCCCCGGCTGGGATGGGTTTAGAGTTGCCTGAACTGCAACATAAAGGTTAAGTTAGCCAGAGGAAAGCAGAAGAGAGAAAAGAACCTTCTAAGGAGAGGGGACGGAGTAAACTCATCAAGGGTTTTATGGTATAATGTGTTTAGGAACTGACTCTACATTAGGGTTTTTAGGGTTGGGGGGATGGGAGGCAGGATTTTATTTAAAAATCAGGTTAGGGAGATAGGCAAGGACCAGATAATGGAAGTCCTTTACGCCAGAGTGAGGGGCTTTGAGTTTGTCCTGTGGTTCATGAGGAGCCACTGAAAGTTAAAAGCAGAAAAGTCACAGGGTCAAATTTGTGTTTGTAAGAGCTCACTTTTGCAGCTGTGTGGAATGACTGAACAGGACTTGGGGGACAGGACTAGAGATGGGGGAATCAGCAAAAATACTGTTGTTCAGGTAACAAAGGAAGCTGACCTCACTGGGACAGTTACAGAAAGGACAGAAAATATTTGGGACATGTTTAGGAGGTAGATAGGAAGGGACTAGACTGAATGTGAGGGGTGAATGAGAGAAAGGAATCCAGGATGGCTTGGAGTTTCTAACATGGTAATGGCACTCCCTGAGATCACTAAGTCAGGAGGAAGATGATGATGTCAGTTGCCACCCAGGTAGAAATATCCAACAGGAAGTTGAATGAATAAATTACTAAGTAAAGAGATTAGATTATTTATTTAGGATTATTCTGTAAATGGCTGATTATAATAAAGGTCATAGATAAGAGCATGCCAAAAGGTTATGCAGAATGAAGCAGAATCCTAAGAACCCTACGAACATTCAAGAAGAGCCTCTGAAGGAGACAGGTAAGGAACAGAGGGGTCAATGGAAAACCAGAAAAAGGTCATGATACAAAAGCCAAGAGAGCAAAAAGGATGTGAGGAGTGATCAACAGTTAGCCAGACATGGAGGTGCACACCTGTAGTGATAGCTACTTGGGAGGCTGAGGCTGGAGAATCAGAAGTTCAAGGTCAGTCTTAGCAACTTAGCACAACCCTATCTTGAAATAAAAAATAAAAAGAGCTGGTATGTAGCTCAGTGATGGAGCTCCCTTGGGTTCAATCCCCAGTACTGGGGGGAAAAAAAAAAAAAGTCCCGGGGAAATAATAGCCTCTGTAAAACATTCAACAAAAGTTAAAACTGTAGAACTTGCTATTGACTAATTATTGACACACAAATCAAATCCTCTCAGTAAAATTTAAACCTTCAGAACTGATCCAAATAAATTGAACTTGGTAAAAGTAGTGACACACTGAAGCCTTTGAAAGAGGATATGGATTAAAAAAACTATTAAACCTTTGCTATGAATTTATGTAGAAAAGAATTGGACCAGTGATAATTTTAGTAAAATAATGATGAAAATGCAAAAAGTAGGAATAGTTTAACTAAAATATGTGGAGAATTAATTGAGGAATTACCTTGCTGGAATTAGTTCTAAAAGTACTTTTTGCATGAAATTCATCTGTATTCACATAGTTCTGATTAAAATGTTTGGATAGAATTAGAACATTACCTTGGTAGAAAAATAAGAGGTGCCAAAATACTCTCAACCTTTGGACTTCCTGGGATGGTCTATGGCAGCAAAGAACCTGACTGCTCAATGTCAGCTGGCGATGGCCACCAGATCCACCCAGCCCCTGACAGTGGCAAAGGATGCCTGACTGATACAGAGGAGGACGGACTCCTTGCCTGGAAGGCCCTTGATAAACACTTCATTCATTGATTTATTGGCTTGCCCAAAGAAGGATTTAAGAAGAAAAGGACTTAAGAAGAAAAAGAAAGAGACAGATAAAATTAAATTTCAAATAAGTGAGCAAAGAAATCACAGTTTTGAGAATAAGTCCAATTTACCCATCTATCGATATACCAGAAATTATTACGATAATTTTTTTCTGAGTCTCTGGAACGCTATTAATAGCTCCTTTCTGGGACTGAAATATTGAAAATGAAAAGACTTCTTTGAAATTTCTTCCCAAACACATCCGTCCTAGCCTGCATTCAGTTCATTCAACCCACTGCCCCATCTTAGTGATTTTTCCAAGTGAACGTCTTGCTATACATTTTCTTGTCTGGACTCACGAGCTCTCTCATCTTTTCGCTTTTTTTGATGAAAATCCTTGAAATATGTCTACTTGGCCACAGAGATGGCATAAATCAGGCATATTTCTTGCTTCTTAGAGTGAATATTTCATCAGGTCCTTGAACTTTCATTCCAGAGGCCACGGATATTTTTCAAGTAAGAAACAATTAAAATTGGAGAATAGAAATAATAAAAAGGTGCCGTTAATATACCTGAGAGAAATAAACCTTGATCCCTTTCCTGTTTTTAAAATACTCATTTTTAAATAGAGGCAGATGTCAAAATAGGAGAACCAAAAGTGTAGCCTTGAAACCTGAAACCATATCACCTGCTGGGCTCTTGGTTTTTGGAGCTCCTGAATCAGAGAATTCCTGTGTTCTGCGAACGAGGCACTTCGCAGATTTCTGAAGTCCATGGGACGCTCCTGTGGACAGTTGTTCACTCCTTGTTGAGCCCTAGAGCTGTACATATAGGAAACTCAGTCTGTGCCCCCACAGAGTGTGTCCATTCCTGTTAGCTTCTTCCATTGTGTCTTCAGCAGAATAAAAAGAGAAAAAATATGTATCACAATGTAGACTGAATACAGAAATTTTAAGAAGTGCTAAATACTGTTTGAGCTAAGCCATCCTGGTTCTTGGCTGCCCCAATGAATTAGTGTTCTTAATTGATGTCTATTTTTAATAAATAGCATAAAATCTATCTTATAATAACTTTAAGTGCTCCTAATATGTGCTATATGCTGGGTACTAGGTATATAATGATGAGCAGAGAGACAAAGACTGCTTCACAAATGTATATTCTAAGGAGAGAGAGGAAGAAAATGAACAGAGAATGAGTTAAAGAATTGCACATTACGATGGGAACTATTAAGAGAAAAGGGGAGAAGAGAAAATAGAGGGGCTGGTAGAATAAGACATAGATGACTTAGGCTTCTTGGAAAAAAAATATAATTTAAAATGAAATCAAATGAATGAAAAGGAGTCAGCCAAAGGGGGAAGAGCTTTCCAAGTAGCGGAAACAGCAAGGGCTAAAACAGGTCTGCTGGTCAGAAATGGAGGTGGAGGTGGAGAGAGGTCATGAATAGCCTGATAGACCCCAAAGCCAATGCAGCATTTTTTACATGGATACCAGAAGCCCACTCACTCTATCCACTGGGTAGAGAATAGGAGAAGATGTTTCAGTCGCCTCAGGGACCCCAGTCCAGGCATCAGTGCATAGTGAAGTTAATATGCAGTGTACTTAAGGCCACTGAAATGCATACTTGAAAACAGTCGAGACAGTGAATTTTATTATATATATTTTACCACAATAAAAATAATTAATATAGACAGGAAATGGTATTCTCCCCAAATACACCTGACCCTCAGTACTGTTCCTTCCCATTTCAGACCAACAGGGGCTCCGGGGAGCAATGAGCAGTACAACGTGGGAATGGTCGGGACCCATGGGCTGGAGACCTCTCATGCAGACACCTTTAGCAGCAGTATTTCAAGAGAAGGGACCCTGATGATTAGAGAGGTAAGTTGGTATAATAACTATGCAGAGGAAGTGCATTTCTTAAGTGGTTTTTATATTAGAGCATTTACAGAGAATGCTTTCAGCATGTATTTTAAGCATGGGGAATGGGGGAAAAAAACCTGTGCTTCTTAATGGTTGAGTAATTTTAATTGTCTGCTGCCTTCGTTCCTGCATCCTTCTAAGCTTTTGCCGGGTGATTTAATTACATTAGTCCAAATTCTTTGGTAGGAGTTATGCAAATCAGAATATAAAATTTGAGCCTCAGGATATAAAACCAAGGAATCCAGATGTTCCCTACCACAGGAAAGCAGAAATGAATGGTCTCTCTGCAGCATCCGTAGTTTTGTTTTTATCCTTGTGGATTTCTTATAAAAAATTCTCAGTAGTTCCAAGAAGTAGTGATACCATCTTATCTCATTAAATTAACATTTTAAAAGCCAGTACACTATTTTGGTGAAAGAACAAAGAAACATGCAGATCTGATTTCAAATGTGCCTTAGCATTTGGGGTAATATTTTTTTCTTTTTCTTTTTTTAACTCTAGGAATATCATTTCATTTGTTGGGAGGCACATGTGTGCTTTTATGGTCCTTCCAACATGCAGTGGCTCTCCACTGTGTCTGAACCAACCAGAAAGGCCCTGACAAATTAGAGTCACCTTTCCTTCTTTTCACTTCATTATTCACCATTGCAAGTTTGAGAGCAGGTCTCTACTTGGAAAAAATATATATAATAATGACTAGTAACAGTGGGCAATAAAATTAGACCTATCCTTGCATCCATTTTAACATCTATAAAATTCATAAATAGCACTTATAAGATGGTTGAGGTTGTCACATGGGTTTGTGAATAAAGTTAAGTGTTCAATGAGGGTTAGCTATTTTATTTTATTTCTTTCTCTCTCTCCATAGACTGAATTCTCTTTTTACTTCTTTTCACAACCTACTCTTCTATGTGAAACATAAACATTTATCATGTGTCGCTCTCCCTCTTCAGCCAGGAGAGAGTTGGGAAAACCCAATAGCACACTTGACTCTGTAAAAAGGCAGAGGGCATCTCACTTTTGTAAGAAAGAAGGGAACTGTAGTTTGGAGATGAATAAGGCCTTTGAAGTAATAATTGGCAGTAGGGCTATAACTAGAAGACTAGTTCACAACTTGCTAAAATTTCATTTTATGGCCTTGTCGAATCTTTCAAGTAGGCTTTAAAGAATCCTTTCACGTAGGCCTTGAGTGGAAAATGGACTTGGCTACTGAGGTTGACATTGTGCAGTGCTGGTAGATAAATCTCCCAGTGTGGTGAATGGATAATTTCAATGGAAGCATAGAGGGCTTCTATCACGATAGCTTGCCACTTGAGAAAACATGAGGGAGAATGTTCTGGACTGAGTTTCTCTTTAATTCCAAATAAAAGGATTCCAGTTTCTAATGGGTCCTAAAATTTACCTGCATCTTTATGATGGTCAGTCCCTCCAAGTAGATATTTGGAGCACATTTTCAGGTCTATTGTGGGCCACCTCTGGTTGACTCCCTCCAGTTTTCTATGACCACAACCAATCACCTTGAAAATTGCATTCACCAGTGTCTTGAATGAATTTGATCTACAGAGAGGGACCCTCACATCTTTCTGTCCTCTCAGATTCTGTATTCTGCTTTTCTCAAATATAGGCTTTTAAAATAAAAATCTGAATTAATCAGGGTTCTCCAGAGAAACAATATTTATAGATATAGATTAATTATGAGGAAGTGGCTTACGATGATTAAGGCTGAGAGGTTCAATGATTGGCCATCTGGAAACTGGAGACCCATAGAAGCTGGCAGAGTAGGTGAAGATGAGATAAGATACCCCAACTCGAGTGTGAGGCCAGAAAATAAAAGAGGCACATTCTTTCTTCCTCCTCCTTTTTTTCTATTCATACTCTCAGCAGAAACACTGATGTCACCCAATTTGAGGATGATAATCTACTGCGTGTACCAGTTCAAATGCTAATCTCATCTCCAGAAATACTTTCAGACACTCATCCAGAAGTAATGTTTAACCTGGGTACCTGTGGCTCAGTCACATTGACATGAAATTAAATACCACACAACCCTTATGTTAAGATCCATTAAAAGGACGAGTATTGAAATGATAAATGCAGGCTAAAGTAAATCCCTAACAAAAAGGAAAATAAGATTTTACTGCAATAAGATTAAGCTTCAAAATCTCAATTGAACTTCTAGTTCAATTCCCCCAAGAAGAACATCCACAGCCTTCAGCTCATTCTCTGCATGTGAGTAGACTAGAGAGTCCTGTCGGTTTACACTGGCTCTGCCACCGCTGATCTTGTCAGATCCACAGATTCCCCATGTAGCACATACCCCTGTCCCTGTGGTTCTAATTTTCCCATCCTACAGCTCCACAGAAACATTTTTAATCTAGTTCTAGAACATGCCACACCAGCTGTGATCTGCCATTTTGTCTACAGGAGGCTGTCAGCTGGACTTGCTGTCCTCCCTTCCCCATGGCTGCTCATTCTTCTCCCAGCAGAACCCTGGTCTGGCTCCAGGTTCCCTTTCTCCTTGAAGTCCCCACTGGAACTCAGTGGGCCTCTGTCCATAGCACCTTCTTGGAATCAGCTGGGATCTCTCCAGTGTCTACCTACAACACTGAGCCAGAACACTGCCATCACAAGACCTCTCAGTCACAAATGCTATGGAAGAGAACCCACTTGAACACCTCTTAAGGAAAAAAAAAAAAAAAAAAAGTAGAAGAATGGTAGATACCAGGAATAGGGGAGTAAAGCTTCTGAGGTCTTTCATGGAAAGACCTCTTTTTCCTGACAAACCAGCGTTCCCTCCCTCCTTCCCTCCTTCTCTCTCCCCCTCTCTCTTTCTCTCCACACCCCCCCACCTGCTGATGCGGTCACCTCTCTTCCCACCTTTGGAAGACATTCACCACATTCTAGTTCACCTGCTGGCAGTGATTGGCCTGTATCTCCCAGGCAGGGTATTCCATATTACTGGGAATCTGGTCCCACTTGCCTGAAGTGTCCACCACTGGCCTACTTCTGTGGCCAGGAGGACAGCCCTATACTATAGTAGTGTAGCCCAGAGCTCTTGGGTTCTGCCCCCAGATAGCCCAGATTTGAACTCTAATGTCACCACTTGGAACTCTTGTCACTTGGGACAAGTTAATTGACTTTCTTGTACTGTGATTTTTTTTCCATCTGTGAAATGGGAATGATAAAAGCTAACTCTTGGTATTATTGTGAGGATCCAGTGGAATACTATGCACAAGGTGGTTAGCCCAGCTTGGTGTACAGAATACCTTAGCTCCCATTCCTGTGGGAATGAGCAGAACATAAAGATCAGAGACACTGTTGGGGTTCTGCTAATGAGGTCCTCAAGGGGAGGGCTGGTGTTCATTTCCCTTGTCTTCACAGAGTGCCCAGCACACACAAGGTATCTAATAAGGAGGTTCTGTTTGAATGAACAAGGGGCAGTGACTCAGAAGTGGGCAGACTCCCGGGTCACTGCTTCCTCCTCACCATCTGGGCTGCTTCCCTGCTTAGCCTCTTCCGTTCCTTCTGTGTTAACTAATGTTTCTGCATCGATTTTGGCTGGAGGTTGAATGCTACTGTACGTGAAAGACTGAAAAATTATCAAGGGGCAAGGTGTGATTTATGCTACTGGAAAACTGGGGGGAAATGGGAAAAAGCTTTTCCATATTTGAACAGGAGTATTGGGAAGTGAGTGTGAAAAGCAGGGACACGAAGATAAATTAGGACTGAACTCCCTAAATGGCCTCTAGAAGATGAAATGTTTGACTCTGGGAATAGGCACTAGTACAAGCTCCAGATGACCACTGTGTCAACATCAATTCAAAAAGGCCCCTCTCTGGGGGCAGTCTGTAGTCCAGGATTGTGTCACCAGGAGACAGAGGACACTGGGCTTCCGGTTATTCCACAAGCTTCCCTGTGCATCAGTGGCCTGACCCTTTCAGGAGCTTAGGAGGCTGTTGAAATGCCTACTTTTACTTGCAGACAGGCAGGTACAGAGCTGGAACTGGAGACCAAGACGGGCTCTCGAAGGAGGGAGCCAGGTCAATGAGATGGCCAGAGGATTGACATGAACATCTTTCCTTCACCAGCCCCAAAGAGAGTGTTCCAAGTGCACACTTAGTTTCACACGTAGTAGGCACTCGAAAGTGTTGAGCTGATGAATGAAAGAAAGAAAAGGCAGAGAAGAAAACCATCCCTTTGGTCTCCTCTAAGAAGCCTCAGTGAGGTAGTCACATGTGAAATCAAAAAGCGCAGGATGATGCCCAGCAAAGGGAGCGATCAGCAGGAGGGAGCCAGCCTGCAGAATGGCAGAAAACATCTGCAAACTACCTCTGATGAGGATCGATGACCAGGATATATAAGGAAACTCAAGAGCCTCCATAGCAAAAAAAAAAAAAAAAAAAAAAATGAACTCAATTAAAAAATGGGCAATAGCTCTAAAGAGACATGTCTCCAAAGAAGACTTACAAATGGCCAACAGGCATATGTAAAAATATTTATTGTCACTAATCAACAGGGAAATGCAAATCAAGATCATACTAAGATATTCCCCCACCCTACCTAGAGAGAATGGTTGTTATCAAGAAGACTGATAGTAAGTACTGGAAAGGATGTGGAGACAAGAAGACTCTTAGACACTGATGATGGGAATGTAAATTGGTACAGCCATTGTGGAAAAGAGTATAGAAATGCCTCAAAAAATAAAAAAAAAAAAAGCTTCCATATGATCCAACAATGCCACTCCTGGGTATAAATCCCAAGGAACTGAAATTGGTGTGACGAAGAGACATCCAGTATTTATAGCAGTACTTTTCACAATAGACAAAAAATGGAAACCACTTCCGTGCCCTTCATCTGATGAAGGGTTAAAGAACATGTGGTATGTGTACACAGTGGAGTACCATTCAGCCATGAAAAGGATGATATCCTGCTTTTGTGACAAGATGGATGGAACTGGAGATCATTATGAACAGTGAATGAAATCAGGCACAGAAAGAGAAGCGCCACATGATCTTACTCATATATGGAATCTAAAAAAGTTGATCCATAAAAAATTAGGGCATAGTGGTAGTTATACGAGGCTTCGGAGAGATGGGGAAAGGATAGTGAATGGGCACTTAATTACAGTTACATAGGAGGAAAAAATAAAGAAGTATAAAACTAGCCAGGCCTATGATACGGGCACTGGCTTTTGGGAACCAGTACTGTTTTTTAATCCTGTCTTCATCCCCAGGATTTTGGACAAAAGACTGCTCACCAGAGCAGTGTTTTCCAAATGAGCTAGAGCATATAACCCTGTCAGTAAAAATTTCAGAGCATCCACATAGAGCATGCTCAGTGGCTGTCCTGCTGCGTGAATACACGTATTATAAAGTACCCTTAAAAACGTTAAAAGAGATGCTTTAAACAGTATTTCAAATGCTTCGCTAGTCACCGTGACTTCGTTTCTTTACTGCCTCTATCACAAAGCACCATCGTTACTTACAGAGAAATTGGACATTAATGATAGTGGATATAAATCCCTATTTTCAAACAGTCTTCTAGATCAGTTTAACGTTTCTTTGCAACCCCTGTCAGATCTGATTAGTTCATTATTATTTTTACCTTGTGAGTGACAAAGAGCCCTGTTGGGTAAGTCTGATCTCCGCATTTCCTTAGAAAACAGTTGTAAGGGGATTGTTAATATTGCTACAGGCCACTGCTCCTTACCAGCAATATTTCAGGTCATGGATCTGGGTTGTGTGTTTGTTTCATGGTAACCTCAAAATATGGTGTGTAAATCCAATTAATGAGTAGTGTGCACACGAGCCTACACACACACACACACACACACACACACAAAACACACACACTGTGAAGAGAAACTTGCAAGTGTGGGCCCTGCTCAGCTCTCTATCTGGTAGTGTCCCTGTCTCCCCACAGGAGACCCTCACACCACACATGACTGTCCCTCATGCAGGAGCATTAGGCTCGGGGTCAATGCATTTAGTAAATATTAGCAAAGCTTAATTTTTAAAAAATTTTCTTAAGATAGAAATGTAAATATTACCTTCTCACATCCCAGTCAGTCAGTTTGGAGTCCTTGGTCCCTGGGCTGAATGAGGGGTGACATTGCTCTAGGGCACTTTCTTCCTTCTCTAATGACCGCCCTGTGTCGTGCTCCTCAGACGGCTGGAGAGAAGAAGCGATCTGGCCACAGTGACAGCAATGGCTTTGCCGGCCACATCAATCTCCCTGACCTGGTGCAGCAGAGCCACTCCCCGGCTGGGACCCCCACCGAAGGCTTGGGACGCGTCTCCACCCATTCCCAGGAGATGGACACCGGGACTGAAGTAGGTGCTAGGTTCTCTTCAAGAACGAGGCCTTGCCAGACTCCTCACAGTGTGTGGGTTGGTTTCTAGTAATCAGGAGGAGAAATCATAGACGCAGAGTAGTGAAAAGTTTTCAGATATGGTCTGGACCAGTGCCTGTTTTTATAGATGAAAGTACTGAGGCTTGGAGAGGTGAAGTGACTTGCCCGAGGTGCACAGGTAGTTTAGGGTAGAGCTCCTGTGCCACAAGACAGTGGTAGAAAAAAAAACTGTTAGGCAATGCTCATAGGAGTCATTGACCATTTGGATGAGTTCATGGGGCATGATCATATTTCATGAATATCCCCATGAATCGCACCAAAAGCCCTTAAGTGCGTTTCTAAAGCCATGCACTATGTCTTCTGACATTGTCCACATACTGGATTTTTATGATTCTAAAGTTATAAGCAGATAAGCTTTGCTTGCCCCAAGGAAAAGAACACAGGGCACATTGGAAAGTACAGCATCCTATTGCAGCTCTTGTAGCCAGTGCCAGCCCAAATGCAGCCCAGCCACAGTGGAAGGGCCCAAAGGCCACCCCTCCAACAGGAGCCTCTCAGGTTGACCGTGTGCCCAGGGTGACATGCTGTGTAGACATGCTTTTACTAGTTTATTGCCCATTGTGTCAGCGTAAGACCATTTGACCAACATGAGATTGCTTTTACTTAAAGATAAAATGTTATCTTCCAGGTAAGATATTGAGGTGCTATATGTCATCCAAAACCTCATTTTCTTGTTGCAACTCTTAGAGTCTGATAGTTGATGAAGCCCTACAAATGCAAATTGGCTCATCAGCCACCAATACCAGGAGCAATTGAAGAGAAGCACACACTTTGGCAGGGGGTTGGGTGTGTGCAGCTGAACAGATCGAGGAGTCTGCAGCCACTGTAAAGCCCACACAAGGTATTATTAGCACTGTCTGTTCCTGCAGTATTTATTTATCCATTTTTCCTGATCTCCCTGTTTATTGAGCAGTATGGTATGGGAAGCAGCACCAAAGCCTCCTTCACCCCCTTTGTGGACCCCAGAGTATACCAGACATCTCCCACTGATGAAGACGAAGAGGATGAAGAATCATCCGCTGCAGGTAAGTGAGAAGGCCATGTTTTTTTTTTTTTTTTTTTTTTTTTAGCAGCAAATCAATTTTCTTTCTGGTGTGGCCTGATGAGAAAATTAATCATTATTTCATTAGTTAAGCCATTTAATGCTTAGGCCATGCCTTAAAAGGAAGATCTTGTTAATTATTATTTTTGTAGGATTCCTAAAACAAATCTCTCTCCTTCCTTCCACCCCATCTTTTCTATTTTGCTTCTGGTAGGAATCCAGAAGTATCCAGGAGCCCTAGGAAAAGCTGTTCCCCAGCGATCTCTGAACTTACCACATATTTCCCAAAAACAATTTATGGGTACAATGCTATGCACGCAGTAGATATTTAATAAGTGTGTGTTGGATTGTGTTGAGTTCTAGATGTGCGCTTCCCACCACAGAGGCCTGGCTGACTTGGAGTCTGGACTTGCTTTCTGAACTTTTGTAACTCACTAATCATGAAAGTCACCATAGGCCAACTTTCCCATTGAGAATGTGAAATTTCCAAAATCAGTCTTACATGCGTATATTTACAGGAGGTGGTGATGATACATTTAATTTTATGAGATTAATATTGATTTTCTAAACCATCCAAATAGTATCTGTAAGGCTGTTTGGCTAGTGAATGGGGCATGGTCATATTTCATGAATAACCCCATGAATCACACCAAAAGCCCTAAGTGTGTTTATAAAGCATATGCTTCTGTGACTTACGCTTTATTCTACTAAAAAAGGAGTGAAATAGGTATAATTTCAGAGTTTCTGTGCCCTTCCTATAATACATACTAAACAAGGGGAAATCACTGTTTTGAAGCCCCTTCTCCAAATCTCCACCGGTTATCTTTTAAGATGCCATTGACTTTTCTGATTCTTTTTCTCAAAGCTCTGTTTACTAGCGAACTTCTTAGGCAAGAACAGGCCAAGCTCAATGAAGCGAGAAAGATTTCTGTGGTAAATGTAAACCCAACCAACATTCGGCCTCATAGCGACACACCGGAAATCAGAAAATACAAGAAACGATTCAACTCAGAAATACTTTGTGCGGCTCTATGGGGTACGTCAGTACTTTTGTCCTTGTTCATTAATGAACTGGCCCTCAAACGTCAAATGCCTGTGGATTTTACCATGAGGAAACACTAATTGAATGGGAGGGGTTAGCAGCCTGGGACTATCTTGGCCTCCAGAGAAACCAAAAGCAGTGCTGTATGTAGAAAGAACCTAAAGCCTACTATACCTAAGGCCAAGGATGACTTCTATAGCAATGGGCAAAAGGCGACCACAGAACCAGCCACCACTTCTTACACACCCATTGTGTTCCCACTGGGTGATGTGCCCCACATTCTGTCTCTGTGATCCCTGCAGCATCCTGCAAGGGGGAAATGGCTATACCTTCATTTCACAGCTCCAGTGCAGGATAATTTAGTGAATGTCCCAAGGCCATACCATCAGTAGTAAGAGAACTTGAAATGAACAACAAATGATGAGCCTTCCCTTTTAGTTCGCAATTCTCATGGAAGTGATCTGCAGGTGTTAGCTGACCTCTCACTCAATATAGGCATGATGAGAGTCTATCAAAGTCCTGGTCTAGGTCACTGTAAGCATCACAGACAGATCAGGACATGGCCCATCTGTGTCCATCTAGGCCTGAACAGGGCTACCATACCTTCAACTAAAAGCATTTGGGATATTAGCAAGAAAAGTGTGCAGTCTGGGGATCATTTCTTAGAGGTATGACAGCTCTGTCCTCTGGGGCTGAGACAGGAGAGTAAGATAGCCACAGTTCATATGGCAAGGCTTGATCGGTGGATGAAAGAGCAGACATGTTCTCAGAAGATAGAAGTACCAAGAAGAGGGGTTTCAAAAGGGACATATTCATGAATATAGTCCACTGTGCAGTGAACCTCTTGACGGATGTAAGTTGTGGTGGGTGGATGATTGATGTCCTGAAGTATGAATATTTAGGATGCTAAACTCCAGAGAAACCACTTACCTGCCAGAGCTTTTGCAATCAGGGTGTCTGCATGCCAGGTGGAATGGACGAGCATTAGACCCCTGAGTGTTCAGGTGACTCTCAATCTGTTAACACCCTCTCTGGATGTCCTGTTTCCCCAACAGGAAGCTGAGCCTGGAATGTAGGGGACATAAGAGAGTCAAATTTTGATTTGAGGAAGAGGAAGGGCTTTTGTTCCCATGGAGTATAGAAATGGAAACTCTAGTGGATGCCCAAGGTGGATTGTTAGGTTCCTGAGAAATCATTGCAGGAGTAAATGTGGGGTGAACACTGGGGAAAGAGAAGTGGATTATTTAAGGGAAGCCATGAAAGAGGCGGTTGTTACAGGAAGGGAATAAAGGGAAATTGTGCCACCTTCACAGCTGTGCCTAAGGCTCCCCTTGATAAGGTTTCTCTGCATTAGGTAGTAAATGGCTCGATGTAATGAATGCAGCTACCACTTTATAAAAGAAAACTGTAATTCCATTACTAGAGGGACAGTGATTTAATTACTGTGCCAGAGTTTCTACTCTCCCTACTGTAGTGGTGACTTGCCCATTATTTATATTTACAAAGCAGTTCCTTAGATGTTACGGGAACCCCAGATGCAGAAGGTCAAAGCTCACAGAAAGTCAGTCTTAGGGTGTTTCTTAAATTTGCAGGTGTAAACCTTCTGGTGGGAACTGAAAATGGCCTGATGCTTTTGGACCGAAGTGGGCAAGGCAAAGTGTATAATCTGATCAATCGGAGACGATTTCAGCAGATGGATGTGCTAGAGGGACTAAATGTTCTTGTAACCATATCAGGTATGTTACCAGGTCGATCACCATAGTTCCCCAGGTCTGTGCAAGTAGGAAAGGTAATTACCTCGTTTCTGAAGAAATTCAAAACTCTGTCGTTCCTGTCCAAGAAGCAGCACAGAAGGTGGTAACAGGGTGGCTGGCATGAGATCACCCATTGGGAAGCCTCTCACCTCTGCATTAAATCTGAGTGGCACAAAATGTTCCACAAAAGCTGTGTATTCATGGTTCTTTACCTCTATCAGGACTCGGAAAGATTTTTTTAAAGATGCCAGCATCCTGAGATGGAGACTGTCAAAATGTAGGCTCCTGGGAGGAGAATTGAGTAAACAGAAATTTCTCTGAGCTCTTCTCTTCTCCCACTTGTGGTCCATTGATACCTTGGGAAGTGCAGCTGGACCTTTGGGGTGACCAAGTCGGCAGAGCAGAGGGAGCCAGTCATGACTGGTACACTCTGCAGATCTTCCAGGTTCCCAAAAAAAGATTTTTCTTTTTTTTTTTTTAAGGTTGGAGATAAAAGTGAAAGCATTGTTATTTTTTAATATATATATTAGTTGTCAACGGATTATTTTTTATATATATATTAGTTGTCAACGGATCTTTTGTTTTATTTATTTATATGTGGTGCTGAAGATTAGAACCCAGGGCCTCATCATATGCCAGCAAGTGTTCTCTCACTGAGCCGCAACTCTAGCTCTTGAAAGCCTTTTATTGGTAAAATGCATCCTGAAAGAGTCAGGGTTGTTGAAGGAAAGGACTTTTTTTTTTCTTTCTCATAATCCTTGAAGGAGTTTAGCAAATGCCCTCCCATTCCATCTACGTATGGAGCTGCCTGGGGAGAAGTGAAAATAAAAGCTGCACTTCAGACCAGGGTCAGGACCTCTGGGAGTGGGGCCCAGGCATGCACAGCATTCAGAGCTCCCCAGGGAGCAACCAAGTTTGTGAACAGGGATCTACACTCAGCTTTCACCACACAGAGACAATGCAACCTTGCACCGAACCTCAAAGAAAGTTTAACTCTTCAACTGTACTTTGTATTTGGAGAAAATGCTTCACTTGACACTCCAGTTCCCTGTTTATTTTATCTTTCCACTGAATGCTTAGAGATTTGTTTTGCTTTGTTGTTTGTTTGGTTTCGGGACTAGAGATTGAATTGAGGAGTGCTCATCCCCAACCCCAGTTTTTATTTATTTTGGGACAGGGTCTCACTAAATTGCCAAGGGCCTTGCCAAGTTGCTGAGGCTGACCTTGAACTTGCAATCCTCCTGCCTCAGGCTTCCGAGTCACTGGGATTACAATTGTACACCCCTGTGCCTGGCCGAGGACTTGTTTTATCCTTCCCCCAAAACGGGTTAACCAAGTCAATTCTTCCTGTATTGTGAACTGAGTTTAATTCTGTGTAGTCCTTTGTTCTGGCTAATTGCTTTTTTGATTGCTACATTACCAAATCAAAATTAGAAGCACATGTCTGTCAGTCATCTACCCAAAGTGGAAATGCTACCAGAAAATTCATGTTCGGGCTTTATTATGTTGTTAGTAGCACATCCTCATTCTTAACTATTTCCTGTTATCATGAGGCACAGATGGGGAAAAGAGAAAATTAAAATAGGAGCACAAGGTGCTTGAGTTGCCCTTGGATCCATAGTGTCATAGAAAGGAGGAAGCACTGGTGTCCCTGCCCCTCCTGGCTGTCCTGAGCAATGCATGTTCTACCTTCTGGTTACAAAAGCGAATAGCCACTGCATCATGACTCCTGGATTTCAGGTCCGAATGCACCAACTCTTGTGTCAAATCCAGTGCATGGATTCTCTTCTTCTGGTATATATCACATCTGTGAAATGTAAAACATCTTTAAAGACAAAGAGAAATCAAAGGAAAATAAGTTTTCAAGAAGTAAAACCTACATGCCCATATTTCTCATTACTTAGGAAGAGCCACCCCAGTGCTCCTCAGATAATCTAATGGAGATAATCTCCATTTTCCTCTTTGCATGCTCTTCCTGCAATCCAGTGGTTTTCTTACCATCCTATGAATTCTTTACTCCAGATTACTTTAGCAAAAGGAGCTTCTAAGTTGTTTCCAGATCTACATCTTTTTTCTTCTTTCCCATTTTTTTTTCAGTGACCACAGCCCCGTGAACCTGTCCAACATCAATTTCTGAACCCAAACTGCCTTTGTTGAATTTGTCTCCCTGTCTCCTTCTAAAATCCTTTTTTCCGTTAGTTAGATAAAACCACTAACAATTGTCATCTCTAATTCACTAAGTCCCCAATTTTTAATTCTGCAAATATTTCAGTGAAATTGACACAGATGCATTAAAGTAAGTTAGAAATCATAATCTAGAGCTTCTATATTATTGTGTTCATTGGTATTAATTTATATATTATAATTATTGCAAAACAGTTTTTATCTGTATGTAATTATATTGTCTACGATAGTTAACTTTTTATAGGTATTCCACATCTGGGATCGTAGGACAAAGTAGGTTCAAGGGATAGAGAAGAGGCTTTCCGTTGCCATCCATGGCCAGGTCAGAGCATGAGGGAAAGACGGGACTCGTGAGGGGCTAAAACGCTCAGCTGTCAACACTGCTTCATGGGCTCAGATCTAGAATGTCCTGAAACTGTAATCAGCCACGCTGTTGCAGACTTGGGTCTTAGTGAGTTTAGCAGACGCTGGCTAGAAAGAATAAGAGCAGCTTGCTCAAGTAAGAAACCACCTGAAGGTAAAGACAGATTGTAATTTTGTAATTTGTCCAAAACACTTGGAGCTGTTTAAACCACGAGTCCTGCTAGAGAAAACACTTTAATTGTGAAGCACGGGGGACGCTGGTTATTACACTCTCACACACACAAACTGTAAACAAAAAGATGAAAAAAAAGTGGAGGTAAGGGAGGAGGGAGAAAAAGCTATCACAGGGACTTGGAATTAAAGCTCTGCTGTTTCAATAGGAAAGAAGAATAAGCTGCGAGTTTACTACCTTTCATGGTTAAGAAACAGAATATTACACAATGATCCAGAAGTGGAAAAGAAGCAAGGCTGGATCACCGTCGGGGACCTGGAAGGCTGTATACATTACAAAGTTGGTAAGTCTCCAGACGTGGGATTGCAAATTCAGTGTATTTACTTCGTCAAGAGTTGTTCAGTTAAGTTTCATTCAGTTTTTCAGTCAGATATTGATGATGCCTGTGTGACCAGCTTAAGATGTTGCTGGAACCTAAAAGTATATTCGAATTATTCCCCCAGAAGTCAAATTTGTGAGGTTCAAAGGAAGCATTCAGAATTAAGTCCTAGGCTCCAGTTTGAACTTTTATAGGTACTTCCTCCCAAGGATACATTAAAAGAATAAAAATGAACTAAGTCTACAAGGTCAAAGGGACCAAGAGGAGAGAAGCCAGCAAATAATAGATGTCAATAAAAGTGAACAAGAGGAACAGACCTAGAGGACCAGGAAATGCTAAACCTATAGTGGGGAAAATTATCAAAATAATCCAGTCACTCTGCAGAACACAGAAAGGCCCAGGGACTGAGGGCCCAGGAGAATCTGAGGCAGAAAAGGTAGGTCTGAAAAAGGAAGGATTTGGGGGAAGCAGATCAACAGCAAGGCCTCCAGGACCCAGGACCTACCCAGCAGGCAGGGTGCTCCCTCCCTCACTACAGCAAAAGAGGAAAGGTTTACATGGCCAGTTGATGCCACCATCAACTGAGGATATACATATGCATGACCCTCCCTTTGCCTCTTTAGCTCCCAAAGTGTTGGCAACCATGATGATGATCATATTCTCAAGGAAGAGCTTGAAAGACTTGTCTTTGAAGAAACTAAATGGCCAGAAAGAAAAGATGTACAGGTACTAACATTTGAAGTCATGAAGAAAAAGGGCTGCTATCTAGCTACTCAGCAATGAATCCCAGCAGCTGATACGTCTCCTATAAATAAGTGGAGACATGGAACATGAGGGAAAGTGAAACAGAATGTAAGGACCTTAGAACAAACAAAGATAATGAGGAGTGAAGAAAATATAGGGAGGAAAGGAAGGAAAGAATTTTAGAGGATTAGAAAAATTGTTTCAGAATCAGAAGAATAGGGCTGTTTAGAAAGGGAGAGCAGGTAGGGAGAGATCATTAAGAAACCAATCTTACAAACTGTTGCATATTGGCAGAAATAAAAATTTTAATAGAAATGTTGAAAGATAAAGATGAGGAAATGTCCTAGAAAGAAGAATAAAAGAAAAGAGAAAGGAAAGAAAAAGAGAAGAAAAAAATCAACCCAGATGTTCAAAATCTGAGTCTTAGAAAAAAGGGAAAAAAGAAGAATGTAAAAAACTTTTCTAGAACCGAAGGCCTTGACATTCCAAATTAAAAGGATTCTGAGTACCCAGTTTACTTACTTAAAAAAAAAAAAAAGACTTCAAAGAAGGCCCACCAACTGGATATTTCAGTACCAAGATGGCAGAAGTCCTTAAAGCTTCTGTATTCTAAGTAAATTGATAAACATTTTATATATAGTAGATACAGAAACAGAGGCTTGGTATTTTTCAACAGCAATACTGGAAGTTTAAAACTTCTGCCTTCAAAATCTGAAGGCAAAATTATTTCCAACTTGTATTTTGTAACTGTTGGTATTGGGGTTCGTGTGTGTGTGTGTGTGTGTGTGTGTGTGTGTGTGTGTGTGTGTGTAGAGATGTAATATAAGGAATTGGCTCACATGATGATGAGACCATGAAGTCCCTGCAGTCAGCAAGCTGGAGACCCAGGGAAGCCAATCTTGTAGTTCCAGTTTAAAAGCCAGCAAGCTCAAGACCCAAGAAGAACTGGTGATGCAGCCTGAGTCCAAAGGCCAGAAAAGACTAATTTTCCAGCTCAATCAGGCAAGAGGATGCAGACTTTTGCTTTTATCCAAGTGTTCAATTGATCAAATTATACCCACCTATACTGGGGAGGACAGTCTACTCTCATTTAGAAATGCCCTCACAGACACATGCAGAATAATGATTGACCAAATATTTGGGCACCCTGTAGCCCAGTCAATTGACAAATAAAATTAATCATCATATCATCAAACCATTGATCAACTTTGGTGACCACATTTTCAGGTATGCAGGGTCTCTAAAAATGAAAATTTCATACACCATGCTCAGTAGCTACTAGAAGATGTGTTCCACCAAAATGAAGAACTAAACCTGGTAATCCAGAAAAAAGATGAAGAAAATACCCAGAATAATGGTGAAAGGAACCAAAATGATAACTCTGCCACTAACCTGGAAAGAAATCAGTCCCAGCTCAGCAGGATTCCCAGAGAGTGACTTCAAGAAAAATAAAATGGTACCAATGGATTCCCTGCTGCGGTCGACCTTTATGAAAGGCATGTCTTCAAGTTTACACATGCTTAGAGTAGGTAAAATAGGGTAGTGAGGAAAAAATAAGGAAATGTAATTATGGTATATCACATGCCCTAGCTGTGAACATTGACAATTTGAACACTTCATGTTGCTTTAACCAAAAATATAAACTCTAACTGTGTTGGAGGTATGAGGGAGAAAGTGATTTATGTGTATGTAGAGATAAAAGGAGATTATATAAGAAACTACACCCTTTTCTTATTGTGAGGTTTGGTAGATAGTGTCTACAATTGAAGAAAATTTAAAAAAAAAAAAACTAAATAAGCACATTACTTGGAAATCTGGAAATAAATTGCCAAATAAGAAGTTTAAAAAGTTGCAAGTATTTGTATGTGGGAAACAGGACTTGGGACTGAGGCAGGGACTTGTTTTTTATATGCCTTATATGACCATTTGACTTTTTAAAATATGTTTCTATGAAACATGTTCAAAGTTGGTTAAAATTAAGAGAATGTGTGGAGGTTGTTAAATGTGACCTGGATAGGATGGATTATTTAATGTAAGGAGTGTCCATAGAGGGGCAGAAGAGTAGCTTTCCACACCTTCACTTCAAAAGTGTCTGTGACATAGTGATAGAAAAGTATGGTGCACAGTTGAAATTGTTACTTGAAGAGCTGGTCCAATCGTGTGTGTTATGTGACAGAGGTTGAAAGCTACTTAGGTGTGTTAAAGACAGAGTATGAAACAGGGCCATGCTACAGAAGAGCTCAGAAAGCTAGAATTCGGTCATTTATCCTGGCCCGTCCTAGCAAAAACCCCAGTATATTGTCTTCTGTCAACTAAAGAAGGGACTGTTCTGAAGCAAAGTCTTCATGTACCTTTCCTCTAATTTCATTTCAAGTGACCTTCCCAGATACCTTGACACTAGGACGCATTGGTTCTATATAGTGAACTTGAAGGTACCAGTGCCTAAAGAGATAAACCCCCACTATTTATCAACATTATTTGGGTTTTATTTTTTTTAAATTATCCTTATAACACAGTGAGCTTATAAGTATGCATTTAAAGCAGGTATTGAAGAAAATAAACATTAAATGCCTGTAAACATATGTGACCACAGCTGCAGTCAAATCTAGCGTAGGCAATGCACAGAGAAACAAGTTAAGTGGTATTTCTAAAGACAGGAATGGATGCTCAAAAGATACAGTATTATTCACAAACTAGACCACATGGGGGAGCATTTTTCCATAGCAAGCTGGGAAGGTACAAGCTCTTCTCTGCTCCACTGTGTATTTTTGTGGGATTCAGAATTATTCAATACTTGCTAATAAGATACCCTAGAATTCTAAATTTTTTTTCTTGTTTGTAATCTGATTATTTGGCAAAATATCAAACAAGCATCTCATTATTCTTACCAGGAAGAATGCAGATTCATATGTCCCTTTGGTCTTCTTTTAGAGTGTAAGCTTCTTTTGGGGGGAAATAGACCCTGCATTCATAGGAAAACAATGTAGTTTAAGTTTTCTCAGAAAACTTTTAGGATTTTCTTTCAGTATTTTACCTTTATTACTTGGCATTTGTAATATTCCTAGTGATTAAATGTTATGTACAAAAACTAATATTATATAACTACAGAGCAATAAAATTCATTACAGGAAATAATAAAGTTTGTATGTGTTATCTCTTGCATATACCTGGCAAGTGTTCTTTCAAAACTCTGAAGCTGCAAAAGTCTTTGGCAAATGTTAGAAGGGCCAGTGCAAATCTGACCTCTTTCTCCTAATCACTGCTATCTCTTTTCATTGCCCTAATATTAGAAGACTGACGTATATGGATACATGCAAAATGAAATATAATCAGAGAGCAATAACTGATCATTATCTACCAGAATATTGAGAGAAATTTAATTTTCAGAACATTTTTTGCCTCTGTTATCCAGAGAACTACTTTGGGCTCCATTTTGCTTTCTTTGAGGGATTTCAGTCAAAACACTGAGATCTTTTTACAGTGTCTGGTTACTTTAGTATACTCAAATTTCCATGAAATTTTAAAAACATAAAATGGGAGAAAACAGAAAAACAAGTTATATATCCAAGATTCATTTATATTTATCTATTGCTCTTAGCCTATATATATTTTGATACACTTGTATTTTCAAGGCTATTTTAAGCTTTAATCTTGAATCTTTGCATAAGTTTTAAATGAGAAGATTAGGGTCTCATAAAGAATTCATATAATGAAAAATTGTGGAGACAATTGGAAACTTAACATGTCATCTAATAAGTGCATTAGTATTTCCCAGTTTCTTCAGGATAGAGAATATTCTTTTTCAACAGATATTTTATGAAGAAAACGCCTGGTATGTGCATCAGTTGTAGATTACAGACTTTCTAAGAATTAAAATCTACATTTAATATTTAAAGATCCTGAGGCATTTAAAGGATTCTGTAACCTCTCAAGGTCATCACTGTAAATATCAATCACTATGGTATCAAAGACACATAGGCCACAGAAGATCAGACAACAAAATATATTCTTCCATTCAATAAACATTATTATTACTTTGTATAAGGTAAAAATAAAATAGACAACAATGAAATTTTATCAAGATTCTATCCATGGAATTTAAAATGTTTAATATTGCACTTTCCCAGAGAATAAAAAGGAATTGGCAAAGTATGTGAAACTCTCAAAAACAGGCCATTATCAGAATTCAGGTCTCCTGATATTCCAAAATTCAATAAAAACACAAACAAGCAATTATTCTACTTAGTAATTAGAACTTGGGGCTGGGGATGTGGCTCAAGTGGTAACGCACTCACCTGGCATGCACAGGACGCTAGGTTCGATCCTCAGCACCACATAAAAATAAAATAAAGATGTTGTGTCCACCGAAAACTAAAAAATAAATATTAAAAAATTCTCTCTCTCTCTCTCTCTCTCAAAAATAAATAAATAATTAGAACTCTAATCTGAATAATTAGCAATTGGCACCTTTTATGTCTCTACCCATTTGCATTTTTTCTATCACCTTGCCGTACCAGCTTTAGCTACTTACATTTGGTTGAACCTAAAATCCAGGTAAAGTAACATAAAAGACAAAAAAAAAAAAAAGATTCTGCTGACTAGGTATGGTAAAGGAAGTGAAATCTGTATCTATGAAAAAAATCCCACGCCAGGAACATCACCCCCAAATATGGAGTGTGTAGTGTGTATATGTGTGTGTATATTTACATCTTGTGACTTATACATTCAATGATACAAATTATTGAATAAATTGATGTACTTTTTAATTTACAACTATTCTATTACAGTTAAATATGAAAGGATCAAATTCTTGGTGATTGCCTTAAAGAATGCTGTGGAGATATATGCCTGGGCTCCTAAACCATATCACAAGTTCATGGCATTTAAGGTAAGTGGGCCTGTGTTTGCTTGGTTTTCCGTTTCCTCCAGTCATCTGTTCTCCACATAAACCATTACCAATTTTACTACATATGATAAATAATAAACCTATTTTGGAACTGTAGGAACTCATAGATTTATTATTTTTAAAAATACTATGAGATTAGTCAAACTAAATTTCTTTAAATATTTATTTTTTAGTTGTAGTTAGTTAGACACAAAATCTTTAATTAATTCATTTATTTTTATGTGGTGCTGAGGGTCGAACCCAGGGCCTCGCATATGCTAGGGGATCACTCTACCGCTGAGCCACAACCCCAGCCCAAACTAAATTTTATGTTTACCCTCCTTCATTTGAGATCTGCAAATCATCATCTGCAAGAGACATTTGATACAGGATGGTTACCAGGCAAAGTATTGAAGCTGTGCAATGATATCTGTTTTAAAAGCATCTAGAGTGCTATCTGGTGTTTGGGCTCAAAAAGGCAGACCACTGGCAGCACTGAATCTCCAAGTCTTACAATCATGAGCCTTTCTGGACCAAGTCTCTAAAACTCAGTTGATGCTATCTCCCTGTTGCTATTACATTTCCCTGAAATGAACACTGAGTGTAGTCATTCATGGAAATGACCTAGTTTTTCTGAATTTTCCCAGGGGATTCATGAGATTGAGTGGGAGTGGGATCGGAATATGTTTAGTCCCATCTGCCTCAGCTCATGAAAGCTGACCCCCAAATGCCTGAAAGACTTGTACTTGCAGGCCCCCTGATGTGTTCAGACTGCATAGCCAGTGTGGCTTTATCTTCTGTTTTCTCTCTGCCTGTGTCTGTCTTTCTCAGTAGCTCTTTGGCCCTTGACTTTTCTCCATTTTTATAATTACTATCTCTCTTTGGCTTTTTATTTATTCTCTCCTGCCATGAGGGAGCCAAAGCTGTCCCTCTTCAGGGCTGAATCACCCCACTTCTCTGTTGTTCCCTTAGTGCAAGTGGCTCATTTGTGGTGTGCTCAGGAAGACAGATTGATCAGTGGAAATGGGCTCCCCTCCATAATCCCACTTTTATGGAAAGGAATTTTTGGAATGCATTAGATTCATAATAACACTTAAGGGATGTCTCCAAAAATCTAATGTGCTGCTGCTCCTGTTGTGCCAAATTCTCTCGGTAAAAGCTTTTCAGTGGAGATCCCATTCCCATTCTGACGTTGAAGTCACTGCCATCATGTTACCAGCCAAAGCAATGAGAGAATGCAAAATGCTCTGCTCAGCAGACCCGCCCCAGCCTGCAAGAGGGAAAAGCAAAGGCAAGAACTTGAATAGGGAGGACTAGAGCTGACCCCTAGGGACAGGAGGGGAAAGCTTCCTATGCTGTGAGATTCTAGCAGAAGATGAGAGGAGAAGGGTATATTAGGTAACAGTGATAGTATCACCAGGGCAATGGTGGTTTCTCAAATCCTCCCCTAGATTTCAAGATGCAGTAAAGGTAGTGTGTGAGTAAGTCATAGCAAAGGAAGAGGAACACTCAACAGCTGGTTGGGGCTTTGGTCCACAGAAGCTCAGATAGAACTTTCTAGTTAAACCTTAGTTGTCAATGCAAGTCATAAGTCTTGTGATATTTCACCTCCATCCCTTTCTCTTATTGCCCAAACCTAAGTCTTAGATCTCAACACTGAGTTTAGAGAGAGCCTCTATGATTTCCACTCAGTAACTGGAGGAAAGTAGGGGCCAGAGCATGCTCATCCCAGGCTGTCTCTGAAAGGTAGCAACCACAGATGGGCCTTGCTGCCACATAGCAAAGAGAAGGGTCAGAGAGGTGGCAGGACCTTCTCCAGAGAGCAAAGGCCAGAAGTAAACAGAACAGCAGCACCCAGACACCAAGTTTTAAAGATAGAATGACACTATAAACATAGCTGTAAACCACCTTCTCTGCTGTAAACCCTGTACTGCCCTGAGGATCAGAGATGGGGAAAGGAGGCAAAAAGGGCTGATAGACCCTTCCTCCTGGAGCTAGAATATGAATAGATCTACCAAAGAGAAATATCCTGGCTTTTCAGCTTTTCAGAAATTAACTTAGTGGCTAAATATTATTCATATAATGTCTTTAAATGATGTGGATACTAACAGGGTGATTTTAAAGTCTTTTTCAGATCTTCAGCACAAGCCCCTGCTAGTTGATCTCACTGTAGAAGAAGGTCAAAGATTAAAGGTTATTTTTGGCTCCCACACCGGTTTCCATGTAATTGATGTTGATTCAGGAAACTCTTATGATATCTACATACCATCTCATGTAAGTTTCCCAAAGCAGACTATAAAGGGCCTTCTGCATGTAAAAGATTTGTTTTGCACATTATTAGAAGTCATGCTAACCCTTACTAATTAGTAAAGCAGATAGACTTCGGGCCTTCACCAGGAAGACAGAATGCTTTTAACCCAACTTTTCAATTCTGCAGCTATTTCAATGAAATTTGCACAGAGGCATTAAAATAGGTTGAAAGTCAAAATCTAGAGCTTCTATGTATAATCATATTAGTATTATTATGTAATAATTATTATAATGTAATTATATTCTTATTACTGTTTTATTATACTATATATTATATCTATATATGTAATACATATATATATATATATATATATATATACACACTATATTTAAGTTTTTATATGTGCTCCACATCTGGGATTATGGGACAAAATAGGTTAATAAGTAAAACATATAAATTTAGCTAATTTTTATTACTTCCTAAAACAGAATAACATATAAAGAGATATGTGACATTAATCTACATGTTGTTTCTTTGGACTTTATTAAAATGTATTTTAATTTTTCCTTCAGGGCATGGATAAGTTTCCATTTTCAGTTTTGAATGGAAATTGTGTCATATTGTGTGGGAGAAAAACAATGATCAGATACTAATTTCCTAGAGAAAATCCCTTTTCAG
The DNA here is from genome assembly GCF_052094955.1 of Ictidomys tridecemlineatus. NCBI lineage: Eukaryota > Metazoa > Chordata > Mammalia > Rodentia > Sciuridae > Ictidomys > Ictidomys tridecemlineatus. The sequence goes on along the minus strand of NC_135479.1, from coordinate 115,868,650 downwards.
CTAGTTTTAGTTCCTCTTTACACTATACTGCCTCGAGCAGCAGAGCTCAGCCCCTTGCCTTTATCTGAAAGGGCTTTGCAGATGGACCCGTTAGACAGCTTCTGCAACCTTCAGCTTGCACGTCTGTCAATGGAAATGCCAAAACCTACCCCATAGGGTTATCATCAGCATTAAATTTTAAAATGGATATAACATTCATTCAAATTTGTAGTTCTTTTTTTAAAAAAATATTTTTAGTAGTAGATGGACACAATACTTTGATTTTTTATTTATTTATTTTGTGTGGTGCTGAGGATGGAACCCAGTGCCTCACATGTGCTAGGCAAGTGCTCTACCACTGAGCCATAACCCCAGCCCTGTAGTTCTTCTTCTTAACAATATAATATCCCAATTACTATGCTGATATGCTGCCTAAAACATGACTCCTGGAGGGAATTGCTGCACAGATTCACTCTCTAGAACTGTGCAGTATAAATTGTGCATCCTGTGTGTGATCCTCAGGTGACACACAGAAGACACTGTCAGGAGAGTCTGAGGTCTTTTATGTTGCTGATGGTATGTGAAGAGTTTGGAGACTCTAAAGAAGCACAGTCACAGAAAAAGATTGTTTTAGTGCATTGTTGTACACATGCACGCACACACACTAGTCATTCATTGATGCATTACAGCTCTTCACACCTGTGTGTGTGTGCACATAGAGCTCACAACTCAGGCTTTCTGTGAGGGCATCACTGTGCTTGTTCCTGATCCCAACATCCCTATCCATCTATCCATCAAGCACATACTGGGCTGCTGCGACATCCTCAACCAGGGATTATAGCAGCACCACATCTTCTAGGACAGGTCAGTTGACACTTATTTCAATTGTATGTTTTTTTTTTTAATTAGTGGTAATTCTAATTTTTTTCTACACAAACCATTAATTTGGATTATTTTGGTATTTCAGCACCCAGATAAACAATCTGAGTCATGTACTCATAGCCTGCCTGGTGGGGACCGTCTTAGCCCCATTACAGCTGCCTTGCCTCATTCAGCTGCCTTGCTTTCTCTTCATCTTTTGGGGAAGCCATTGTTCTAACAGAAAACACATGAATTTCAATGCCAGAAACTGATATGCTCAAATGCCAGTTCTCCCACCAAATACTAGCATAGCTTTGGTCAAGTTACCTAACCTTTCTGAGATATAGTCTCCTTATCTGTGAACAAAGATAACTCCCATGGGGATCTGTTCTAAGAGCCAGAGATCATATACGTAAAGGGTGCCTCACAAATACTAGACACCCCATCAATACTGTGTTGTTGCTTTTAGGAACAAGTAAATTGGATTTGTTATCGAGCAACTAAGTCCACATTTATCATGGCATCCGACAGATCCGTGATTAAATTAAGCAAAGAAAATCGTAGAGTGAAAGTTTCCATAAAAGTTTTTTTTAATTGCAAGAGATGAAAATCAAGGTGTTGTCTTCTTTTCAAAAAGAATAATGCATGGCTTTTCTTTGTCTTTCAGATTCAGGGCAATATCACTCCTCATGCTATCGTCATCTTGCCTAAAACAGATGGGATGGAAATGCTTGTTTGCTATGAGGATGAGGGGGTGTATGTGAACACCTATGGCCGGATAACTAAGGATGTGGTGCTCCAATGGGGAGAAATGCCCACGTCTGTGGGTAGGTTAACCATTCCTTATCTCCTTCAGCAGTTACACCCCCCAAATGAAACGAAAGTCAAGAAATGTGAAACAACCATTTGAGTCCACAAAAAAAAAAAAAAAAAAAAAAAAAATCTGTGAATAACACTTGTAAGACTTACTTTGTCTGTTTATCTCAAGTCGTTTGTCATTTATGTGGTTAAGATGTGAACAGATGCTGTGAGTTATTGCCCATCTAATGTTTTTAATGCAGTTTTGGAAATTCCTTTTGACAGCCTACATTCATTCCAATCAGATAATGGGCTGGGGCGAGAAAGCTATTGAGATCCGGTCAGTGGAAACAGGACATTTGGATGGAGTATTTATGCATAAGCGAGCTCAAAGGTTAAAGTTTCTATGTGAAAGAAATGATAAGGTAAATCCGTTTCAACATTTGCATTAGTGTTTGCATTTTAAGAGACCACCAGGTACCTGTGAAACCTTCATTCTCCTTTATACTGATCTGAATCACCTCTGTGTTAAACAATCAGTAGTATCTTGAAATGGCATTAACTGGTTTGACTCATGTGAACACTCAAGATATATTACTCACATATCAAAACAAACATCTAGAAATTTCTCGTAAGCTCTTATATATAACTTCTGTGGCCTGTGGGCCTTCTGACAACTCAACAGACACCCCCAGATTCTCCTACGCACTTAGAGCAGTTGGCCCATCATCTTCATCTCCCAGTGGGTCAGCTTCACAATTCCCCTCTTAGACTCTTCACAAAGTCACTATCAAAACCTAACTCTACTCTTATATTCACCTGTAAGTGTAAAACATTTGACATGTATAAATATAAACTTTTGAAAGTTGTTACCCATTCCTTAAGAAATGCACAATCACAAACTCAACTAGTGCCATGTTCTGTGTCATTCCAGCCATGTCTCTTCTGAAATGTCATAGGGGGACTGTTCTCCAGTGGAATTGGCTGTGTCCATGCAGCATGATCAGTCGCTTCTGAGGGGTATCCTGCAGCAGTGCTTCTTCTACCGTGCCCTCCCTGTAGAGTAACCCAGTTTTTAGTAGCTAAGCTGTATTTGCATTTGTAAATCCCACCTTTGTGGCCAAGGCCAACAAAGAGATGCTGCCCCCCATGCAGCCAGCATAAACACCTCTAGGAAAGAACGGGACAGGTTGGGCTGCTGTATACCTCTTCATTCACCCTGGGGTTCCCCATTGGCCAGGCTGGTCTTTGTCCAGCCCTGGTGGAATGGGCCTAGATTACATCCAACCCTGGCCAACTTCCCTGACCTGGTGTGGTCTGGGTGGACAACAGCTATGGGTGGCAAGGATGTACCAGAGACTGAGGAGTATTATCAAAAAAAACCCCAGCTAACCTAGTAAGATTCCAACAGCCACCCAGTCTCTGGGATCACAGGATGAGGAGTGATCTGAGTATGAACACCCACACTCTGGTTCACTGATGACCCACTCTAGCAGGCCTATTTCAAGCCAGGCCCACACCATCAAAAGAAGGCTGGACCACACCAGTGTCTAGACCTGAGGTTGAGAGCCCAGGACACACAGCCTGGAGAGAATAGCAGCCCTTTCCTTCCCTCATTATGGCCTTCCATGGGTTCTCTCTGTCCTTCCCCATTTTGATTCAATGACCCTAAGAGTAGTTTTACTTTCATATGTAGCATTAACTGAATGAAAAGCATTTCCACAGACTTCTTAAGAAGTTGTTGGGAGAGAACATTCTTCTGAAGAAGTCATGGAAATGAAGTAGCAGAGACTTTATACTAGTGATAAAAGCAAAATAAATGCCTTGGACCAAAGTTAGGTGTTGGCTGATGAAGGGCTATGCCACAGCCCCAAATCCTATTTTCCAAGGGCAGTGGTTCATTTACATTCAGCTCAAGCAAGCAGTAACCCGAATTTTGCTCACTTCTCTCAGTCATTTGATAAAATGATTTAACAGGCTCAGACCTAATGGACTGTGGTTCTACTTATTAATGCCATTATCTGCTCTGGCCACAAATATGCCAGCATCAGCAGAGAAGCTAAGTGTTAACTCCCGAAATGCCACAGTAAAGAAGCATTAAACACTTGACTGTGTTTGACCACAGCCATTGAAATTGCTTGATTTGAAATTTTAAAAATTGGAAATGGAAGTTATATAATAGTAGACCCAAAGTTTGCCCATGACTTGGGGAATTTGAAAGGATCCTCTTCCACCTTAAAGTCTGCCTTCATGTCATTTAGGAGGGAGAGAAGGGGAGCCTCTGTGCCTTTCTGAAAATCATCAAAGGACCTGTTGTGTCCTGGGCCAGAAGTCAGGACTTTTATCCTAGCAGGAAACTCTCTTTTAAAATGTGAGCATTCCAAAAGATGTCACAATGACATCTAGCCCTTGCAGCGTCCCTGGAGGCCAATACCTTAATAGTAGTTGATATCAAACCAGAGTAATAAAGGCAGGTGTGTTTACATAGGCTGCACTGTCTCAGAAGGCACTTTATAAGCACTAGCCATTGAGTCTTAAGAGCTGACACATGGCAAGGCTAGGACATGTGAGAGGAAATGGATGGACGGTTGAAGAAAAGAGGGGAAAAAAACATGCAGTCGAACTAACTTGTTTTTAATTTCAAACAGGTATTTTTTGCATCCGTGCGATCTGGAGGAAGTAGCCAAGTGTTTTTCATGACCCTCAACAGAAATTCCATGATGAACTGGTAACAGAAGAGCACTTGGCACTTATCTTCATGGCGTTATTTCTAATGTAAAAGAACATAACTCATGTGGACTTATGCCAGTCTAGAGGCAGAATCAGAAGGCTTGGTCGAACATACCACTTTCCCCTTTTCCTCTCCCTCCACCCCTCCCGATACAGTCCATCTTTCAGTGTTGCAGCCCGGTTGAGAAGGAGAGAAAAAGGTGGCAGGAATGTCCAGGAGATCCCCAAGGATGCTGCGTTGTCCGTGGACAAAGATGGACCATGTGCCCTTCGGAGTTAGGGATAGAAACAGATATTGTGTGCTCTTCTGAGTAAGCTGTGTTATGGTGGCTTTTGAGGCTTTTTTTTTTTCTTTTTTTTTACCTTTTTTCTTTACTCCCTTACTTTGTAAGAATGGGGAGAGAATGCTCACTGAGAAAATGAATCTGTTTTTAATTGTCTGCCTGCTAGCTTTAAGTATACAGTATGTTGTAAAATTTCCGATTTCCAATGGTGAGAGACAGCACAATAAATGTACTTTATCTCCTTTCACTGAAGGCCATCACTGCATAGTGGGGTGATTTAAGAACTCTCTTGCCTTCACCAACCCAAAAGGTTGCTTTTTGATAGCAACTGGCTAATGAGTTTTTAAAAGAGAAGAAAAAATACTAGTTTTCCCCTCTTTTGGGAAATAGATTTTAAATGGCTAAACTACTAGCCTTAGTCTAATAAAATCAACTACCACTTTTGTGAGTCTGACAGGTCATATTTGTATATGGCCCTTTATAGAATGGAGCGTGTTGAATGGGATAGAAATGCCATTGAACAAGTTGGCCTGGCCACTGAGGCGGGGCTATAATGCACCCTTCCCTCAGCTATTATGCAACAGATCAGGGCAAAAGGGGACAATAGACGGAGTCAGACAGAAAGAGCCTCTGGGAAACAAGCTTATATACGTGTATATGTGCACGCACACACACACACACACACACACACACACACACACACTGTTTTTTAAATGCACAAAGCGTCCCAGTAAGAGGTCACTTATTTGGGGCTTCATTTGGACTGAGACTTTGTTTTTGTGGGAATTGGGGAGTGGGTGACATCCAGGCTCTGGACATTCCCAGCTCTCTCCTGAGGGTGCCACTTTCTCAAGATGAAAACTGTGACTGAAAAAAAAAAAATCAATAACAAATGTTTCTGAGCTGCCAGTGTTCTCCTTAGGTCGGTGAGAGAAGGGAGTAGACTCCTAAGCCTGCCGCAGACAACAGCGGGCATTGTTGGCTCAGATTTTAATGAACTTGAAAGCAAGGCTTTGGCCAAAATTCTGAGACCCTAATCACTTTACCTTCCTCCAAATTACCCAACATACGGTAAACAACATTTGTGCAGAGATATGTATGTATTTAGTTCAGGTTGACTTGTGTCCTTATAAACTCTTACTCAAATGATTTGAACTTTTACGTGACTGTCTGGGATTTTTTTTCCAAAGCTACAAGCATGGCCGCCTGTGGTATCGAGGTGTTGCAAAAAACGATATCTGTGTTGCGCTTCCTGTTTTAACCTACCTCGTTTTGTTTGTTTTTGTTTCACTGTTCATCACAGCAGTGTTATCTCCAGGAGACATATAGAGAGCTCAACTGGCAATCTCAGGAGTATTGACTATTTTAAAAACGAAACAGTAGTTGACCAAATTGTTCTTTAAAAATTGGGGGGGCGGGGAGAGGGGTCCAATGACAAAAACTAATATGGCTTGTTTTGGGAGAAAGCAATTACTGTGAATGGATCCAAAGAAAAATCTGTGATCCTACTGATTTTGCCTAAATACAAGAGCAGCTGATATACTATTAATGAGAACGAAATATATTAGAAAACTGGTACCATTTCAATCCTGTGGTTTGGGGCAAGGGGAGAAGGGAGGGGAAATAATCTGATTTCCAGACCAGTTGATTATGCCCCCCTGCCAAAGGTGGTTGTCATTTGCATTAATTTTAAGCATTTAGCACACAGGAATGCAACTGAGGATCATCTTCAGGCAATCACAAGAGGTCCTCATCATGGTCCCTTTAGTTCACAAAAACAATGAATTGCTCCCGTTCTCATTTTTACTGCTGTGATTATGCTGCCGAACAACACTGTCTTCACAAATTCCATGCAACAAATTCAGCAATAACTTTTTGGACTGAACTTAACAACTACTGTAATTGGATGCCGATGTGGACAAAATGCATTGATCTGGTCTCATCCCCAATGTGATTGCCACCAGCTCTTTATATTGCTGCTGTGGTATTTTAAACCAGAGCTTCTTTAAATTATGTTGCAAACTGATCTTTGTTTTTATGTTTTGTTTTGTTTTTATTTCTAAGTGATGAGTTCGAAAACACACAGCTTTAAATGATTTTTTTATTGTGGGTTTTGGGTACAGTTAAGAAATAAAAGGGAATCATTGTGTTTAAACATAAGGTAGTTTGTGAATGTATTTTTTAAAATCTAGATTCATTGAAACAAAAAAAAACATAAGAAAACAATATTAATGCAGTCTTGTTTACAGTATGTACAGTGACATGACATAGAACATGAGCTTTTCTGGTGCCAACAACAATAAAACACAAACGTTAAACATCAAGCCATGCCTTTTATATTTTTGTACAAATATCTTACAATTGAGTATAAGGCAAAATCAAATTTAAAAGGGACCCCCACAAATCTCCTTAAAACATAGTTCTGGAGTTCCTTGAAAGTTTTATCTTCAAAAAAAGATATTTCCCTATCAGGACAGGGCCCAGCCATGACACATCCAGGCCTCGCTCATGCAAATTTTATCAGAATTATGTCCTTGTGGCTCATACCATCCCCGAGTTTTTGATTTGCTTTATTTTGGAGGGAGGGACGGGTGTTCTCTTCATTCATTTTAATAGCATCTTAATAAAAATGTTTTTAGTTTTGATCTTCAGGTAGAACTAGAAATTGGCTCATTTTTTTTCTACAAAATTGGAGAATTGAACTCTCCCTCCCCAAAGTAAGCTTAACTAGATCTCTCAGTCTTCTTCACTGAATTGATCATTATACAGCTAAATAATCACCCAGCAAAATCCACCAAGCCTGCCCACACTATAGTCTTGGTCCAGGGTCTGGCAGGTGATCCTCGTTTCCGGTTGCTGGTCAGGGGACTTGTTGCATGGGTTCCTGCATCCAGTGGGTAGTAGAAATGGATGAGCTATAAGGCCCCTTTGCAATGGGAGTCAGTCATCTCCATGACAGTTTCATTCAGATGCTTGTCAGTGCACACAATGTAGAGGAAGACAACTTGTACTACACTGCACATAAAATCTAATGACTGTTTGGATAGATCTCATTATTTTTCTTGGAGACTCAAATAATGCTTCAAGAAGACCCAGAGCTATTCACTTATTGGACAGGGTAGATTAAGGCATGGGTAAAATCTCTCGAGGCCACTTGGACAGGAGCTCCATTTTTCTAACACTTTTGACATCACTTTCTAAGCTGCATTTCTAACACACCTTCGTCAAGAACACATTTATTAAAAGCATCCTAATATCTGGTTGTCACGAACTACTAACAGTTTTCTGTCTGCTCTTGTGACTCATTGGTAATTGGTGTCTCTGGTCCCTCCTGTGCTATAGATTAGAAAGAGGTGTGATATTAAGACTGGAGCCATTTTGGTATTATGTGTTGCCCAAGGAGGAAGGGCTCAAGTCTGACCTCCCATTCCAAGAAGTTTTTTAAAAAAAATGCTAACCCTACCACTATGTGTACCAGGTCCCGTCACTGTATCCTTGAAAAGTGGAAGAGCTCTTTGTGTTAGTAGTGTGTGCTGTCTTTGAAAGTCTGCTTGAATAGGCATCACTTGCATTTGTGCTGGTTGCTTTGAGATGTAAGATGTGCTGCATTATTTTTAAGAAGGAATATGCAGTTATTGGTCAAAGCTTAATCTTAACCTATAGCAGGAAAACCTGAGAAGATCCACAACATGCTGATAGCAATTCTGAATCACCCTACCATGCACCTTTCCATGCAAACCATCTGCTACTATGTTCTGACAATTTCAACAATCTGTATAAATTGTTAGGTACTTTTTAGTTCACTCCTCAAATATTTAAATCTAACCAAATCAAACAAAGCATAACCAACCAACCAATCAAGCAAAAACTGGCTTCTCCTGAGACTACATACATAGTACAACATGAAATCTAAAATCCAAGATTCAAAATTTGATTTACTTTACTTGTCAATATTGTCTCATAAATGCTTCTGTACTTTTTCCTTGGTCAACATAGCAATATCAGGAACTCCAAAATGAGCTGTCTTAAATGAGTCTAAAATAAAATGGTTATAAACTGATCTCTTTTCGGGAGTCTCAACAAAGAAGAGAACCTCTTGAGAATTGCACATTTAAAACTGAAAATCTATACATTTCTACCAAATATTTTCTAATACTGTTTTAATTTCCATACTGTATCTTTGTTCGATATTTTTTCCATAGACATCTAGAATATTCAACAATTTGCAAAGCATTAAACAGTGTGAGATCATAACCTGTGCTTTGAAATTTATTCTCCTAGAAGTACCATTCCATGAAGGGCCAGACTGCACCAAATGAATATTTCTTAACAAAAATCCCTGGATAACATTTGAGCTATTTTAAATCCAGATCAAAATCTTGGACTCTATATCTGTGATGCCAAACATTTTGGATAAAAACTAGAAAATACTGTTAAAAATAAAAATGTCCTAAAGTTTCCAGATTTTTAGCTTTGGGTAGTTCTCCTCAAGCTAACTCACTCTTGGCATAAGAGGGTTTGGTTTTAATGGTTTATTTTTATCAGCATCAAGTTACATTGCTTTATTGAAGTCAACCAAATGCAGGTGGAAAGGTGAGTTTTCATTTCTAGCAATGGATCATTATTTGTATATAGCAAATATCCATGTCCCAATTGCCCATTATCATTCTCTCTTCCCTTGGGGCAAATGTTAAGGAATAGTAATACATACCACGGCTTAGGAAAGCCCAGGCATTACCCGGAATCAGAATTTCAAATGGTAGGTGGCAGAATGGAAAAATAGAGATGACAGCCAGGGAGAACTTTTAAAATGAATGTTGTAAAACTGTTTTTGTGCATTTCAGTTGTCTTACTTTTAATGTTAGCGTAACTGTAGAAAGATGCTAAATTTATAATATTAGAATGGAAAACTCATTTTGCTGTGCCAGTGATTAGTTATATCTTTTTAATCTTCAGGTTTCAAAAGTGTTTTAAATTGTCAAAAACCACTGAGATTAAATATTGTCATACCTATGTATCTTCCTGGCATATTTTCTAATCTGAAACTTTTAGTTATTTTCCAGTGATTTTTTTCCCACTGCATACAAAAATTCTTCAGGATGTACTTTACACAGCTGTTCCAAGCAGTAGCTAGAAATGCTTTTGTAAGTTCTAAGCATTTGTCATACCCATGTCCTCGAATATATTATTTTATGCTATCTCTATCAAAATATAAATACTGAAACATTAATAATAGTAGGACACCTTTGTTCTTGGAGATTTCAGTATCCATTTAGACAATTCTACAAAGATCCTGGCTTCCTAATTTCCTTATCTTGTCCAATGAATTTATCATTATTGATTACTAATTAAGTGATAGTGAGCAGCTCTTCCTATTGGCTCCAGGGATGTTCTATCCAAACTCTCAAAATAAAGGCCATTATCTTATGATATCCTTCTGTCTCTTGCATCAACAATATTTCCTATTTTCCTGCAAGACTTTGCTGCACTCATGCTGTGGTCTCTCCTGTGTTATAAACACCCATCTCCTCTAATCCACCCATCTTACTTGTCTGTACCCCTTGACAAAAAAAAAAAAAAAAACAACTCCCTAGGAAGAATTGTGCATGCTCACTGTCTAAATTTGACCCCTTCCTTGGTCTTTTGAACAACTCAAATCAGTCTTTCATTACCACTGTAGTAGCTTTTGCTAAGGACACCAGTGATCTCCCACACAGTCAAATGCAGTGGTCAAGTTGACTAACTTCATACTGCTTAATTTATTTGTGGTGTTTGACACAATGAATAATTACTTCCTTCCTGAAATACTTTCTTGGCCCGAGGACATCCTTCTTAAGTTCCCTTACCACTCTCTTCAGTGGATTCTTGGCATAACCCAGTACTAGATATGCCATCTCTTTCAGTCTTGGGACTTTCAAAAAACATATGCACTGACAAAACCCATTTTTATCTCCAGCCCCAGCCCTTTCCTGAATGCCTGGATTTATGTCTAACTTCCTAGTTAGCATCTTCATTTTGATGTTTAACAGCATCTCAAAGTTGACATGTCCAAAACTAAGAATTTGCTCCTATCCATCAATATATAGCCCCTACAATCTTCCCTATGTTAGCAAATGGCTTCTCCGTTTTTCCACACCATAAAATCTTATTGAAACCCCGTCTCTTTCATATACCATACCTAATCCATTTTTTAAAAAATATTTATTTTTTAGTTGTAGTTGGACACAAAACCTTTATATTATATTTATATTATATTTATTTTTATGTGGTGCTGAGGATTCAACCCAGGGCCTTGCAGGTGCTAGGCAAGCACTCTACCATTGAGCCCCAATCCCAGCCCACCTAATCCATTTTGTAAAAATCAGTTTTTCTTAGCTTCAGAATGTATTCATAGTCCAGTGTGGGTCCAAGCCACTTCTTGTCTGACATCATGCTTTTTAAAACATAGGCCAAGGTGTGTCCACGATTGGCCAAGTCCCTCAATACCGCCCCATCTTCTCCACAACATTATCTTCCTCCCAGGGCTGATAAGGCCATAGAGGTAATCTGCCATATCTTTTGTACCTCCCTATCTACATCCACCACTCCACCTGACTCAGGATCTATGCCCTTGCTGTCATCCAGTCTGGAAATCTCTTCCGTTCACATGTCTGTATGACTTGCTCCTTCCTTTCCTTCAGGTCTGTGCACAAATATTGCTTTCCTCTCAGACACCTAAATAAAATCACCTCCAGCCACCACCACACCAGTCATTTTCTGCTTCACTACCTCTCTGGCTTCTCCAGTACTTTAAAGAATCCCTGACAAGTAGCAGTCACTCAGTAAGTATCTGTTGGATGAAAAACTGGATGAAAATTTTGGGATTTAAAGCTATTCAATTTCAATGTTGAACAAAAAAAACTGTCTCAAAAAATTTATCAGAAAAGTGTTTTCTTTCATGTAGAAAATAAAAAACCCTCTAGACTTTCTTTTCTGGAACGCTATTGTAGATGGAAGGCACCTGACTCTGACCCCGTCTGTACTTTATAGCTCCATGAATCATCTTTACAGACCAAGTGGCAGGGTTGGAAGAGAGGCTGTTATATAGAATCTGGAGAAAAGAGGCATTTCAAAACCCTTAGATGTATACAGATAATGATCCATTTTAAGCTATTTTCATTGCACTAAGTGCAGTTTGGGGATGTGGGGAGAGAGTCTGAATTTTGTTTTCTGATCTAAATGTTTAAAAACCACAACAATTTTTCCCTCAAAAGAAGTAGTAAACAACAGTAAAATTATTCCTCCTCAAAAAAAGCCTAATGACATTTTGGGTCTTAATCTTCCAAGTGACCATGGTTCTGAGGCCTCTCTGGGTGGCCTCTAACATCTGTATATATTCAGCTTCACTGAATGTTGTTGCATGAAGTTTCATTGTAGGAAATTGACACATGCCTTCTGATGAATTAATTTATTGTTTCACTCAGTCTTGTAAAGGGCACACCTTGTAGTTTCAATTTGTTCAATCATGTATTTTCCTGCTCATTTAATAAAAGAAATATTTTAAAAAATAAAGAAAGAAGATAGTGAAATGATGTAATATGAAGCAGTATATGACAGTGAAAGAATTTTTTTGTTCCTCTATTATTTTCTGTGTCTTTTCACAAATCTGTTGAGATGAAGGATAATATATAATTCCTTCTAAAAAGCCAAGGTCAAGGTCTTAATCAATCTTTTCCAGGACCAAAACCATTTTGTGGTTCCATGGTGCTTAGTTGCACATTCCTGAAATCTTTTAAGGCATTAGTCCCCAGGTGCAGATGGGGAATGTGAAACAGATGCTAAGAAATGCACAGAGTGTCAGTGACAATCCTTGTGGACAATCACTCAAGTTGTTACAATACAATAAATGTTTTCAAAATGAGTTCTCAATAATTTACATGAAAAGACTATTTTAGAGTGTTGGTTTTCTTTTTCATTGTATTTCACCAGCTTGAACATATATTTTTGTAGTTTCATAAGCAACTATGTCCATGTTTTGTGACAATAACAACTTGATATAGGGTCACTGCCTGCAAAAAAAAAAAAAAGAAAGAAAGAAAGAAAGTCATGGTTTCCAAAATTCAAAGTTAACTTGCCAAGTGATGGCAGAAGTACCAAGAGCAGCAACTCCATGGTCTGAAACATTTTCCAGCCCTGCATCTGGCTCCAAGATTCCAGGTTATCTTTTATTTTTAACCCATTCAATAAAAGAGGGATTTAGAGCTAGAAACTATCACTTATGTAGAAAAAAACAGAATAACCATTCACGATTGGACTCCAATCAATCAGTGCAGGCCAAAGTCATCACCAGTCAAGGCAAAATAACCACAAAGGACAACACTGAGTTATTAAACTCGCCAGAGATGAACTTATGTTACTGTAAAGATGCATTTGAGTCCTGATTTCTGGCCCCAGCCCCACCACCACCTCCCCCCAAAAAGAGGCATTTGAGAGCTGACTGTGATAAGCAGTAGCTGTTTACTTTATTAAATGTTCTGGTTTGGCAAAATTAAAAGTTGGAAGCCTTTTTGTTGATCTTCACAAGATTTGGAGTTGGGTGGGGGAGGCTTCAATTATGTTTTTTATATTTTCCTAACCAATGGGGCGGAGTATGTGGCAACTATTGTAGACTACTTGTAAAGTTCTAGACATTTCTTCAATATCAAAATATACTGCCCATGTCCAAATCAATGGGGTAAATATAAATATAAAAACATCAACAGCATCACCCAGTACCCCACTGGTGTCCAAGATTTAAACTTATGTTGTTGGCTTCCACAAAGTAAGTGGTAACTAACCTCATGTGGCATTCCAGAAACTTCTACAGGCTGTAGTGCCAACCTAGAGGGAGCATGCTGTGAGATATAAGATGCCACAAAGCTCAAAATTTATCAGCTAACTGCATCTAGGTAATCTTATTAGCCCAAGAAAGATTGGCTCCCAAATATTTTAAAATATAATTAGTTCCCATCACAACTACTTCAGCAATTTAAAAGCAAGAGAAAGTTCAGTGACACTTTTCGGTGAAACTCAAAAAATATTTTTAAAAGCCACATTCATTTGAAAAACAATGTTTCTACATGAGTCACTTATCTACAAACAATGCATAGTCTACACTGCGATTGCTGGACCCCTTACTATATATAACTCCGAAACTCCCAGCCCTGTTGAAGTTCTAACTCAGAGTTTAGAAAACAAAATTATGCATTTTCCCTAAAATCTCCCATTTGTGACTTGATTTTTGTGTTTTATGTCGATGTTTCAATGTGGACAATGTTAACGATCATTGGTTCAGATCATTTTAATAAGGCTGCCTTAATCACTTTCAGTTGTCAAAGGACTCAAAAAAAATCATAGTATTTACTTTGCCTGTTATATGTCATATTATTTTTGAAGTATTCAAAGCAGCTAAGATCTCACTTGACAAGACATTAAGGAAAACTTAGCATGTCCTATTCATGCCACAGAAAGAAGGTAGCCATGCATTTATCAGCACCTGTTCTGTAGGAGGCCCACGCTGGATGCTGGGGTAGGAACCACTGAGGAAGCTGGGCCCTGCACTTGAGCTGCAGTCTCCACGTATTGCAGCTGAGATAGAGAAGGCAGGGACGGGAGAAAAATGTGCTCTGAGGCAAGAACAAAATTCAGAGTCTATTTTCTGATAGAAGAATGCAGGAACTTCTATGGGACCAAAGAGAAAGGGGCCTCTGCCTAGAAGGGCTTCAAGGAGGAAATGGCCTTTGCCAATTTATGGGAAAGGAAAAAAAGATTTTCTAACCAGCAGGAGCTTTGAGCAAAGGCACAGAGGAATGGAAAAAAATGGAATGCTCACGTGGGTGCAGAAGGGGCCAGTAGTTCAGCAAGACTAGAGAAAATACTGGAAGAGCAGGAAAATAAAATCCTTCGAACACATGAATATACAGCACATTCTCTTGACCCCTATGCCCATCCTTCTGACAAGCCACAGGTGGTTCAGAATCCTGATTCAGCCAGCTGCCTGCCCCCTGGTGGGCAATGTTTGGTGAATGGATATCAGCATCAGTTAGGAACGGCCATGATGCCCAAGTGTGGGTGGAAGCTCTCCCACTTGCCCATCCTCTTCCCAAGGAGTGGGTCGTTTTGCCTGTGCAGTTCTGATCTTTCTTTCAGTTGCTTCCTGTAGAACTTCCTGGAGAAATTTCCAAATTTTCTCACTGAACCCCAGCTTTGAAGGATGAAACTGTTCTGAGACTCAAGAGAGTTAGAAATAACTTGCTCAAGATCTCAGGGTGAGTAGTTATAGAATAAAAATCAGAAGTTGGCTCTTTGGATTTCTAGGCTAGAGCTCTTTCTGCCAAAGCACTCCAGTGATAATGAGGGGATGAAGGGCATCTTTTTTTGAAATAAAGAACCCTCAGTAACATCTCACCAAAGAGCATTTAGCCTCTGTGACTTCACAATCGAGGCTGTAAATGTCAATGACAGCACCCTGGGAGCAGGCTGAAATAAGAAAATAAATTGAGAAGGGGAAAGCTGAGCAATGGAACATTTTTCCTAAAATAAACAGAAGAATAGACTCTGAAGTCAGAATACATTATGCCAGTTGGGTGACCCTAGATAAATCACCTCTCCAAGCTTCTGTTTTGTTTCCTAAAGAGGGATAATGAGCCCAGCCCTACCTGCATCACAACTGCATGCTTTCACATCAGATCTTGGTAAATTTTGTCCCTAGTTGTTCTTATAACATACCAATAAAATCCAAGAAAAAGTTTAAAGGAATGACTACATAAAAAGAATACCATATTACTGTTAGGGTGTATGTCCATCTGTTTATCTAAAAAGGGAAACATCTGTATATGTTGTCTATGTCACTCTCAACACCCAAACTCATATTTTCCCTCCCCTCTCCCTTTTATAGAATAAAAACCAAATTACTTTTTATTGACTTTCTACTGATTGATGCACATTTCCATCTGGTGCTTTTGGGTACTTCTGTATCAGCCTGCTTCACTCCTTAAGCTTTAATGCTTTAAAAAAAAGATCAATGTAACTGTACCTCAAGGTAAGATCCTTTGTAAGAATGCCATCTTCAGACTGCAGTTTAGCCTCACCAACCAAGCAGTGGCTACAATCTACAGCTTCTTCCCTGATCTGTTTCCACCAACATTCCATCTTCCATCTTTGTGAAAGTTCACAATGATGATCAGGTAAAAGCATTACTTTATGCATCTGGTAGTGAGTTGCTTTTTTATTTTATTACTCAAAAAACTTTCCAGATAGCAATCATTTCAGTGTCTCAGCATCTGGAGCAGTTAGCTCCTCAGCAGAGCTGGCTCTACAGCAGCAAACTCATAGATTAAAATGCTAAGTGAAATCCATAAGGACAGTAGATGAGTCACATTGGGTGCTCTGTGATGAGGACAAAAGGATCAGGGATGCTCTGATGTGGGGACTACCTCTTGGCCAGGATTATAATGACTAGAAATAAACTAGAAGAAAATTTGTCACTCAGGATGCTTACATATGGAACACTCGGAATTTCTCTCTGCTACTTAGACTGAAGCCATCAACAAGGGACCTGCCTGTTGTTCTTGCTGTGCTCTCTTACATGTCCTGAAAATACAAAATGGTGAATCTATAAGGAACAAAGCTTAACCCTTCAGATGCCATAGCCCCAAGCAGTTAAGTGGCTCCTTGTGACCTGGAGGGCGGCAGCAGCACTGGGACCAGGCAGTGCCCTTCCTACTCCGTCTGAGCTCTCACCCTTACAGTGCTCCCCCTGGCAAAATGGATGGAACCTCTTGCTCCTGTCGGTGGCAAAGATAGGGCAATGGCCCTGGTGTATGTTATGTCCATGGAGCCTGCCCCTGGTGCTTGCTGGACTCTTTCAGTGGGCTCAGGTAAGGGAAACACGGAACTGTGCTCTTACTGAAGCAAAACGAGGCGATTTCCCTTTCAGTTCAGCCTGGCACCTGAGGAGAGTTTGAGAAGAAAGAAGGAAAAGAAATGGGGACAAAGGGTGCAGCCTCGGGGCAGACTGCACACCTTGGGAGGAGAGGGTTGCCACCACAAGCCAAGGCTCCACACTGCAGCTGCCCTGAACATCCCTATGATACCGCCGGTTATCGGTGACAAGTCCTGCTACCCAACATGTTGAAGTTTGAACAATAGAGAAGCATGCAGAGGCAAGCATATAAAGCAGGGTTTATATTTAAAGGGGTAACATAGACTTTTCCCTGGAGGGAGAAGGGGGCCATAGCTGGTATCCTGGTATCCCAACAAGTGAGGGCATTCTGCCTTTTTTATATGTCCTAGACATCCTTTGTTCTCCTGCTCTCTTCCCCTTATCGCTCTCCTTCCTGCATACCTACCTACATGACTACACCCAGGAGATGCTCAGTGAGATGACCAAAAAGGTGAGAAGCAGATAGGTTGGAGGGGTCAAACAGGAAGAGGGCATAATTAATAATTCCCTGTAGGGACAATGCCTGGGACAGGTTACCTTAGCAATGGGTTGGAGCAGGGGCAGGTTACCTTGATTCTGGCTTCACCTAGATACTCCTAACATTGCTCCCAGGACTATGAAAACAGCTTTGTCTACTTTGCAGAAGCACTGACCTTCAATTCTGGACATTCTCACTTAAATTACTGAAGAAAGAAAAGGACTGTTTCCTCTCTCCTCCAACTACCACAAACTGCTTGCACAATTCCATGTGCCCTGCTCTAATACAGGAAGTGACTTCAACTCATAAAGAAGAGGGAACTTTTTTTTTCCTTGGGGATCGAACTCAGGGGCAATCAACCAGTGAGCCATATCCCCAGCCCTATTTTGTATTTGTTTAAAGATAGGGTCTCACTGAGTTGCTTAGCCTTGCTTTTGCTGAGGTTTTGAACATGCGATCCTCCTACCTCAGCCTCCTGAGCCTCTGGGATTACAGGCATGCATCACCGTGTTGGGCAGAAGAGGGAACTTCTGTTTGGGCTTATCACACCAATCTTGCCACTGTTCTCAGCAGGTCAAAAGAGACACTGGAAGTCAACATTTAGTGTTCACACACATTGGGGATTTTCTGGGGAGAGTGGAGCTTATTGAAGCTGATTGTGTTTCTTAGAGATTCATAAGACAAAGGACTGACTGGGTCAACAATTATTCCACCACCGAGTTGCACCATCTGCTTGTTACAGTACATTCCTGGAACTCTGGAAAACAGCTGACAGAAGAACCCTTTCTCCCTGACTCTGCTCCATTTATTGGTGACCTATTGGTCAACAGCACAGAGCAACATTGTTTGTTAAACCTTAACAATGACCTCATGATCTTCGCTCCCACTTTCTTATGTCAACCTCATAAGCCTCCCTCAGCACCCAACAAATGAGCAGTAAACGGTTTTCAAGGCAATGACAGAAAATAGCACAAAGAGTATCTGAAATGATTAACCCGCTGACATTAAAGAGACAAACTCATAAAAGAAAGATGCCCTGCAGAGTTACTGTGGCCATTTAGGCATATTTGACTAAAAAAAAAATGGTTTGGAACAGAGACTTTTAATAGACTTAAAATGATTCGAGAATTGCAAACAAAAATTTTCTGCATGCCGCAGTGCCATTCAATTTAGATTGAATTGCCTGGTGATTAATTAATTTAGAAAAGTGTTCACGGAAAAATTGCCATAGATTCACAACTGTCAAAGGAATTTGCCACACATTGTTGAACCTCTGAGGCATGAACAGCATAAATTTAGGGGACGCCTGCTCAGTAAGTGACCCCTTGCTCTTTTAATTAGAATTGCCCTCGTTGCCAAATATCACAAGCTCCAGGCTGAAAGAAGGAGCAGCACTTACCTAGCTTGGCAACCAAGAGGGACACAGGACCTTGTGTTAACTTCTGAAGAGGATATTAGATTGAGAATAATCAATCACAGAAACTGAAGGCAGAAAAATAACAATAGCTGACATCAGCAAGTGATTATCATGTGCTGGGCTTTGTTCTAAGCACTACATCCAAACAATTTTATTTAATCCTTACAACAATCCCATGAAGCAGATACTACTCCCATCTTGCTTGTGAAAAGACTTAAAAGAGATTGTCTAATTAGTTTTATAGATAATGTTTAAAAAAAAGTTAAGCAAGATTTACCCATGACCAAATGACCTTACCCTTGCAGAGGGAAAACCAAATCAGGTCTCAGTCCTATTCCAGTGCTCCAAACTCTTGTGAGCATGAATTGCATTTTACAAGATAATTTGGGTTCATATGAGACAAAACCATTCCAGGAAAGGTAATCTCGTCTTCCTTAACAAAACCAGAGCCAGTAAGTTAAAGGGGTCAGGCAGGCATTGTCTGGCCTGCAAAAATGGCAACACATTCAGTCCTTTCTCAAGTTCTTTCTTAAACCAGCAAGGGTCTGGGGTGCTGGGAAAGGGTATCCAGACACCCAAGTTTAGACCGAGAAATTTGGTGCCACTTGCTATAGATTTCTATGTCATACTAAAAAAAAAAAGCAAACTAAGAGAAGCTTCTTGATAAGCAATTACATTAAAACTACATTGTAATAGGATCCAGGGAAACAAATAGAAGTCTAAAAGAGGATGGTGGATTGAACTAGCAAACTTCAAACTACAGGTGATTTCTGAGGAGGTATCCAAGGTGGATCCAAGGTGGTGGCAGAGGGTCATTTTTTATTTTTCTATATCTTATTAAAATTTCCTAATGAGAATGGCCTAAGTATGTGCGTTTAACTTGATATTAAAATAAAGCAAATATTTTTGAAAGCAGCAAAAGAAGTAAACAAAGGGTAGAAACAGTACCTACACTTGGACAAGCTATTTCATCTGACACCTATGGCCCCAGCATGGGCCATTACAGGGCTTGTCAAGAAGTCTTGACAGTCCCAGTCCCAGTGACCAGTACTGCTTCCTCTGCCCTGTACCTGATGCCACATTTGGGATATGATCAAAAGATCCCACAGGACTTAAAGCCAACAATAATGTGTTATATACTTAAAAATTAAGAGGGTAGATCTCAAGGTAAGCATTCTATGACAACTAAAAAAAATACAAGTAGTTCTATAATGGCACTAATGAAATGATAATTTCTGGTTCAGAAATTGGTCATTTATCTTGCTGGTCATTATGTTCAAATTAAATGAAACAATATACTACAAAATTATTCTATCCTTATCAACAAATATGTAATATGAAAAAAAATGAATTATGGCTCAGAGAAATCTCTAATATGTTAAATATTCTCTTTTGTGTGTGTGTGTGTTTCTTAAGTAAGCTATAGCCAAAGAATTTAAACAAAGGAGGGCTGGAGTTGTAGCTAAGTGGCAGAATGCTTGCCTAGCACGTATGAGGCATTGGGTTCGACTTTTACCACCCCATAAAAATAAACAAATAAAGGCATTCTGTACTTCTACAACTACAGGAGAATTTTTTTTAAAAAAAGAAAGAATTTAAACCCAGGAAAAACTTTTTCTAAACTGTTAGAAAACTAATAAGTTTTCTATTAAGTTCTAGGCCCTAGTTCTCCTGTTCTCCGTGGTTAAGAATGGGAGCTGCACACTGTGCATATTATAAGAGCTATAAGAACAGTCATATTATACACAGAGGGCCAAAAATATGTGAAAAGGTGTTTAATATCCTTAGCAATCAGGGAAATTAAAATCAAAACTACACTGATATTTCATCTCATTCCAGTTAGAATGGCAAGAATAAAAGAACAGTAACTGTGGGCAAGGGGGGCAGGGGGAGGTACACTTATGCATTGTTGGTGGGACTACAAATTAGTACAACCACTTTGGAAAGCACTATGGCGATCCCTCAAAAGACTAGGAATGGAACCACCAGATGACTCAGATATACCACTCTTGGTATTTACCCAAAAGACCTAAAATCAGCATACTAGAGTGATACATGCATACCAATATTTATAGAAGCACAATTCACAAGAGCCAAATTCTAAAACCAGCCTTGGTCTCCATCAACAGACAAGTGATTAAAGAAAATGTGGCATATGTAAACAATGGAATTTTACTCAGCCATAGGAAAAATGAAATTTCGTAAGTTGCAGGTAAATGAATAGAACTAGAGTACATCCTACTAAATGAAATAAACCAGATTCAGAATGTCATGGGTTGAATGTTTTCTCTCGTATGTAAAAGCTAGGAGGGGAGAGAAGAAATATTAAAAAGTATAGCAGGAAATCTCATGAAAATAGAAGAAAGACCAACTGGGGGGAGAAAGGAAATCGAGGAGGAGGGGAGGACAGGGGGAAGAATGAGGAAATGAAGTCAACCAAATTATGCTGTGACTATCTATGAATATACAATTATAATGCACTAATTAAGACAGTAACAATAATAAATAAACAGTAGAGTAGAATAAGCACATGGGGGAGGGAAGGTACGGGGGAATGAGGTTGATTAAATTATATTATGTGTACATACAAATATGGCATAATAAATCCCACTATTATGCATAATTATAAGACAGCAATTTTAAAAATAATAGTCTTATAAATTGCTACATGATTTTTTCCTGTTAATTAATTATAACTGGGAGAAAAGCAAACCTTTCCCATCAAGTGCTATAATTTATGACTTAATTTTGAATAAAGCAAAGTTGAGGCCATTTTAAAAATACTTTTTTACTCTTGTTCTCATACATTATTTCTATGTGGAACATTGTAAGGTTGATCATTTATTATTTTGACTTGTATCATTTACTAGAGCATGCTTGGGTCTGGGTCTTCTACTTATGTATGTAAAAAAGTATGTATTCATCTATTCATTTAGCAAGCATAAAACTCACAAAATGCTTTGTATTTGAAGAGGTACACTATTCTTCAGAGTAAGAGGAGTTGAATCTTTTTATTTCTTTATTTTTCTCTTTCTATAAACATTATTCCTTTACTTCTTTACATATCATTTTTTTCATCCTGGACCTACTATTATATTATTAGGCTATTATAGCTCCTGGATATCTCTCTCTCTCTCTCTCTCTCTCTCTCTCTCTCTCTCTCTCTCTCTCTCTCTTTCTCCCTTCTTCCCTCCCCGTTCCACTAATTTTTCTTTGATCTGTTATGAGAAATATTCTACCATTTAAGGTTTCAAACATATGTATTCATCAGTTTTTACTAAAGTATTATTCATATACATTAAAATCACTAGATTGCTTTAAAAGAGAGGGAGATGGTCTCATAGTCTCTATGTACCTCTGGGTTTGTCACCTTGGATCGTCAAGACTCTCCAGTGATCCATTTATATTATATAGAAGAATTCCCAAATCCCTTACTAATCCACCTACAAAGATCCATTAGACTGAATTTTAGGCAACTTTAAAGAAGGAAAAGAAAAGGAGCAAAGGAAATAAGCCTGTTGCTTAGCTACCACAGACAGAATTGGCACCAACAGCTGCCTTGTGTTCCTCCCTCTTAATATAGCCCGGGACACCATCTTAGAGTCCTCGCAGGCAACCTCAGCATAGACGTGTCTGGATCATAACTTGCCCTCCCTGGACCTCTGGTAAGGCTCATTTCCAGGAGAAGTCTAAGAGATGAGTGTGGGTCCCAGGACATCATCCAAACATAATGCCAGCCTTAGTAGGCTCCCCTGGAGACTCAAAGTCCATTCTTTTTAGTGTCCTTCTCTTTCCCTTTCCATCAAGTGCCTGGCCCAACCCACACTCACACTACTGTCTTGTCATAGAGATAACTTCTCTTTATCAAATCCTCTCCCTCAAATCTATTACATCAAAGCTCAAGCTTTTGGTTCTTATTGGCTTATTTATCCCTGAGGGCTACTCTAAGAAATATATTCTAATTACTATTGGCCCACTGCTTCACATTGCTTATAGATAAAAGTTCAAATTAAGACATTTTTGTGGTCACTTATTTACTCAAAGCAGGGTTTTCCAAAGCTAAATGATCTCAAGGGTTCAACCTCAATATAATCAATATAGTCCTCATTTCATCTTCCATTAACAAAGGATATCACAGAAATTTTTGTTCTATACAGGATCTCCATTGAACAGGTAAATTTCTGTTTGGGTTGTGGTGAGACTGGGAAGAGGAAGAGGTATGAGGTTTCACAAGACTTGGTGGAAAACATTGTAATGGTTTTTTAGTTAAATAACCAACCATCTCATTTTACCCATAATGGTCAAGAATCCAGTTCAGGCCATTCAGCCTTTGAATGTAAAGAATCACATGTTCACCGTTGGGGAATCACATGAATGACAACCATTGCAAATGGTTTCCAGATAGTACAAAGACAGTAGAATATAGCAGAAAGATCTGAAGCAAAAATCTAGATTCATGTGGATCTTTGGTACTACTGATCACGTGACCTAGAACAAATTACTAAATTGTTTTGAACACTAACATCTGCAGCTGCAAAATGATCACAATAATAATGCCCACTTTACAGTATACTGTGACAATTGCATAAGGTGGCATTGTTATAAATGTGCAAGTCTATAGGATTTTTTTCTAAGAATCATTAGTACAGCTATAACACAAAAGAACAAGGTTCTAACAATTCATTTCAGTGCAACTACATTGAACCTGAAAGGCATGGAATTCTAAGTATCTTTTACTATAGACAGGACCACCCAGGTGAGTATGGATGGAAGAACCAAGATTTTGTGTTTCACATCCCTTGTTCTTCACAGCTCTACCTAAAAAAATGACTTTCCTTGAAATAAGTCTGTAAGCACCCTTAAAACTAATATGAACTCAAAATAGCAATAAAGCAAAGAACATGCACATGGAATGAGGTGGTTAGAACTTTTAGCACTAACTCAAGCCCTTCCCATTCACCATCCTGACACTAGATCCTTAGTTCTGCCTTCAGCCATTTGGGGTGAGCACTGACCCATCTCTTAGTTTCCCTTGAAAACTTTTCTAGTGGGTTAGGAGAACTGAAGGAAACACACATCATGTATCATGAATAACACAAAACCAGGTCATCTAGATTACAAGATCTGATTACATAAGATGTGAGATTGAAACTCACAGATATTTAGGTGGAGATGTTGATATGTATGAAGCTAGGAAAGAGAAGTACAGTGCTGAGATAGGTGTTGAGACATTGTACATCTATTATTTCCAATATAGGTAGTTAGTAGCCATACATGCATATTAAACACTCAAATTGTAGCTAATGTTACTAGCAATCTAATTTTTTTTTATTTTAATTAATTCAAACTTAAGTAGGTATATTTGATAGCTAGTGGCTAATGGCACTAGATTGGACAGCACAAATGTGAACTACTATTATAATTACAGAATATTTTATTAGACAATGCTCGTATAGATGGTTCTTAAAACCACTAGACTTGATGAGATCACTGACAGAATGAATGTAGACCAAAAAAAAATGTACTAAGGACTGAGTCCTGGGCTCCAATATTAAATTTAGAGATATAGAGAAGAAGGGCAAGTCTGCAAATGAGAAGCCCTGGCCCTCAAGTCCAAGTGATCAGGTTGTTGTGAAGCAAAGAGAAGAAAATGTTTCCAGAAAGAGGGGGATGGTAAAATGCATACAGAATTGCCCACTAGGTTAAACCTGATGAAGAGCTATTTCAGAGACATGAGGAGGGACAACTGCATACTTAATAGGTATTGAAGAGAGAAAGAATGATGAATATTGAAGATAAACATTTTTTTGAAGGGTTTTTCTGTGAAGGGAAACCAAGAATGCAGAAGCATCTTGGAGGTTAAGAGATTCTTCCCCTTCATAGTCCTGTGTCTTACCTGGAAGCAAATAATTCAGTAGAGAAGAAAAAAATAATAATTTCTTTTGATTTCTAGAAGAAAACATGAATAACTGCAAAAATGTAGTCTTTGAGAAAGAACAAGGGGCTAGAACAAAAGCCTTGGCTTTTTTTTCTTTTTTTTTATTAGTTGTTTAAAACATTACAAAGCTCTTGACATATTATATTTCATACATTAGATTCAAGGGGTTATGAACTCCCATTTTTACCCCGTATACAGATTGCAGAGTCACTTCGGTTACACATCCACATTTTTACATAATGCCATATTAGTAACTGTTGTATTCTTCTACCTTTCCTATCCTCTCTATCCCCCTCCCCTCCCCTCCCATCTTCTCTCTCTACCCCATCTACTGTAATTCATTTCTCTCCTTGTTTTTTTCCCATTCCCCTCACAACCTCTTATATGTAATTTTTATAACAATGAGGGTCTCCTTCCATTTCCATGCAATTTTCCTTCTCTCTCCCTTTCCCTCCCACCTCATGTCTCAGTTTAATGTTAATCTTTTCCTCCTGCTCTTCCTCCCTGCTCTATTCTTAGTTGCTCTCATTATATCAAAGAAGACATTTGGCATTTGTTTTTTAGGGATTGGCTTTTTTAATGAGAAACTACCATTTTATGTTAAAATATATGTGAATATAAATAAGAATTGTAAAAGAATGCAGAATAATGAAAATAGTTCATTTGTTAAGGTTAATATGAATAATTCTTTTTTTAATATTTATTTTGTAGTTGTATTGGACAAAATACCTTTATTTTATTTATTTATTTTTATGTGCTCCTGAGGATCAAACCCAGGGCCTCGAACATACTAAGTGAGCACTCTACCACTGAGCCACAACCCCAGTCCAGAATATGAATAATTCTTTATAAGCAAATTTATACTTATAGAAGTTATAGCTTGCATATCAAGAATATATATTTAAAGTTAAGTTTAATTAGCTTCATATTTACAAATATGGAAAATCAGTTTCTTTTTTAATGTTATTTGTTCTTTTTAGATTATATGACAGTAGGGTATATTATTATATATACATAGAATATAACTTACTCTAATTAGGATCCCATTCTTATGATTGTACATGATGTGGAGTTTCACTGGTTGTATATTCATATGTGAACATAGGAAAGTTACTTTCGATTCATTCTACTGTCTTTCCTAATCCCAACCCCCTTCCCTTCCCTTCATTTGCCTTTGTCTAATCCAGTGAATTTATGTTCTTCCTTCCCTCACCCCTTATCTTTTAAAAGATTCCACTCCTAGGAGGCTATAATAGATATGTTTTTCAATATTTCTTCTGCTAAGTATAACTAAAAACCCCTGGACCCTAATATAAGATAAACACATAAAGATTATGAAAGGTGGAGAGTAGAAGTTTGACTATAACCCTCAAGACCTGACAGCAGAACTGCATTTTCTTTTCATCTCAAATATACTAGATTTGGAACTGAAGGAATCAGAAACCTGGAAATATCAATAGGTGTAAACCAAAAAGTTCTCCTCAAACCTACTATCTTGAACTGCAGGACAAGGAAAGGCAAAACTTGCTAAGGCAAAAAACTTCTAAATACTAATTGCATTATTCCAGCCAACTACCACCTAAAGCAAAACACAACACTATGGCTTCACCCCACTGCGCCAAAACCCACCAGGAACCTAGACTTCCACCCTCCTGAGGCTATAATAAGAAACTCCAGCATCTCTATCAGAAGGATTTTGAAAAAAGCCAGGTAGGGAGTCAGAACTTTGACCTTCCCTGTAAAGAAGCTCTATGGTTTTAGTAGAAACCAGGTGGGAGCTGGGGATTTCTACTTCTACCGGAAGTAACAAGCACCCACCTCCCTCCTGGAGGGTTGTCAATGGAGGCCTAGTGGAGAATTAGGAATTTCACCACTGTCCATCAGTAATGAGGACATTCCAGTCATGGGGCAATAAGATCATGTGTGGAGCTGGCAATCCCACCCCTGCTAGCATTTATGAAGAACCTTCCTGTTATGGTTTGGATGTGAGGTATATTAGTCAGGGTTCTCTAGAGGGAGATAATCAGTAGGAAGTATAATTGTAAAAGAGGGACTTATTAGGTTGGCTTATGTGACCAGAAGCTGGATAGTCCATGATGGCCGCCTGCAAGCTGGAGAGCTGGAAGAACCAGTAGCTGCAGTCAAAGAGGCTGAAGCCTCAGAACAAGAGGGCTCAATGGTGCTACCCTAGTCCAAGACCAAAGGCTTCTGGGGAATCTGCTTTGGAAGAGTGAAGAAGAGGACTGGGGTTGTGGCTCAGCAGTAGAACACTCACTTAGCACATGGGAGGCCTTGGGTTCTATCCTCAGCATCACATAAAAATAAATAAATAAAATAAAGATATTATGCCAACTACAACTAAATAATAAGTGCAAGAAGAAGAAGAAGAAGAAGAAGAAGAGGAGGAGGAGGAGGAGGAGGAGGAGGAGGAGGAGGAGGAAGGAAGAAGATAGAGTTCAGGCTGAGGTTGTAGTTCAGTGGTAGAGCACTTCCCTGACCCAATGAGGCACTGGGTTCAAACCTCAGCATCACATTAAAAAAATAAATAAACAAACAAACAAAATAAAATATTGTGTCCACCTACAACTAAAAAAAAAATAAATAAAAAAAGGAGAGTCTGATATTTTCAGATGATTATAGCAGCAATTAAGAACCCATTCAAGAAGAATCCAGTTTTGCAGCTGCTTCCTTGTTCTTCCAACTTCTATTCCACCAAAGCCATCATCCTATTGGTTGGTGTGTCCTACACTTACGGAGGGTCTCTATTTCAGTTGGCTATTCCACATGCCAATCATTCCTAGACCCACCCTCACTGACACACACATAATCTTCAGTATCTCTTAATCCAATCAAGTTGACAATTCAAATTAAGCATTACATGAGCTATACCCCAATAGCTCATGTGTGAGACAATGCAAGAAGGTTCAGAGGAGAAATGATCGGGTTAAAAGAGTCATACCCAATCAGTGATTTAATCCCCTGGTAGGGATTAACTGATTAATAACTAAAGTGTAGGGTGCGGCTGGAAGAGGTAGAAATTGGGTAATAGCTATAAGTATATATTTGTATCTAGCAAGTGGAGTCTTTCTCTCTCTGCTTCTTAGTCACCACAATGTGAGCTGCTTCCCTCTACCACCACCTACCACCATGATGTTCAGCTTCATCTCAAGCCCCAAGAAATGGAGCTGGGCTTCTATGGTCTAAGACCTCTGAAACTGTGAACCCTCAAATAAACTTTTTCTCCTTATAGTTGTTCTGGTCAGATCCTTTAGTCATAGCAGCGAAAAAGCTGACTAAAACACTACCCTTCCCTTGGGTGTCAATAGAGGCTGAAGGGACAACCTGGACTTCTATTTTCACCTGGTAATAAGACACAAATCCATAGTTACAGTTGTCAGTTTCAACACTCCTATCTCAACAATTGACAGAATAACTAGACCAAAGAATTACAGGATCTCAATGACACCATCAACCAATAGGCTATAATACTTACAGAACTCCCTACCCAACAACAGCAGAATGTATATTCAAGTGTTCATTGAACATACACAAATACAGACCATATGTGGAGCCATGAAAAAAGATCAACAAATTAAAAAAAATTGAAATTATGCAGATTGTTTCATTTACCACAATTAAATCATACTAGAAATCACTAACCAGAAAATATCCAAATACTCAAAAACAGAACACTTCTAAAATAACCCACAGTCTAGAGGAAATTCCAAGGGAAATTGTACAAAAACACATTAAACTGAATGAAAATTGAAATAAAATTTGTCAAAATTTGTGGGACATCACAAAATCAATGCTCAGAGAGGGAAAATTAAAGCACTAAAAGCATATATTAGAAAAGAGGAAAAGTGGCTGGATGTGTGGCACATGCCTGTAATTCCAGCGGCTCCAGATGCTGAGACAGAATTGTGAGTTCAAAGCCAGCCTCAGCAACTTGGTGAGGCCCTAAGCAATTCAGTAAGAGCTTGTCTCTAAACAAAATATAAAAAAATGCCTGGGTTGTTAAGCACCCCTGGGTTTAATCCCTAGTATCAAAAAAGAAAAGAAAGAAAAGAGGAAAAGTTCCAAATCATTTAAGTTTCTGTCTCAAGAAAGTAGAAAAAAGAGGAGCAAAATAAAGGCAAAGCAAGAAAAAGAAAGGAACTAATAAAGAGAAAAAAATCATTAAAATAAAAAATAGAAAAATAATACAAAGAGGTTCATTGGAAAAAATTAATTTACAAACTTTCCAACAAAAAGAGAGAGAGAAGGCTTAGTTTACTGAAACTGGAAATAAAACAGTATTATCACAATAGACCTTACAGACATTAAAATAATGATAAGGAAATATTGGGAACAAACTTCTACATAAATTTAGACAAAATATACCTTGAAAAACACAAACTACCACAATTAATTCAGTATGAAATAATTTAAATAGTCTGGTAACTTTTAAGGAAACTAAATTTATAACTTAAAATGCTGTAAAAATAAATCTCCAAATTCAGATTGTTTCACTGGAGAATCTTATTAAATGTCAATTTTACACAATCTCTTCCAGAAAAATGAAGAGCACAGATGACTTCTAAGTTCATTTAATGAAGTTAGTATTACACTGATATCCAAACAGATAAAAACAGTACCCCCTCAGAAAAAAAAAAAACAACACTGAAAACTATAAACTAATATCCCTCATAAATAGAGATGTAAAAATACTTTAAAATGAGAGCAAGTAGCTGGGCACATACCTGTAATCCCAGTTGCTCTTGAAGCTGAGACAGGAGGATCACAAGTTTGAAGCCAGCCTGGGCAACTTAGTGTGCCTACATCAAAACAGAAAACATAGAGGGCTGGAATGTAGCTCATGATAGAGTGCCCTGGGTGCAAACCTTGGCACTGGGAAAAAAGAAAAAAGATTGCTTAGCAAATGAAATTCATCAATATGTAAAAAATATTATATACCAAGACCAAATGGAGCTTATTTCAGAAAAGCAAGACTGCTTTGACATTTGAAAATCAATCAATGTAATGTACCATATCAATAGACTAAAGAAGAAAAATCATATTATCATACCAACTGATGCAGAAAAAGCATATAACAAAATTCAACTACCACTAACAATTCTCATGATTTAGGGGAGAAAAAACTTTTGGAAAAATAGGAATAGAGGAGATCTTCCTCAACTTGATAAAGAAGTTACATAGAAAATCTCCAACTAACATTGTACTTAACTGTGAAAGACCAATGCATTCCCTCAAATAATAGAAACAGTCTACGCTTAATCCTCATTACACTTACTCAGCATAGCACTAGAAGTCATGGCCAGTGTCATAAGACAAGAAAGGGAAATAAAAATCATGTAGAGGAGCTGGGGTTGTGGCTCAGTGGCAAAGAGCTTATTTAGCATGCATGAGGCACTGGGTTCAATCTCTGGCACCACATAAACAAACAACAAACAAAGAAAAAAACAACCTAATAAAATAAATGTACTGTATCCATCTACAACTAAAAAGAAAAAAATTAAAAATCATATAGATTTTAAAAAAGAACAAATAAAACTCTGTTTTCAGATGATATGTTTACATAGAAAATACCAAAACTCTAAGAACTAATAAGTGAACTCAACAAGATTTCAGGGTACATTATGAGCACACAAAAATCAATCATACTTCTATATTTTCGCAATGAACACCTGGACACTGAAATTTAAAATTCTAGTTACTAAGAAAAATAAAAGTTAGGTGTAAATCTAATAAAACTGATACAAGACTTGTGATGCTTAAAATGAAAAATACTGATCAAGGAAATCAAAGATCTAAATTAATCAAGAGCATGTTTATTATTAGAAGACTCAGTAAATATGTCAATTCCCCTCAAATTAATATACAGGCTTTGTACAACTCCTATCAAAATCTCAGCATGATGTTTTATAAAATAGATAACTTACTCTAAAATGTATACAAAAAAGCAAAAGAACTAAAATTTCCAGAAAGAAGAATGAAGTGGGAGGTATCAGTTTACCAATTATGAGACTTGTTAGAGGCTGTTACAATATCAAGACTGTGGTATTAGTGAAGGGACAGATACACAGACCAATGGAACAGAATAGAGAACCCAGAAATAGACCCACATAAAGAAGCCCAGATGATTTCCAGTTTAGCAAAACTGCAGAATCAATTCAATGGAGGAAAGACAGCCTGTAGAACAAATGGTGTTGGAATAATGGGACAGCCATAGGTAAACAATGAAAAACAACTGAGGTCAGACATTTTATTTAAAAAAATGAATTGTCAATCTAAATATAAAGTCTAAAACTATAATACTTATAGAATAGATATAGCAGGAGAAAATATTCATGAGCAAAAAGTTCTTAGACTTAAAACCAAAAGCAAAATTTATAAAAAGAAAAATTGATAAATCAGACTTCCATCAATATTAAACCATTTGCTCTGTGAAAATCCTAGTAAGTGTAGACACACTACAGAATGGGAGAAAACATTTGCCAACCATATGTCCAATAAAGGATTAGTATGTGAAATATATAAAGAACTGTCAAAATCCAAAGTAAGTGTGTGTATATATATATATATATATATATATATATATATATATATATCCCCAAAACCAGCAAAAATAAAATCCAATTAGAAAATGAATAAAAATTATAAAGAAACTTTTCATTAAAGAGGATAAATACAAATGTCAAATAAACAAATAAAATTATATCAAATGTCATTGACCATTAGAGAAATGAAAATTAAGACCAAATTTATTACATGATTCATAAGAGCTAACTTTTTTAAAAAATGGATAATATCAAATGTTGGTGAGGATACAGAAAAATTGTCACGTATACATCATTGGTAGAAAAACAGTACAGTCCTCCTAGGAAATACCAGAGCAATTTCTGGAAAAAATCTAAATATACAACTGCTGTATGTCTCAGCAACTACATTTATTCCAGAGAAAAGAAGACTTATGTTCATACAAAACGTTTTTTAAATATGACTATGTAACACTATGTTTAATAGCAGCTTTATTTTGCATAGCCAAAATAGCTGGAAACAACTCAGATGTTCTTGAAAGACAAAAGAGTAAACTACAGTACATCCACACCACATAGAGTACTGCTAGCAAGAAAAATAAACTATTGATACAACTACTTGATGCATCTTGAGGAAATTCTGCTGAGTGAAAACAGACAATCTCAAAGATTACTTGCTGTAATAGTTAATTTTACATGTCAACTTGCCTGGGCCATAAGTGTCCAGATATTTGATTAAAAAATATTCTGGATGCTTCTGTGAAGATTTTTTAAATAAGATATTTAAATTGGTAGACTCAGAGTAAAGCATTTTCCTCTATAAGGGACTTCATCTAATCAAGTGAAGACCTGATAGACCAAAAAGTTGACCCCCATGCCCCTTGAGCAAGAGGGAATTCTCCAGAGACTGTCTTTGGACTATATCTGCAATATCTACTCTTCCTGATTTTCCAGCATCCTGCATTTGGACTCAAACTCCAAGTCTTCTTGAGTCTCCAGCTTGCCAGCCTCTCCCATCCAATTTGGGACTCACCAAGCCTTCATAATCATGTGAGTCAATTACTTAAAATAAATATCTTCCTGTATACACACATCCTATTGGTTCTATTTCTCCAGAGAACCATGACTGATAACCACCTTATATGATTCCATTTTGATAGCTTGCTTGAAATGACAGAAGTAAGGAAGGGGAAAAGAGTTAGTGATTGCCAGAATTTGTGTCCTTGAGGGTAAGAAAATAGTTGTGGTTATAGTAGGACAACATGAGGGATTCTTGTGCCAACAGAATTTTCTTTATCTAATACTACTGAAATTAATATCCTGATTGTAACATTGTACCATAGTCTTGCAAAGTGTTACCACTGGGGGAAATAGGATAAAGTGTACTGCTCTGTGTTACTTCTTATGCATGTAAATCTACAATTACCTCAAAATTTTTAATTTTTTTTACAAGTGGAACAAATTGTATCTGATTATTATATTGTGATCTACATGAGGTGTGGGGAATAAACTTGGGTTACTACTCAGATGATTAAACAATCTCCTATAATATTAAACAGCGTTATCTCAGTTGAATGAGCAAGAAAACAACCTGTCATCTTGAGTTCTCGCATTTCTTCCTTTCCAAAAAATAATTATGTACATTAACCATCTGTTTTACCCACCAGAACATATCATGAACTTATGACTTCTCTTTCTCTCCCACCATCGGTGGTCACTAGCAAGCATGAACTGTGGCCACAGCTTTGCAATTTTTTCTCTCCTCTTTCCTGGATACCAACCCATTCCTTACTCAACAGCAGAAGTAATCTTAAAACATATATTGAATCATCACTCCCTTGCTTAACCCCTCCAGTGATTTCCCCGTGCTCCTCAGATGGATTTCAACTCATTCCCATGGTCAGAATGACCATGGCTGCTGTCTATCTCGCCGATGCTATCCCTTTCTGCTTTCTCTTGCTCCCCTAGTTTCACCAAATTTCTCTTCTTCAATGTAAGACTTTTCCTTTCTCAAAATCCATACATAGTTTCCCCCTGCATCTTGCCTGCCCATTCTTCAGGCCTCAAGGAAAAAGTCACTTCTATAGAGAATGTGTCCCTGGATATCTTTTCTAAAGTGGGCCTATCCTATTGTTGTTCTCTTCCTCAGCATTCTTTTTATTTCATAGAATGTCAGCCCACAAGAGCAGAGACCCCGTATATGCTGTTCACGGTTGGAACTGATGCCTGGCAAAATATTCTGTAAATATCACATTTATTGAATGTTAAATCAATAAATGTCCCAATTTACACACCTGTAATCCCAGCAGCTCAGAAGGCTGAGGCAAGAGGATGGGGAGTTCAAAGTCAGCCTTAGCAATTTAGTGAGTCTCTAAGCAACTTAGTAAGATTCTATCTCTAAATATTAAAAAGGGCTGGAGGTGTGGCTCATCGGTTGAGCACCCCTGGATTCAGTCCTTGGTACCAGAATAAAAAAAAAAAAAAGTCCCAATTACAGTTTCAGATGCTCCCTGTGTAGGAGTGGCAATTCATTTGGACTTCTATTAGACAAATACTTACTGAGTGTCTACCAGGCACTATTATAGGCAACAGAGAAAATGATATGGGCAAGGTGTCCACATTCCTAGAACTTAATTTGGTAGGGAGAGTGGAAAACATACTAAATAGACAAATTAGTAATAAAATCTCAAGCATAAGTGCTAGGAAGGAAATAGAGGTGAGTGACAGGCTGGGATGTGTTGGAGAGTGAAGGTGGAAACTATCTTTTGCAAAATGGTGGGGCGTCCTCTCCTCTCTGAGCCTTCAACTGAGTGAAGAGAAACCAGTGAGATTCAAGCATGGGGACAGGCTCTCCAAACAAGGCTCCTCCAATAAGTGGATGCTGCACCTAGGACATATTAGAGGTCAGTTTGGGTGGACCCAGAGGAGGAAAGACAGTCTCAGGGTCAGGCAGGACCTACATCAAATCAGCCTCTTGGGCCATAATAAGGAATGTGGGTTTCCATCTAAAATCAACCTGGAGGCCTGGAGAGACTTTAAAACAGGAGGCATTGTGATCTGATTTAACTTTTTGTATCAATTTTGATTTCTGTGCCAAGAAGTTACCGTGGGGCAAGAGTGGGAGCAAAGAGGCCAATGAGGAGCTGTGCAGACACACAGGAGAGACGCTGATGGTGTGGACCAGAGAGGTATCTGTGGAAAGGATGAGACAGATAAGGATGTTCACAGTTTACCTTTGCTCTTTGGTATCCTACAGTGACAAATTTGGGTCAGAAATTTTAAAAATACATTGACTTTCTTCAGGGACTCAGACTTTCAGATACTTTCTTGGATGATGCCTGGGTTGGCCAAGTTTGAACCCACTGATTTAGGTCCAAAGAGACCCTTTCTACCTTATGGGACACTTTCCCCCAATCAGAAAGGAATGCAGCAGGCTCATTTTCTTTCCTTCTATTTTAGCAAAGAAACCACTCTGATTTTACTGAAAGGAAGGATAACAATGGGGAGAAAAGGTGTGGTGGTTCTCTTCTCTGGCCGTCACCACTTAGAACTTTTGGCATCTGCTAGAGTTAATGAAGTAGTCATGATGAGATCTGGAAGATTTAAAAGTGTGAAGTCAAAAGAACTGATTTCCCCAGCCCAGCGGGTCTCCTGGGTGATTCTGGACACTCGCTGAGTAGACCCCCATCACGACAGCTCAGTACCCACAGCCTGACTTTATCTTACAGCCAAGAAACTGGAAACACCAACGTGATAGACCTGCAGCTCCTAAGGTGAGTGCGTGAATGCGAAGGCCAATTCTCCAGGAATTGAATCAAATATCAGTTCTCCCAGAGCCAAATCAGTCAGCAGAACGAGTGTGACTTAATCCCTGGACCTCTACGCGGGAGATAGTTTTAGCCCATCCCCCTAAATACTACAGACGTTACTCATTTCTGAGCAAGAGCAGAACAAGAGAAGCCCGGACTAAACCAGAAGAAGCCGGTCAGCGTGGCTCGAGATGAGTAGCAGGTGGCGCAGCCAATGAGAGAGGAGATTACTTCCCGCGGCCCCGAGGTGCCCGCAGGGACTTAGCCCTGGAAGTCACGGGCTCATCTGCCTCGCGCTGCGCTCCTGCAAACTTAAAAGGAGAGTTCCAAAGACTAAGGTAGGTAAACAGCAGAGGATAACTGTATTTATTACGACCCCACAACCCTCTTTCTTGCGGTATTTTGCCGCTGGAAAACGACTGCGGAAGAACCTCTTCTGATTGCAGACCGCTGTGACATTGAAGCCTGCGCATCACCCGAGAAACTGGTACGAAAGTCAGTGCCGTTACCTGAGTGCTGTGAAAGCTGTGTCAAAGCTTTGCTCTACCAACTAGAGGACCTCCTTGTTATGAGGAGACAAACTAGTCCAAGTCAGTGCTGAGGGCAGCACCTGGCACAGAGCAAGAACTCAATAAAGATTGTCATTACTGTTTACGTGCGTTCATGCTTTTCCACTAAGAAATTATTGTATTGTGTGTTTGTGTTTACATACATCTCACCTTACACATCATAAACTCTGAGCCAGAGGAGGCTGCAGCTTATTTATGTCATGCAACTTCAGAGCTGTGCTGGGTTCCATTAAAGATTGTGGTTTAAATGTGAAATTATTCACCTTCAGAAACTAAACATGCAGGTGTGTGTCACCTTGAAAAAGCGAAAGAAAAGAAAAAAATGTGGAAAAAAGAGATCTGAGTTTTCTCTATTCCCTTACTTTCTCGTCCCTGGCTTTTCATAGTGCCTCTTCTTTTGCTGCTGTTATATTTCCTTTGCTGCAAACTGGTTTCATTTGAGCCCAGTGTCCCTAGTTGCCTGCACAGTTAAAGCTTAATCTATTTTGTTGTCTGCTCATATCACAGAGGATACCTCTGTGACATAGACCCAAGAAAAGATACATGAGCAGATTTGAGAATGCTGAACTGTCACTTCCAGAAATGCATCTTGACATATACTGAATCAGTAATAATAATAATAGTAATAACAACAACTGTTGCCATTTGCTGAATCAAACCGTGTGCCAAACACTTTCATATATTATCTCATTTAACCCCCCCCAACAAAGTGTGTGTTCTGTTATTTCCATTTTATCAGGTAAAGAAACTAAAGGTGCATACAGAAAAATCACAAGAAGCCAATTGTTTAAGGTCACCATCAATAAAGTGTTGAGATTCAAACCCAAGCCCTTTACTCTCTGAAGCTCATTCAAGTACTGTTTAAGTCTGTAACAGCCTCTGGCCACCCAGCCCAGCTCTGAAGCACAAACTCCACAGTACTGGTTCTCCATAGAGAAGAGTGTATTTGCCTCCCATGTCCCTGTCTTTGTCATCCCCATAACACAGCATGACAGCCCAGCATATTTCAGCTTCTACCTCACAGATTCCTCCTTTCTCCTGATCCCCATAATTGCCATACTTAACACATGTGATCACCTCTGGTTTGTAACTTACTCCTAAAAAGATCTGTGCCCATTTTCTTTCCTGATGGAACAAAGGTATTGCCCCAGGTCTCTGAAGCAAAGGATTTATTGATTAGCTTCCATCAATATTCAGCCTCTGTTGGGAAGATTAGACTTGGACTCTTGGTTTGAGGTAGCCCTGCTCCTCCCTCACCTTGCTCCTCCTCCTACAATGTATAACTAGAGCTTGGACATTCAGGCAGGGGCTGTCACTACACACTCAACACGGGACCTGGAATTAAGAGGAGGACTCCAGCCCAGTACAATGACAGAAGATAAGGTAAAGCAGCACCAGGTTCTCTTTGAATCTATCTTTGAGAAAATGAATAGGAGAATCTGTTCAAGTCAGTAAGAGGGTTTGGGGATGCTGGGTGAAGCTACCACAGATCAAGGCTATTTCCCTTTATTTGGCCAATTGATCATTAATTTGACCGCTTTAAAAAAGCAAACAAACAGTTTCTTATTCAATCACTGGGGTTTTAAGGACATTGCTGTTTTCTGACTAGTCCGCATAACTTTTTTCAAGTAATTCTGCATAACCACCTTGCTGAAGGAATGTGACTCTCCCCACACAGGATAGATTCACCTGAATACAACCATAAAAACTGATCTAGAATTTTCAAAAATGTCAGTGCATGAAAGACCAAAGAGGTGGAAGGACTGTTTAGGTTAAAAGAGACTAAGAAGAATGGACAATGAAATGTGACATGTGACCTTAGGTCATGGAAGAAGAAAACAGCTGTGTGGAACAAATTGGGGATAGCTGGAAATTTTCGAATATGAACTCTACCTTAGTTAATATGAACATGTCAATAGTACATTCTTGGAGGTGATAATAGTATTGCAATCATGTAGGAAGGTGGCTTTGTTTTTAGTACTTGTTGAAATATTTAGTAATGAGATGACAGAAATAACTGCAGCTTATTTTTAAATAGTTCAGACGTGCACATGCGCACACACACACAGTGAGAGTTAAATGAATGTAAATTGTTAACCACTGGTGAATATAGGTGAAGACTATGGAGTGTTAACTGCATTACTAGTTCATCTTCTCTGTAGATATGATGCTTTTCACAATAAAAAAATTTTAAGGGATGTACACTCTTGATTCCTTATAAGTTTGCCCTGACCAAACCCATCCACCCTGTACAGTCATACAGCTGATAAACCTGTGCCTGTGTTAGAGTAGGACCTTTAAGCTCTGACCTGATCACTCTTGCTCTGCTGAGCAGTCCTGCCTGTCAGTGAGTGGCACGGTTTGGAGCAGGAGTTCTGGAGTCATTCAGGTTCACATCGGGTGTTAGCAGATCCGCCTCCCTGCTGTGAGACCTGGGTTAAGTTATTCAATTGAGCTTTTGGTTTTATATACTATGATAAAATAAGAACATATTGGGATATAATATGCCCTATTCAGGGATTGTCCTAGTACTTTAGTTTTGAGAATAATTAAATGATAGTAGTAGAAAGGCACCTTAAATGACAATTTTTAATGATAATAATTGTCTATGTAATGTGAGTTTAAATAATAGTTAGCATGTCATTATTTTATTGGTGTTATAGCCCACGATAAAGCTAAGGTAATTGGAACTTTAAAGATGATATAAAGATGAATATTCAATTAATAACTATGTAGATGGAATATATTTTGGGCAAAAATCATGAAGGTTGTATTTAAATAATTAAAATTTGGAGGATATTTGCAAAGGGGAAGGTAATGTGCCTCACATAGAGTCAGGCATAAAGCAGATGCTCAGGGTTCATTTAGAAGTATAACTAAATTCCCTTAGGGGATTATCAATTAGATTGTAGGACTCTCCTTGAGAACCAAGGAATTGCCTAATAACAGACCTCACAAAGAATGAGAACCAATTTGAAGAACAATGTTTTCAGCCTCATGAATCCACCCAGTGTTTGAAATGGGTAGGATAATCACCGGACTGTGGGTCAGGAGCCCTAGGGTGCAGCTCTGGATGTGCCCTGACTGTGCATAGAACTCAGACGAGGGGTGTGGCCTGGAACTTCAGTTTCTTCAGCAGAACTGGGAGAACAGATAAAAATCCATTGCTCTCTATGCTCTTTTTCAGCCTGAATATTCTGTAGCTTGAGAAGCCCCTGGGCTTTTCCAAAGTTGGGTGCAAGATCACTTTGGCTTTGGCTCTTAGAAGCATGTAGTTTAGAGGAAAGTGCATAAAATTGTGTTCCCTACATAGTTAATCTACTGTTGCTGGAAAATCTACTCTTTTGCTTAGCAGTAACAGTTAAGAACCTCAGCTCAGAGTCCCATAGTAGGGTGTCTGTCGCACACGAACAGTGTGGTGGGAGGCATGCCCCTTACTCTTCCCTGACCCTATTTTCCACAGCTTTAAATTGGGAATAATTCAACGGATTTATAGTATTATTGTGAAGATTATTGGTAATATATAAAAAGTTAGCATATGATTATGTGGCAAAAGCAATTAATGAGATGATAATGTAATTAAAGATGTACTTGTTTCTTTAAAGAAAGACCAAATTGTTTTTCTTTAGTTTTTACAGTAATCCTATGTATTAACTATTATCATATGTGGTTCATACTCAAAGAAACTGAGGCTCAGGATGATAGAAGCCAGTTAGCACTCTTTTTTAGTTTTTTTGGGGGGAGGGGCACGTTTGAACTCAGGGGCAATCAACCACTGAGCCACATCCCCCAGCCCTATTTTGTACTTTATTTAGAGGCAGGGTCTCACTGAGTTGTTTAGCACCTTACCATTGCTAAGAACTCACAATCCTCCTGCTTCAGCCTCCTATGCCACTGGGATTACAGGCATGTGCCACCACATCTGGCTCTTTTTTAATTTTATGAAATCCACATCTACTTTTTTTTTTCTGGACAGACACCATCTGACTTCTAAGCTACAAAACACATACCATGTTTTGTTTTATGTTATGGTTCAGCTTCTTGCTTAATTTAACCTTCCACATTTATCCTGCAGCATATTTTACCTGGATATGGGACTTTGTTTCTCTAATTTAAAATTATTGAGCTCTAAATTAAAGGTCAGCTTTTAGAAGTTCCAGCTGAATATCTTGTAGTCTATGAAGAACTTTAGAGAAAAAGACTTGAAGATCTTCTGCCACTTACTAGGGTTGTGGCCTTTATACAGCTAGCCCTTTCCATATACACTTGCTCATACCTGAAATTATATCACCAATTCCTGTACACAGGGTTATTAAGATAACAGATCCTGGATGGAGTAAGTTCCTCTCTAAGTTCTCATTATTTTCTTTTTATGTACATATCCTGTCAAACTCCTGAACATCAGAGTGATTGGATGAAGGTGGATGGGGCTTTTTCAGACTTAGTAGTTTTCAGAAAATTTTCCCTATCATAAGAAAAATTTTCTTGGAACAAGTCTAGTGTCAGGTCACATAGAAGGCAAAATGTACTTTGCACATGTGATTAAGGTTACAGACCTTAAAGATGGGGAGATTTTCCTGGATTGTCCAGATAGATCAAATCTAATCCCATGCATTCTTAAAAGGGAAGAACTTTCCTGACTGTTTTCAGCATCAGAGCGATGCAACATGAAAACTGGACCTGCCATTGCTGGTTGTGAAGATGGAGGAAGGCCACCATTAGCCAAAAGACTATGGTGGTCTCTGCAGCTGAGAATGGCCCTCAGCTCACAGCCAGGATGAAAACTATACAGCTCAGTCCTACAACCATGAGGAACTGAATTCTACCATCAACCCACATTTTCTTCTACAACCTCCAGAAGGAACATAGCCTGCTAACACCTTGATTTTAATCTGCTGAGATGCGTACTGGACTGCTGCCCTACAGAACTGTAAGATAAATAAGTTTGTGCTGTTTAAACCACTGAGTTGGTGGTAATTTGTTAGAGCAGCAATAGAAATCACAAGGAGTACATGAGATAACCCACCCAGAGCAGTGAGCAGGCATGCAGTAAACACGGATACTCAGCATTAGACGCAGAAGCTGTGTCTGCACTGTGCCTCACACCACGCTGTCCAGACTGGAGTGATGGAACGTGACAGAGGGAGGCTGAAGCCCTTCCCAGGCCCCCGGTGCCCTCACTGCTGTGATAACTAGTACTCTGGATGGGGAAAAGAATTTGAGGAGAAAACACCAAGCAAGTCAATGGTACCCTATCTTAACTTTGTCTGTCTGGCCACTGGGTTCTAGATGTATAGTTACATTTTAGCAGATAGTTCAAAGTTTTTCATAATCCTATTACCATATAGTATGTGTCCATGCCCATACTTTAGGTATAATATATACTAGTTATTTCTAGTAAACATAGTAAATATAATATGGTATGTGTGTATATTATATTATATTATAATCATGTATTTTGGGTCAATTTTGAAATCTTTCAGAGAAGGAAGTTGTCGGGAGGGAAAGTCTATAGAGATACCACCTACAATTAGTGAAAAGAAAGGGAGTTTTGTAAACCTGCAGATTCCCAACCCCAATTTAAGATTCCAGTCCAGCAGAAAGTCTGGGTAAGTCTCTGGAAGCTACATACATAACAAGATCTCCAAGTAGGGGTCTGGTTTTACAGCCACCAGACTCCATAACTTTTCCAGCTTTATTGGGGAATCAAGGTCCTGGTTACTAAGCTATACTTCATGCCTGAGTGGGGAGATATAATCATCCTACAATTTAGACAAAACCAAAGCTCCTATTGAGGAAGTGGGTTGAGTCATATATCACTGAAATAAAAAACTGGAAACTGGAATCCATGATTCATTCCTTCATCCAACAATGTGCCTATTATAACCCATGCTTTTTACTTAAAATTTAAATTATATAATTAAATATATAAAATCTTTTCTCTATAAAATATCTAATAATATAAATAAAAGAACATGTAACATTCCTTCTCAAAATTATCATCTTATTCTTCAAGAAAATATTCTATGCAACATTCACAAATCAAAGAATATTCATGTTTAAGGTTTTTATAAAAACATTCATATGATCAACAACTTCTTTTACCACTTAAAAATAAATTATTGCATACCATCACTTTATTTATTTATTATTTAATGGTACTGAGCTCTGAACCCAGGGGCATTCTACTATTGAGCTACATCCCAGCCCTTTATATTCTTTATTTTTGAGACAGGATCCTGCTAAGTAGCTGTGGCTCCTTTCAAACTTGTGATCCTCCTGCCTCAGCCTTCCAAGTAGCTGTGATTATAGATGTGCACCACCATGCCTTACTATTTACTAACATTTTAAAGGATTTTTACATTTATGTTCTTTTTGACTGCTATACAGTATATTGTATGTATCTGACATATGTACCAGGATGTATCTGAATCTATTTGACATTTGTCATTGAATAACATCAAAATTCTTTCTACAATTTTTCCATTACCCACAAATGTGAATCTGCATGTATCATATAATTTTCCTATAGTTGGTTAGATATATAATTATAGGTTGATGGAGATGAAAATGCTCTGTAATAGCTTCATGGAGTTGGGGAGAAACAATATAGCTTGAGCCCCTGACTCTAGGCTCAATTAGATGCAAATCCTTTAAGGTAGATCACACTGAGGCTGGTTGATGCCTCTTACATGAGTGCTGAAGTGTTTCTGTACCATGGCAGTGTCCAGAGAGCTCCCTGTCCCTTCATTGTATGTAACTTCTCCCAACAACATAAATGTTTCCATCTTGGCAATTTTTTTTTCTTCAGCAAATTCTAGTTCTCAGTTCAGATTCTGAATTCTAAAAAAATATATATGTAAGGAAAAAGATGTTTGGTTCCTCCCCTGGGAAAAGCCATTCCAAACCTTTTTCAGTTCTAGAAGTGTAAGAAAAGATGAATGGTTTTCACATTCTCCTGTGAATAACCCCTACCCTGCCAAAGTGCATAGTGGATACAGAGGGGAAAGAACCACCCTGTGGAGCCATTGAGAAGCCCACACTGCAGCCTGATGGGATGATGAGGAGCTGAAACTGCCTGCTGTTTCCCAACTCTGTGTTTCATCCCACAGATCACTGGAACTTTGATTTTTGCTGTCTTCACTGCTGCCCTGAGTTCCTTCCAGTTTGGGTATGACATTGGTGTGATCAATGCACCTCAAGAGGCAAGTGAAACATACACAAGTTCTTTTGGGGGCATGTCCTATGAGTTCCTCATGTCCAGAGAGTATCACATATTCCCCATGTATAAGATAAAGTGTGTCCACGTGGTAGACACGGGGTAATCCTGGCCGCCAAGTACAATGTGCATGGTTCCAAAGCTGATAAGTTGGCCTTGACTCTCCAGTTAACAATCCTCCCAGAAAGAGTGAAACTAATTCTTGATCTCTGGCTCTGCTAATCGCTGAGCTCATAGAAATCTCTAACTAGAGTACCACATGCCCAGGATGTTTTTTGAAAAAGAGTTTATTGCAGCATTCTTCAGAGCTCTCATCCATACATGAATGAAAAATGCCAGAGAATAACGAAAACAGCAGAAGGCTGTGTTTCACTCAGTGAACCTTTATTGGACACTTACTGCATCAGGTACTTCAACTATCCCCAACGGAGCCTCCCAACAACTTTATTAGGCCTGTTTCCAGGCCAGATTATAACCTTTAGGAACCCTAACACTAAAAAGATTACAGTCCTTTCCTTCCTGCCTGCCTCGCATGGGTTATTCAACATAAAATAATACAAAATTTTAGAACCAGAGTGAAAAAATCCAATAAAGTTTAGATTTTCTCCATGATGAGTATTTTCCTGGTAACTAAAAATGTATATCAGGTAATTTCTACCATTGTTCTCATTATTTTTGTACATCTCTACTCAGTTATCTAGAGAATATCAGAAAATGAGATTTTATCCTCTCAAGGTCCCATAGCCTACAAAGGGGGACAAGGAGAGGACCAGAACTTCATCCCCCTCTGTCACTATTGTCAAGCATAACAGTTGACATACAGAAGGTGCTCAAAAAAGTGTTAAGTGAATAATGGAGAGGGAGGGAGGGAGGAAGAGAGAGAGAGAGAGGGAGCGGGTGGTATAAGGTGGAGTTATGAAAATTGAACATCCTGTGAATCCACCATGTTTCATCTGCTTCTCTTATAGCACAGAACTTCAAGAAAAATTCGACACTACAAGTTGTGAATGTGTGTAATGTATAAGAGCTTCTCCTTTGGCCAAAAGATTAGGGGATGTGGCTCAGTGGTTAAGTGCCCCTGGGCTCAATCCCCAGTACCAAAACAAACAAAAAACAAGATGTGTCCCTATTAGGTACCACATCCCATCCTGAGTATGGCAGCCTCGCTATGCCTAAGATCCAGGGAATAATACTGGGGGTCAACAGTCGAGGCTTTTATCTTTTTTTCTTTCTTTCTTTTTTAAAAAAAAAATTGTTTTAGTTGTAGTTGGACACAATACCTTTATTTTATTTTTATGTGGCACTGAGGACCGAACCCAGTGCCCTGCACGCGCTAGGCGAGCCCTCTACCACTTAGCCCCAGACCCAGCCCCTCTTATCTTTTTTCCTTGGTTGATAACAAGTGCCAATTAAGGAAGCTTTCTAAAATTCAGTTCCACATTACCATGACTTCAAAAGAGAAATTGGTAGAACTTCTATTTTTATGGAAGACCTTTTTACATCTTATTTAACCATCCTCTCCAGTCTTAGAATGAAAATTAGGCTAAGATCTCCCATCTCCCAATCTCCCATCTCTCTGACTCTCCTGAGTCAGAGCTGAAAAACAGGGACCATTATTTTTTTAAAAACATTTTTTAGCTGTCAACGAATGTTTAGCTTATTTATTTATATGTGGTGCTGAGAATTGAATCCAGGGCCCTCACACATGCTAGGCAAGCGCTCCACCACTGAGCCACAACCCCGGCCTGAAAACAGGGACCCTTCTAATTTTTCAGATTAGTGCCTTCTTGACAAACCCCTCTGTGTTTAAAGAGCTGCTTAAACACCATT
Organism: Ictidomys tridecemlineatus; assembly: GCF_052094955.1. Lineage (NCBI taxonomy): Eukaryota > Metazoa > Chordata > Mammalia > Rodentia > Sciuridae > Ictidomys > Ictidomys tridecemlineatus. Next base: position 115,824,237 of record NC_135479.1, on the reverse strand, counting down.
AATAATAATGGGTATTTAGGTCCTCTATTTCTTCATTAGCTGAATGATATTTGGAATGTATTTTAAAGTCATATTTTTTATAATTCTAAAACTACAGATACCTAGTACAGAAAATATATGAAAAAACATTCGTAATTTTATGTTATAGAGCAAACTCCTAACAACATTCTGAATATTTCCTTCCAGTCTTTTTTTTAAAAAAATGGCATGTTATCCATGTAAGGCAGCCATCTAATGATTCTCTCCTTCACTCAGGTGGCTTTACCAAACAGGACTTTCCTTATAACTGGTAATACAGAGCAACTACATTCTAGGAACTGTCAGAGAGGACCCCCAGCTCACTATGGCTGAATAGTGATCTAATCAGCAAGAAAAATGAAATGGGAGAAAGATGACGTGAAGGATATATTTCTACATGATTTTTCTTTGGTATCATATTTGTCTCTACCAAAGCACATTATAAAATATGGCTCTGTAAAATTTAGTTTTGAACATCGTTCCTTCTGTTACACACTGAACTCTATGAGGACCCACAGGACAAACTTTCTTCAGTCTTTGTACCTTCTCAGGGCCCACTAGGATATGTTTTTCTTTGTAATTCATCAATCATATACCTGATTGTTTTCCTCTGCACTGACCACCTAGAAGTTAACTGCTAAATTTATAACTCAATTCTCCCAAGGTTACAATACCTAGTGTTTTAATTTTGTGTAGTACCAACTTTATTTTTGACCCTCATCTTATCTTCCCTAATCATTTTTCTTTTATGTTTCTATTTCAGTATTTAAGTTAATTTAAATCCTGCTGTGCAGAAGTAATTCTGGTGTAAACACATCTTTTAACTTGAAGAATATTTTCAATATTTAAAGAGTTGCCAGAATTTAAAACCTGAATTGTTTAATATAAAAAAAAAACCTAGAATTCTGGTTTCAGTTAAAAAAATTAAAGGTCATCCAACACTAGTCTAACCTTTTAGCTTCCTCCTTTAGGTGGAGGAAATGCTACCATTCCACAAGCCCACACTTCTTATTCTAGCCCGGGGGTGGGGGGTGGGGGAGGTGGGGGTGGGTGGATATGCACTTCAGGACTCTAGTCACCAGGTACCATGCCTCCTTTACTCATCTATCTGTCCCTGCCTGGTTCCTAGTGGCCTCTATTTTATAAGATATGATCAATGTAAATACATCTATCCATGTTTATTAATGGAATGGTCCTGTTTAAATACCTAGCAAACATTTTAATGAAAAAAATCAAAGTATATAGAATGTTCAAAATATTGAATTAACTTTTCTTTATTTTATTTTCTCAGATAATAATATCCCATTATAGACATGTCTTGGGGATTCCACTGGATGACCGAAAGGCTACCAACAACTATGCTGTCAACAGCACAGAGGCACTGCCCACAGTCACATACCCATCGAACCTAGTACCAGCTGGGGAAGAGGCTATGGCATCTGCTGGCCTAATCACCATGCTCTGGTCCCTGTCTGTGTCCAGCTTTGCAGTTGGTGGAATGATTGCATCATTTTTTGGTGGATGGCTTGGGGACAAGCTTGGAAGGTGGGCATAAATTCATAAATATGTAAAAATGCAAAAACTTTAGTATCTTGGAGGTGTTAGAATTTTTTTTTTTTTGAAAGATGCCATCTTTCTTTTTATGGAGTAGTTTTAGAGTTGTTTTCTCAACTCATAAACATATGAAGCAGGTCGGTGTTAGACCAAATCAGCAGACAACGTTCCTGCAATTTTCTAGTTAATTATGTAGTCAAAATAGCAAAAGTGAATTTATTGTGTATTTCTAGATAACTACTTTGATACTTTGGCTTTGTAAGTTATAGAACATACTAGAAAACCATTGCATAATGGTTACCTCAGGAACTTAGAAGAAGAGCTTAAATTGGATTTTTTTTTTAAAAAAACTGGGAATTGAATTCAGGTGGTGGTTAATCACTGAGCCATACTCTCAGCACCATCAGTCTCCCTTTTCAAATTTTGAGACAGGGTCTTGATAAGTTGCTTAGGGCTTCACTCAGTTGCTGCAGCTGGCCTTGAACTTGCCATCTCTTTGCCACCGCCTCCCAAGTCTTTGGGATTACAGGCAAGCATCACCACGTCCAGCCTAGATGGGAATCTTTAAACTGAGAGTCCATTGTATGCTTCACCAAATCATATCATTTCTCAAACATCAGTTTTTTCATTTGTAAATTAGAACTTGGCTTTTGGTTTAGTCAAGTCCTAAGGTCAAGTCAACATTCCTGATTCCCAGTAATCCTGTGTACTTGGCATGCGTTTCTAGCTGCTGCTTTGGCTACTGCTATCTCAAAGTCTGGACCCGAGTGAAGCAAGATGAAATATTTCTCAATTCTGGCTTCTATTAGACATTTTGCATGGAAAATATTTGTGAAACTCCTTTACCCTCAAGCTTCACTGAGACAGAGGATATACTATAGCTGCTGGGGTTTTCCTACCATATAGGAAGGAAATAAGATTAGAAAATCAAATGATATTTCTTTAGCTTTATTTCCTGCTCTTTGAGCCCATATTTTGTGTATTAATTATCTTTTATTCTTATAATTAAAATAATACACAGATCAGGAGGCTGAGGCAGGAAGATCACAAGTTTAAAGCCAGCACCAGCAAATTAGTGAGGCCCTAAGTAACTTAGCAAGACCCTGTTACTAAATAAAAATATTTTTTAAAGGGCTGGGAATGTAGCTCGAGCACCCTTGGGTCAATCTCCAATACCAAAATAATAATAATAATAATAATAATACATGCCAAATTTGGAAAATTTAGGAAGTGCAAAAACTTCTAAAGGTATAAATAAAAATATAGATGACTAACTTAATAATTCTGAATTACAAATTATTTAGTATCTCCAATTTTGCTACTATAAATTAGAGTCTTTAGTTTTCTGGTTATTAATTGTGACGATTTCTTCCTCTTACACTAGAATTTTATATAATAACACTGTAAGACATTTTCTCAAGTAAAGGGCATCATAGTAACTCAAGTTTTATTACTTAAATTGGAGTCTCCTTCAATTTCTTACATTTTTACCAACGTACTGGTATTTGGTTGAAAACAGATTATGTACACAACAGAATAAATAAATTGCCTTTCATCATTTAAAAAATGTTAAAAATTAGCCGGGGCACAGTGGCACATGCCTGTAATCCCAGGGACTTGGGAGGTTTTGGCAAAGAGGATTGTAAATTCAAGGCCAACCTCAGTAATTTAGTGAGGCCTTGTCTCAAAAGAAAAAATAGAAGATAAAAAGGTCTGGGGATGTAGCTCAAATGATAAGACTCCTGGGTTCAATTCCCAATACCACACACACACACACACAAAAGTAAGAGTCATTTCAAATTGCATCAGATTGGCTTAAACAGTAATTGGAGAATTTTCTAGATTATTTATAAGTCAAATCAAACTGAGCAAAATTAAATTTTAAGATATGAACAAATCAATTGGAGCTACTTCCCATTCCTAAAGGAAAAATTAAACCCTTCCTATATTCAGAGATGAGATTCTCACAGGCCTAGTGACTTACCCTGAAACATGTAACCAGTGGCCTAGCAATAAAGCCAGGATGCATATCCTCTGAAGCCAAGATTTAGCATCAACAATAGTCATAACCATATCAAATGACCATTTATTAAATAACCTATTATAAGGAAATTGAAACTTCTTCCAGCACAATAAAAAAAATCATCTTCCTTGAAAAACAGCCATAAATCTCATAAATTCAACTTAAAAATTAAGATAAAAGAGTTCAGTATCTCTTGTGAAAGTTTTTTTTTTCTGGAGAAAGTCACTGAGAAATGACATGAATAAAAGTGTTGCTAGGATGATTTCTTTACTAGTTAAAAGTAAGTAAATAAAAATATATTCCTTCCATTATAGCTTAAAAAAAAAAAGTCTTTCCCTGAAACTGTGTAGTAGTCAATAGACCAACATTTTATAGACTGAGTTTGCAAGGTCAATTTTTCCAAAGACTGTGCACTTACCTTTTAAGTAGGAGAAAAGTGTGTTGGGCAAGACATGGTCTATGCAATTCACACTATCACAGTCAAGGGAGGCATACACAGCAAACAGAACTCATAGGGCAGGGGAGGATAGCTCCAAGGTAGAGTGCTTGCTATGTCAGGAGCCTGGGCTCAGTTCCCAGCATCAAACACACACACACACAAAGGAATTTATTAAATTGCAGCATCATTAACCCTTGGTGTTGCACAGATCAGGGTCAGCTCTGTCACTTAATATTAGTATGAAAATGACCAAGTTGCTTAGGTTCTCTAAGACCGTTTTCTACCATCTGCAACATGGGATGGGGGAATATATACCTACTTCATGGCATTATTATGAGGATTAAATGAGAAGGAATATAAAAGATTTGGCCCGATGCCTCACATATAGTCAGCAGGCAACAAATGTGGCCTTATTTTGATGATGATAATAAAGACAATTATGACAATACAAAAATGATGATGATGATGACATTCATAAGAATGAAACCAACACTAACAGGGGTATTCAGGAGCAAGAGCTTAAAAAAATACACTTAGGAAGAACTAAGTTTCTTTCTCCCTGGTTCAATCACTGCATGTATTTTTGTGATTTTCATATGATTATTTTTGAAATTATTTTCATTTATTTTTGGCCATTTCTCACATCTGAATAGAAATTAAAAATCATTTATATTGTATTTTGTGTTCCAGCAACCACTGTTTGCAGTAAGGAAGAGAAACAGTCTGGTATCAAAAATCTTCTCAGGACTTTATTGGTTTTACTTTTTGTCTTTTTTCCCTCCTAACAGAATGGACTATAAGCTAGCTGCTAATAATTTCTTAGGATTAATTGGTGAATTTGCATGCTCTCTGTCCTTGTGAAAAGAAAAATCATTTCACAGTAGTCTAGCAGAGAAAAAAACACCCTTTAACTATTTTTCTACATGGCAGTTCAGGGACTGGCAAGTTCTTTTTAACTGTTCCCTATCTTTGGATAGTTAATAATTTCCTTATATTAATTTCTTTATATTAATTTCCTATTGCTAATGTAATTAATTACCACCAACTTGATGTCTTAAAATAACACAAAACAATTTTCTTACAGTTTTGGAGGTCAGAAGTCCAAAATCAGTTTCACTTGGCTAAAGTCATGATATCAATTGGGCTGGTTTCTTCTGGAGGCTCAGAGCGGAGAGAATTTCTTCCTCTCCTTTTTCCAGTTTGCAGTGGCCCCTTCCTCCACCTTAGAAGTGCATTAATTCAACCTCCACTTCTATCACATCATCTTCTCTTCTGCCTTCCTCTTATGAGGTCACTTGTGATTACATTGTTGGGTTCACCTGGATAATCAGACACTCTCCCTATGTCAAGATATGTCATCACATTTGCAAAATCCCTTTTGCCACATAAGGTATCATTTACAGAATCTGAGGATTGAGACTTGAGCTCTTGAGGGACATTATTCAGCCTATCACGTAGTTGTTGGGAAATCATTTCACTATGAGATTTTAAAGTTTTACTCTAGAAAATAATATGCTTAGTATTAAAGATATTTGCTTAGAAAAGGCCAACCTATCAGAGTTTGAAACAATGAAATAGAATACAACAAGGTGCTTACATATCTTCATGGCAAAAACATTTTTATACTGACCAGTCAGATTCTTTTATTTACTTTGGCTATTTAACTTTGAACAAGGTTTTTGTGCGATTTTTGTATGATTATTTTTGAAAGTGATGTTTTTGTTGTCATTGTCAGCTTTATAACACATTTGACCTTGGTTGACATTAATTCAAGGATTCTGGAAACATGCTAGTATACAGTGTTAAAATGAGGATAATTATAATTATAATTATGATAAACTTTAAAAAGTATGTTGTAGTTATCCAAATAATTTATACTAAAGGAAATTTGACTTTGAAAGTTCCTCTTCAATCTACATCAACTGAAACCTTTACATTGAAAGAAAACAAAAAGAAAGAAACAAGTTATAGATTACAACCACAAAATTGAATTCATCTATCACCAGATAATTATTCATTAAAACAATCAATTTCTGGAAAACTTAGTTAACTGTTTGGAAAAGTCTCAGAAGTATTATCTTAAATCAAACTAGCCACCATTGTGAGTGAATCATCTCTATCAAAATGTGGAGATTAAGTGTATAAAACCCAGGTTGTCTCATCATAAATATTACTTTTGTTAACATGTTGGTCCACATATGAGTCAAAGTAACAATACTGGTTTAAGATTTCTGAACTAGCATTTATGGCAAAATTAAAATAATTGAACTTAGGTTAAAAAAAATCTCAACAAGCTCTGGAAGCCAATAACTTTATTAAGTTTTGATGCCTAATTTGTAATTCTGGCTTTATGAAATTTCAGAATCAAGGCCTTGATGGTAGCAAACATTCTCTCATTAGCTGGAGCTCTTTTGATGGGGTTTTCCAAATTGGGACCATCTCATATTCTTATAATTGCAGGAAGAAGCATATCAGGACTCTACTGTGGTAAGTGACAAAAACACATAAATACATCTTTTCTGAAAATCACTCTGCAGCACATGTGTTAATTTGCAGGGACATTTTTGAGCTTAGGGTTAAGTCACAGAGGGAAAGACAATTGCATAAAGTTAGGTCCTGAGTTGAGAGTTTTAGACCAGTAAATGGGAATTGTGATGTTATCTTAGGATCCTGTACACCGAAATAGCAGCATCTTTAGTTGTCTGATCTCAGACAAATTGTTTAACTCTGACTCTTAGTTCCTTCATCTGTGAAATGAAGAGAATGAAAGTATCTACCCTACAGGGTAATTGTGAGAATACATATAAAACACTAATCATGGAATCTGATATACAAAAACTGCTGTTATTACTTTTGTGGTGCAGTAAACAGTGGAAGACTGCTGTACTCAGACCCCCAGTGCTGACCTGTGGTCTACTTGGCTGTCTCTGTTTCTCATACCTGACCAGACCTAGACACCTGTACCCATCTCTTTAACCATACACTCCAGCCCTGTCTGATCCCAAGCATGGCTGAGTGAAGCATTAAAGAGGTGGTGTCTGTAGGGAGAGGGAATCAGGCAAAAGCAGCAGCAAAGTTCATAAATCTCCTCCCAGGAACTTCATGTCTGAATATGGGAATCACTAGTTTTTGGATACAGCTTTTCAAATGTCCAGAAGCAACAAATTAGCAGAGGTTTGAAAAAAGGCAGGAACATTCATTCACTAAAATAGACAAATATTTAATTTCTCAAGGCCAATGAATCCTTAATTCTGATGGTTCTGGGCTGATGTTTTAACCTATTCTCACAAACTGGAGTTGCCCTTCAATGCAATAATACCAAGCGGGGCAGGGAAGGAATGATGAGGGCACAGAATTTGTATGTAAAGTATTTCTAATATTCTGACTGTTAAAGTTGCTAAAATTTATAGGAAATATAATTTGACTTCAGATTCATATGATTTCAGACTTGTGAACTTAGCTGTATCATTTTGATCTTGAGATATAGTATTAGATATTATGGAAAGATAGTACAACCTCAAATGTTTTTTTTTCCTTACTGAAGCTGAATAGGCAGCATGTTATAGTTACATGTAAAATTCTCCAGAAGTTCAGATGCCATATCAGATATTCAAATATTCACTGGAGATATTAAGAATTTGGAGCATTAAATATGCACATTGAAAATAGTTGCCAAAGCATCTTTCATACAGAGACCATCCACTTCCATTTGATAATCAGTAGGCAACCTCTAAGAGATTGTCTTCTGACAGATCTTAATTTTTAAGAAAATGCCAAACACTGCAATCAGCCAATGGCTGGATGGGTATGCTACCTTTTCAACATGACTGATCAAATTTTTCATATTCCTTTACAGCACAAAAGTCTCTTTTCAAATAAAATCTTTTCTGAAGCCTAATACGTAGAGGGAATAAAGGAGCTGGGTTGCTCTGACAACTGGGGGAAGAGTTCTTGAGTTCCTTAACTCTTCCAACTCTTCCACCTACCTCTCCACCCCAACAGGGACCTTGCCATACTTCCACATTGTGGAGATTGGTAGTTCTCATGCTAACCCTCCATACCATGGGATCTTGACACATCATTTCTCACCTCCATTGAGAGGCCTGTTGGTGTCCTAGTTTCCTTTAATTCTATGAGTCTATTAAGAATATTATTTAAACATTCTTCAGTCTCTTTTCTCAAGAGAACTTCAGGCTCTATGATGTACACTAAACATTAAGGTAGGGTTTTTTTTTTTTTTTGAAAACTGAGACAACACCATGAAGAATTGCAAAATACATGACCAAGCATTTCTTTCTGTCAATATTTTCAACTACACCTTCATCATAAGGTTGTATACAACCTTCATTGATAAGGTTGTATCAACAAATTTGTTTTGCATGATTTGTGTCTTTGGCTAAAGACAAGGGCCCCTCATCCCAAGGGATGCAGGAAGGGAGTTTCAGTCTGGATACTGGGTTTACTTAGATCAAATCATTGTTATTGAGATGTTCCTGGGTGTACTTTAACATTTGTTATATTCATGTTTCATGCAGGGTTAATCTCAGGGCTGGTTCCAATGTATATTGGTGAAATTGCTCCAACCACGCTCAGGGGTGCTCTTGGCACTTTTCACCAGCTAGCCATTGTCACCGGCATTCTTATTAGTCAGGTAAAAACTCCTCATCCTCCATTTTACTTATCCTCTACTTCACCCACTTCTCCTTTCCTTTCTATTTTCATGGTAGACTAGCACAGAGGAAGATAATGATAATAATTATTATTATTGTAATTATAGGAGCAGATTAATTATTTAAGTATAACTAACAGCAGTAGTGAAAATGGTACAGAAACACTGGCATTTTAGCTCAAAGTTAAACTATTACCACTTCTGATTTTTCTCCTTAAAAGTTGTTTGGTGGGATTGGCACTAGAATTGAAACTTCCAATACTATTCAGGAATTAAGTTATTTGATTTAGATTTCAAAAAATAGGAAACTTCATGTTTTTGACTGCATGGGTTTCCTTTGTTTTGATCATCTTTCCTGGAAACCTAGCATGCAAATGATGATTACAGGAGCTCTTGTTCCGATGGTTCTCTCCTTCTCTTCTACCCTATGGCCTCAGAGGGAGTTTTAGAACCTCATATTTAATCATCCAGAAGGATCTCTGAAATAGGATTCATAAAGCTGATTTTCACTAAGCAATTGTTCTATCTATGATGGAATAAAGGAGCTGGGTTGATGAGTAATCTAAGCAATTTAAAAAGAAATATTTTCTTCTTTTTTGTACATTCTTTTTTTAAAGAATTTAACCTTTATTTTTTATTTATTTGTTTTTATGTGGTGCTGAGAATTGAACCCAGTGCCTCACACATGCTGAGAAAGCACTCTACCACTGAGCTACAACCCCAGCCCCAAGAAATATTTTCTAAGAAAAAACTTTGGAACAAGGCCCCCAAATTATGTATGATTTTAATACAGTATTTTTCTATCTGGTTGCCTAGAGACTATAGCAATATGTTGCTTTAGATATCAAATGTATTTTTTAAAAGTTGGGTTGATTCCCAACCTAAATGTGTAAATGAAGTTAATACAAACAAGCCCAGTTGAATTATTTGCCAAGTAAATTGTCCCTATTTTGGTTAAGATTAGATGTAATGGTTTCCAACTTGTGCTTACATGAACCAGGACTGTTAGGGATTACTACTGAATAGCCAATGTGTTTTTTCAACAAATTGTAGAAGGCATATGCAAAGCATGTGCAGCTGATAAGTTTCCTCCTTATCCTCTCAGATTGTTGGCCTTGAGTTTATCCTGGGCAATCATGATCTATGGCACATCCTGCTTGGCCTGTCTGCTGTGCGGGCCCTTCTCCAGTTTCTGCTACTCTTCTTCTGTCCAGAAAGCCCCAGATATCTTTATATCACATTAGAAGAAGAAGCAAAAGCAAAGCAAAGTGAGTATGTAGATGTTTTTTCTTTCTTTCTATTGTTTTTAAAATACCAACTTTCTATTGTTTTTGAAACACCAAACAGTGTGTATGAATGGTTGCTAACAAAATTATTAACAGGGACTTCCAAATGAAGTCAGTAATTACATGTAATAAGAATGTGCAAAATCACTTTGATAGGACTGGTGTGTGCCATATCACACCTGTAAGCATGCACTAAAGCCCACACACAAGGGACTTAACCAGAGACTTCCAAAAGACTGTCTAGATTTATGCTTCTATGATAATGAGGATCATAGTTTTCTGTCAAAAGATGAAGCCAAATGTTCTGCCTTTTTACATCAAAGAGCAGGATTTAATTTAACAAAAGAGAATTTCCAACCCCTATGCTATAAAGTAATAGAATGGGACATGCAGAACTATGGCTGTTTCATGAACACAGTAAAAATAAATTAATTTTTGTTTTGATCTGAGTGAATTGTTTCAACTTGATAATTTCGGGGAACAGGCTTAAAAAGACTCAGAGGAAGTGATGATGTCACCAAAGACATAAATGAGATGAAAAAAGAAAAAGAAGAAGCATCAAGTGAGCAGAAAGTCTCCATAATTCAGCTCTTCACTGATTCTAGCTACAGACAGCCTATCATTGTGTCATTGATGCTGCATGCTGCTCAGCAATTTTCTGGAATAAATGGGGTAAGTTGAGAATATCTTCTAAATTTAAGAACACAAAGTGAACTAAGAAGGAAAGAGGTTAAAGTCTAAATAACTAAAGGATGCTTTAAAACATTGACATCAAGTGTTACTACATAGATATCAAGTGTTACTAAAACAGAAAATTAAGTGAAAATTTTCTTTTCTAAAATAGGTTGCAATTCTTTAAAATGTCAGTACTCAATGGTGATTTATTTGTATTAAGATGAAACAAGGGAGGGGAGGGGGGATAGTAGAGAATAGGAAAGGTAGCAGAATACAACAGTTACTAATATGGCAGTATGTAAAAATGTGGATGTGTAACCAATGTGATTCTGCAATCTGTATTTGGGGTAAAAATGGGAGTTCATAACCCACTTGAATCTAATGTATGAAATATGATATGTCGAGAGCTTTGTAATGTTTTGAACAACCAATAAAAAAAAAAAAAAGATGAGACAAAAAGGCAAAAGTCATAGTAAATGCAATGAGAAAAAAGGAGAATAATCATCATTTCCAAAAGGGGAAGGTCCCTAAATTACAAGAGGCTTCCAGAGGTGAGAATGAAATTTAGGATTTTTGATAGTGAGGGCAATAGGAGTCTATGGTTCTTTTTATTTAAATGAAGGATGCCAGATAGCTAGGTGCAAAGAACAGTTTCTTGCCATCAAGAAACTTTTTTATTTGTTAAGACAGCCTATAAAAATAAACAATAGAATGAGTTGGCATAATATTGATGAGTGAGGATACTAGATAAGACGTGATTGAAAAATATGGTAGTATCAAACTTTTAGGTTCTGATTTTAAACTCCTTACTGTTACATTGTGTGCATGTATAAATATGTTACAGTTATACTATGTATAGTTATAATGTGCTGTTAAAAAATACACAAAGAAACCCTTGTATCATGCAGACTAAATTAGCCACTAGAAGAAAAATGTAAGGGGGCTGAAGTTTTGGCTCAGCGGTAAAGTGCTTGCCTAGTAAGCGTGAGGCACGGGTTCGATTCTCAGCACGGCACATAAATAAATAAAATAAAGATCCACTGACAACTAAAAAGTACTTAAAAAAGAAAAAGAAAAACGCAAGCTTGTTAAGAAATTAGATAAAGAAAATCACATGCCCTCATCTATTGATATTAAATTATGTGGATTAGGTTTCTATCACTAGTGAGCCAATCCCAGATCCACAAGAGACAATTTAGGGATACTAATGGATGCTCAGAGTCTTGGAGGAGACAAAGAAAGTAATTCTTATCTGTTCAAGTAAAAGGATACCTGACATTAACATCACTTCATAAACCAATATTTCTCTCATATAGTCTCTAGTAAGATATCTTGATGTTTACCTGTGTACAACTTTGGAACTCACAGACCAAATTCATATCCCCTGTCTCAGTTCTGCCTGTATATCCACTAGATAATACTTAATCTTCCTGAATTTTGTGGTTCATCTTCCATCCCAGGATCTTACTTAAAGAGGTATTGAGAAAATGTTGGCCCTGAGGCTGTGGAACAGCCTAAAAATAGTAGGATAGTGGTATAGCCACTGCTCACTGAACAGTCTGCACAGTTCTCCTGCATTAGTCCTGTCTGCAGGAGGAGCGAGAAATAGGACACGTTGAGTGGAGGAAAAATGACAGAGGAATAACACAATGATCTAAAAGACCATTAGAAGCATATAAACATAACTAAATTTTTTAAAAAGCCATTGGGCTGTGAAATTGATTTCTCCATTCCTACCGAGATTAGTGGAAAATTCTGGATTAATCATAAAAGACAGAACTCTCCCACATTATGATGAGCACGTAAAACTGTCCTAACTTCATTTGAAAATTGTTTGGCCATTTGTACCAAAGCTGAGTATATGCATACCCTAAGGTCCAGCAATTGTCTATTCATAGGTATGATTACATATTCACCAAAAGGACTGTTAGACTGTTTAGAGCAACACTATTCATAATCACCGTAAGTGCCTAAATATTCATCAGGAGTGGATTGAATAACCAAATTGTGGTGTGCTAATACAACAAAATTCTATAGAGTAATGATATGAACAGTCTGCAAATGTGACAATAAGGTAACTCATAAAGGTAACTGTGAACAAAAGAAGGCAGACAAAAAATAGTACATATTATGTGGTTCCATCATCAAGTACAAAACTAGGCAAACTTTATCTATAATGTTAGATGATGGGAGAGTGATTTCTTCAGGACAGTGGATGAGGGAACAAATAGGGAGTTTCTGCAGAGTGTGCAATGATTCATTTCCAGATCTAAGAGCTGGTTATACAGATGTGACCCATTCATTAAAACTAATTCAGTTGTACACTTATGTGTATTTTTATATGTGTTATACTTTAACAAAGGGTCTACAAATTTAAAAAATAGTAGCAAAGTTTTCTAACTGTAAATGTAAGGAGAACTTTTAAGTAATCAAAAGCTTTAAATGCTAAAGGAAGTCTGTTATCTACTCTGGAAAGAGAGGGTGGAGAAAATCTTTAGGAAGTTCTAGGGACTATGGTTCTAGAGGAACATGGAAAAACAAATAATCTAAAATATTTATTGCCTTAAAGACATGAGTGTGAGACTTCCTGATTAAGGCCAAACTGTTTGTACTTTGCAGATATTCTACTACTCAACCAGCATTTTTCAGACAGCTGGAATCAGCAAACCTGTTTATGCAACCATCGGAGTTGGTGCCATCAACCTGGTTTTCACTGTTTTCTCTGTAAGTCGATACCCTAGATAAACACTGCTTGTTTTCTAGTCCAGAAATGGAGGGAAAAACTTGTGATATAAAAGTGATCATTGATTTCTGTCCACGTGCAGTGGGTGTGTAGAATTAAATGGGTCATGCAAAAAGTCCTCTCTGTAAATAAGCCAACTATTGCACTACCAATAGGCTTAACTGAGAATGTGAATCACTGGCTCACCCCACTTCTGGGATGCCATTCAATTAGCTCTTAGTGAAAGAATAACTTACTGGGAGGCATAGAGGAAATTCCGTTGGTTCCTTCTTCATCACTTTATACTTAAACCCCTTGGACTGGCTGGCAGCTTGTCATTTCTATCAATATGTAAAAGTCAGTATGCATAGTTTACCCAGGATCCTCTCCTTCCATGTTTGAAATACTTTTTCCATCCTGATGTCTTGGGGAGAACATTTAAAAATAATAGACAAGTTACTCTCAGATATCTTGGTCTCTAAGCAGAATTCAGCAAACTTGGGAAATTCCTATGATGTTAAGTCATTGGACAGAACTTCTAGGTAATTCCCAAGGAAGTAGCTTCTGGTGATGCATTAGAGGTTTATGTGTGCTTTAGAGGATGGGGTAGAAGTATAAAACTAGAAGTGTTGTTGATCCTTTTGCAACTACTACAAAAAAAAGAGGTCATATGTTCTTCTTAAAACCAAATGTTGTATATAAGAAATGATTCAACATCTTCACAACAATATTTAACATAATCTAAAAGATAAAATAAGTAAACAACAAAGACAAAAACTTCCAGCTAATATAATTAACTCTAAAGTGAATTTTAATTTGAATTAAAAATATTAAAAATAAATGTGCTTGGGCCAGGGTTGTGGCTCAGTGGTAGAGCACTTGCCCAGCATGCATGAGGCACTGGGTTCGATCTCCCGCACCACATAAAAAATAAATAAAAATAAATAAAACAAAGGTATTAAAAAATGTGCTTTCCTGTGTCAGTCATAATACGATACTCCACTTATTTTAGACACTTGTTTTTCATTCTCTGAATATGGACTTTTATCTGTTACCTTGGGGTGGTCAATAAATTACAGTCTGGCTATCTAGACCAAAAAGCAGGTTTGTCTAGACCACATTGAACAGTGCTGAACCTTGGAATGAGAAGGAAGAACAAATAGCAACAGAACACCAGGGATTCTGTAGAAATAACTCAGAGGTAATACCTGCTCAGGCCAAGAGGCCACTCTCAAAGAAGGCCTGTTACTGGGATGGAATGCAAGGGACTACATGCCCTTTTTGTCTCCTGGAATAATATTTTTTATAGATACTGCTGTATCATCTTTTCACAATATGAAGATTATTATTCAAACACTTGTGACCAATAAGATTTTCTATATAGAGTATTGAGTTGCCAAGACTGAATAACCCCAAATTTGGAAAAAAAAAAAACTAGAGAGGAACTATTTTTTTTACTATTATTAATTTTTTTGGAATTTATATATGACAGTGGAATGCATTATAATTCTTATTAAACATATAGAGCACAAAGTTTTCATATCTGTGGTTGTATACAAATTATATTCACACCATTCGTGTCTTCATACATGTACTTTGGATAATAACGTCCATCACATTCCACCATCATTTCTAACCCAATGCCCCCTCCCTTCCACTCCAAGCCCTCTGCCCTATCTAGAATTTGTATATTCCTCCCATGCTCCCCTGCCAACCCCACTATGAATCAGCCTCCTTATATCAGAGGAAAATATTCAGCATTTGGTTTTGGGGGGTAGGCTAATTTCAATTAGCATTATATTCTCAAACTCCATCCATTTACCTGAAAATATCATTATTTTATTCTCTTTAAATGCTGAGTAATATTCCATTGTGTATATATGCCACATTTTTGAAATCCATTCATCTGCTGAAGAGCATCTATGTTGGTTCCACAGTTTAGCTATTGTGAATTGTGCTGCTGTAAACATTGATGTGGCCGTGTCCCTGTAGTATACTATCTTTAAGTCCTTTGGATATAGACTGATCAAATGGTGGTTACATTCCCAGTTTTCCAAGGAATCTCCATACTGCGTTCTATATTGGCTGCACCAATTTTTCAGTCCCACCAGCAGTATATGAGTGTACCTTTTCCCCCACATCCTCACCAACACTTATTGTTGTTTGTCTTCATAATAGCTGCCATTCTGACTGGATGAATGAAATCTTAAGAGTAGTTTTGATTTGCATTTCTCTAATTGCTAGAGATGTTGAACATTTTTTCATATATTTGTTGATTGATTGTATATCATCTTTTGGGAAGTGTCTGTTCAGGTCCTGGGCCAATTATTGATTGGGTTATTTGTTTGTTTGTTTTGTTTTGTTTTTGTTTTTGTTTTTGGTGCTTAGCTTTTTGAGTTCTTTATATACCCTAGAGATTAGTGTTCTATCTGATGTGTGAGGGATAAAGATTTGCTCCTAAGATGTTGGCTCTCTATTCACCTCACAGATTGTTTCATTTGCTGAGAAGAAACTTTTTAGTTTGAATCCATCCCATTTATTAATTTTTTATTTTAATTCTTATGCTTTAGGAGTCTTATTAAGGAAGTTGGGGCCTAATCCCACATGATGGAGATTAGGACCTACTTTTTTTTTCTATTAGATGAAGGGTCTCTGGTTTTATTCCTAGGTCCTTGATCCACTTTAAGTTTTGTGCATGGTGAGAGAAATGGGTTTAAATTCATTTTGTTGCATATGATTTCCAGTTTTCCCAGCACCATTTGTAAAGAGGCTATCTTTTCTCTTATGTATGTTTTTGGCACCTTCATCTAATATAAGATAACTGTAGTTATGTGGGTTAGTCTCTGTGTCCTCTATTCTGTACCATTGGTCTACCAGTCTGTTTTGGTGTCAATCCCGTGTTGTTTCTGTTACTTTTGCTCTGTAGTATAGTTTAAGGTCTGATAGTGATGCCACCTGCTTCCCTCTTCCTGCTAAGAATTGCTTTAGCTATTCTGGGTCTCCTATTTTTCCAGATGAATTCCTTGATTGCTTTTTCTATTTCTATGAGGAATGTCTTTGGGATTTTGACTGAAATTGCATTAAATCTGTATAGTGCTTTTGATAGTATGGTAATTTTGAAAATATTAATTCTGCCTATACAAGAGCAAGGCTAGATCTTTCATCTTCTAAGGTCTTCTTTGATTTCTTTATTTAAGGCTCTGTAGTTTTCATTATATAGATCTTTCATCTCTTTCATTAAGTTGATTCCCAAGTTGTTGTTGTTTTTTGAGGCTATTGTAAATGGGGTAGTTTTCCTCGTTTCCCTTTCTGCAAGTTTGTCACTGATATATAGAAATGCATTTGATTTACAGGTATTGATTTTATATCCTGCTACATTGCTGAATTTATTTATTAATTCTAGAAGTTTTCTGGTGGAACATTTTGGGTCTTCTAGGTATAGAATCATATCATTGGCAAGTAATGCTAGTTTGAGTTCCTCTTTTCCTATGCGTATCCCTTTAATTTCTTTCGTCTAATTGCTCTGGCCAGTGTTTCAAGAACTATGTTAAATAGAAGTGGTAAAAGAGGGCATCCCTGTCTTGCTCCAGTTTTTAGAGGGAATGATTTCAATTTTTCTCCATTTAGAATGATGTTGGCCTGGGGTAAGATAGCCTTTATGATGTTGAAATATGGTCCTATTATCCCTAGTTTTTCTTGTGTTTTGAACGTGAAGTGGTGCTGTATTTTGTCAAATGCTTTTTTTGCATCTATTGAGATGACCATATGATCTATTGAGATGATCATATGATTGATCATATGATTGATGTAATAAATTACATTTATTGATTTCCATATGTTGAACCAACTTTGCATCCCTGAGATGAATCCCACTTGATTGTGGTGCACTATCTATTTGAAATGTTTTTATATTCAATTTGCCAGAATTTTATTGAGAATTTTTGAACCTATATTCATTAGATATATTGATCTGAAGTTTTCTTTTTTTGATGTGTCTTTACCTGGTTTTGGAATCAGGATGATATAGGTCTTACAGAATGAGTTTGGAAATGCTGCCTCTTTTTCTATTTCCTGATATAAATTGAAGAGTATTGGTATTGGTTCTTCTTTAAAGGTCTTGTAGAACTTGGCTGTGCATCCATCCGGTCCTGGGCTTTTCTTGGTTGGTAGGCTTCTGATGCATCTTCTATTTCGTCGCTTGAAATTGATCTGTTTATATAGTGCATATCATCCTGATTCAATTTGAGCAAATCATATGACTCTAGAAATTTGTCGATGCCTTCTATATTTTCTATTTTATTGGAGTAAAAGTTTTCAAAATAATTTCTAATTATCTTCTGTATTTTTGTAGAGTCCGTTGTGATATTTCCTTTTTCATCCAAGATGTTAATAATTTGAGTTTTCTCTCTCCTTCTCTTCATTAGCATGGATAGCATGGTTTGTTGATTTTATTTATTTTTTTCAAAGAACCAACTTTTGGTTCTGTCAATTTTTTCAATTGTTTGTTTCAATTTTACTGATTTCAGCTCCAATTTTAATTATTTCCTGTCTTCTACTGCTTTTGGTGTAGATTTGTTCTTTTTCCAGCTTTGAGGTGTAATGTTAACTTTTTGTAACATTGACTTTTTCTTCTTTTAAGGAATGAATTCCATGCAATGAACTTTCCGCTTAGAACTACCTTCATAGTGTCCCAGAGATTTTGATAAGTTGTATCTGTGTTCTCATTCACCTCTAAAATTTTTTTTAATCTCCTCCCTGATATCTTCTGCAACCCCTTGTTCATTCAGTAGCATATTATTTAGTCTCCAGGTGCTGGAGTAGCTTTTATTTCTTATTTTATCATTGATTTCTAATTTCATTCCATTATAACCTCATAGAACGCAGGGTAGTATCTCTACTTTTTTATATTTGCTAATAGTTGCTTTGTGGCATAGTATATGGTCTATTCTAGAGAAGGATCCATGTGCTGCTGAGAAGAAAATATGTTTACTCATTGCAGGATGAAATATTCTATATATGTCAGTTAAGTCTAAGTTATTGATTGTTACTAAGTTCTATAGTTTCTTTATTCAGCTTTTGTTTGGAAGACCTATACAGTGGTGAAAGAGGTATGTTAAAGTCACCCAAAATTATTGTATTGTGGTCAGTTTGACTATTGAAATTGAGAAAAGTTTGATGAATGTAGATGCTCCATTGTTTGGGGCATATATATTTATAATTGTCAAATCTTGGTGTATGGTATGGTTCCCTTGAGCAGTATGTAGGGCATATATATTTATAATTGTCAAGTCTTGGTTTCTGGTATAAGGTTCCCTTGAGTAGTATGTAGTGTCTTTCTTTATCCCTTTTTATTAACTTTAACTTTATTTGATATGAGGATGGAAACCCCTATTTGCTTCCCCAGTCCATGAGTGGGGAAATGAAGGATACAATAAACACTACGAATACAATATACTCTATGAGTGGTATGATTTTTCTCAACCCTTCACCTTCAGTCTGTGGATGTCTTTTCCTATGAGTCTCTTGGAGGCAGCATATTGTTAGGTCTTTTTTTTTTTTTTAATCCAATCTGCTAGTCTGTCTTTTGATTGGTGAATTTAGGCCATTAATAGTCAGGGTTATTATAGAGACATGGTTTGTATTCCCAACCATTTTTGGTATTTATCGTGACTTGGTTTCCTCCTCTGATTCGATTTTCCTTTAGTGTAATACCTCCCTCTGCTGATTTTCATCATTGTTTTTCATTTCCTCTTGGTGGAATATTTTGCTGAGAATGTTCTGTATTGCAGGCTTTCTAGTTGTAAATTCTTTTGACTTTGGTTTATTATGGAAGATTTTTATTTCATCATCAAATCTAAAGCTTAATTTTGCTGGATATAAGATTCTTTGTTGGGATCCATTTTCTTTCAAGAGCTATATGTTATTCCATGATCTCCTGGTTTTGAGGGTCTGGGTAGAAAAATCTGCTGAGATACGAATTGATCTCCCCCATATGTGATCTGATTCCTCTCTCTTGTGGCTTTTAAGAATCTATCCTTATTCTGTATGCTAGGCGTTTTCATTATAATGTGCCTTGGTGTAGATCTGTTGTAATTTACATTTGGTGTTCTGTAAGCCTCGTGTATTAGGTTTTCCAATTCATGTTTCATGTGTGGGGAATTTTCTGCTATTATCTCATTGAAGAGATTGTGCATTCCTTTGGTTTGAAACTCTGTGCCTTCCTCTATCCCAATAACTCTTAGATTTATCTTCTGATGCTGTCCCATAATTCTTGGATGTTCTGTTCATGATTTCTTACTATCTTCACTGTGTGATCAACTTTATTTTCCAGATTGTATACTTTGTCTTCATTATCTGACATTCTTTCTTCCAAGTGATCTAGTCTGTTGGTTATGCTTTCTATTTCTATTTCTATTTTTATTTGGTTATTGTAACCTTCATTTCAAGTATTTCTGATTGGTATTTTTTCAGAGTTTCTAACTCTTTCTTGAAGTAATCTTTTGCTACCTGTATTTGCTCTCTTATCTCTTTGTTGGCGTGATCAATTTTTGACTGTATTTGCTCATTTAGGTCATTCTTTAATTCACAGATCATTTTAATTATGAACCTTCTAAACTCCTTCTCTGACATTTCATCAACTTCTCTGTCCATGGGTTCCGTTATTGTAATATCCTGGTTTGTTGGGGAACTTTCCTCCCTTGTTTTTTCATGTTGTCTACGTGTCTTTCTTTCTTGCAGTATGGATCTGAGATATTACAGTTTCTACTCTATATTCTTGTAATATCTGTGCATATTGTCTGTACCTCACTTTGATATTGGGCTTCCAGACCCTGTTGGTGTCCCTCAGCGTATGCTACTGCAACTAAAGGTGGTGGCAGCAATAGCCAAAGTAACTCGAGATAATAGTGGAGGTGCCCCAAGATGAGGCAATGACTTACAGAGATGGGGCTGAAAGGGCCGGCCTTACACTCTCTTTGGGATGCCTGCTCTGAGACGAAGCTGTGTCTAGGACCTTTCTGTTGTGGAAAAGGTAGGGGCTACTGCATGGGGTAGTCTATGGCGATGACTGCAGTGTCCCAAGATGAAAGTGAGTTAGGCTTGGGCTCCCAGGTGGTGGTGGTGGGGAAGAACTCGGACTTGCCTGGCAAGTCAAGTCAGTCCAGTCAGTCTGTGAGGGCAGATCTGGTCTGGGCCTGATCTCCTGTGTTAGTCTGCTGGTTGGAAGATGTGGTCCTGTGCTGGAGGCTGGGCTCGATTGGGTGTCTGCCAGTGACAGGATGGACCCAGTCCTACTGTGAGCCTGGGTTCCTATGCAGGCTGGTGTTGAGAGAAACATTCTTTAAAATTTTATTTTTGCACTTTGCACCTAATCTCATTGGTGAGAGAGGAGTCATTGTATTTATAATAGTTTCTTAATTATTTTGAACATAACTTCTGGAGCTCATCCTTTTATTCTGTAAAAATTTTGAGCAGATGAATGACATTATTTAAAAAAAATCAGTTCAAATCATTTCATTAACTCTCCAAGCCTACAGGTAACATTTTAAATTTTTAATTATATTTGTTTTAAAAAGTCATTTTAAAGTTCAATAGTACAAAAAGAAGGGTAACTTAGTCACCCAGTTTCTCTTCTCAGAATTAACCAATGCTACCAAGTCCTGTGCATTCTTTTCAAATAAATAGGATAATATATTATTGATAATATAGTAATATTTCACCAGCTTGGAAGCAACATAATCAATCTGGTTTTTTCTGAATTAGTGTTTGGGAAAAAGAGATTTTCCCAATAACAAAATGAACTATGTTCCATATTCCATGTTTTCTTTCATGCTAATGAGCTGTTAGAAGGGAGCCTATAATCTTGAGAGAGAAAACAGGAAGAAATGTGGAGGGAACTGGGAAGCAGGGTGGGTCTGGGGCATCAGGAGTGGCTACCAAACTCTAACTAGGTACCACCTGGGATGTGAATGATGCACAGAGTTTGGCAAAGGTGAATGTTAGGTGGGACAGATGTCTCCAGCTACTGGCCATGTCTCACCCTTGTCATAGGCATCCCTGAGAGACTACCCAGTCTCAAGGAGACAGTCCAACTCAATTTTCAGGACATATAGTTTTAGGGTTTATTATCCAGTAAATACACATTGTTTTAGAAACAGCAGAAACATATAGTAAGAGCCCTTATTCCTGAAGAAATGTTTCTATTTTTCCCAGTATCTTGACATGCATCATCAAGACAGCTTTGAAAGTCAGAATTAAAGAATCAAAATGTATACTGATATTTGATGAATTTGAGAAAGGTTCGTTTTTCTACTTCTTCTTTAATACTTAAATGTGGGCCCTTTGTTTATCATCATATCTGAAGTGATTTGAAGTTCTGACATGCATGTGTCTCTTAGATGAAAAGGGTTTTCACTGTAGGTGAAAAGAAAAGAAATACTTCTCAGGTATTTTCAGAGCTAGAGTTAACCATACTAAGCATTTTGTATTGCTATTAATTTATTGATAGAATGATGAAACTAACTGATTTACTCACCAAGATGAGAAATTGTGACAGGTGTATTTGTGTGTGAGTGAGTGTGCATGTTACCAGCTTTGGTAGTATTCCATGGATCATGGAGGCAAGAGCATATTCAACAAATGTTGGTCTTGGTTCATTGTAAATCTTAACCATTAATGCGAAGGTACCCAGACTCAAAGGAATCAGTGACATATTTTCTCAATTAGAATAGAAAAGCACTCTAACCCTTTGCCTTAAAATTTTCTCTCTTTAAATGCATAGTTCACTTCCAATACCTAGTGTACTTCCAATATATTTAAGTGCACCAGAAAAATGCAGACCTGTCTATTTTGGTTCAATGATCAAATTCTGTATGTTGCCAGGTGAGTGGTCATAATTTGACTTTATTAAGCAGTGAGAAAGTTGGATGGAAAAGTTGATACCTGAGCAGCTGTCCTGTTTCATAATCACCAGGAGAGAAATTAATGTCACTTTTTAATGTAGATCTTTCACATTTTAAATGTGCAGGTAATCTATTGGGAGAGATGCAAGCTGTACAGCCTCTGACTCTTGTACTCAAGGGGATAATCCTAGAGAGGTGGTAACACTGTGGTTCTATCTCTAGAATGGCCTATTTAAATCAATATAAACAAATTAAATAGATATCTGTTAATTATCCCTGTTCACTGAGCCAATTCTGCCACCTGAGGCCAGAGTCCCTCCCTGCCTCAGTCTCACATCTATAAAATGGAATAACAGCACTGCCTCCTCCCCTACTGTATAAATTAAAATGACTCTCTTGCAATAAAGTTGATTTAAAGGCAAGATTTTGTGACTCACAAAACTAAGATAATATTTTCCAAAACTTTCCTAGGTATTGCTTGTGGAGAAGGCAGGGCGGCGCTCTCTGTTTCTAATTGGAATGAGTGGGATGTTTTTCTGTACCATCTTCATGTCACTGGGACTTGTTCTTCTGGTGAGTTTTGGTGTCTGGATAGATGTTTGGTTATCATAAAATAACATCTCTGAGTTCCAGGCTAAAGTGCTTTCAATGTCAAAAACATTTCAGAATGGTTTATGGAATAAAGCCAGAGGGACAGCACATAATAAAATAAGACTAAATGGGGAACTCATTTCTTCACCTTAGACTAAATATCAGTGTGTCACTTACACTTGTTTTCCAGGGAGGCAGTGTGGTCATGTGGTTAGGGCATAGGCTTTAGAGTCAGCTCCAATGAGATTCAAATTCTAGCTCTGCATCTGGCTGCCTGTGCCTCTCTAGTGAGTATTTGAACCTCTCCCAACTCAGGGTCCTCATCCACCACTTCACAAGAAAAATACACCTTGCCTAGCTACTTTGGTATAATTAGGAGCAAAGGATATTGGATTGTTCATAGGAAAGAGCAAGTAAGGATCAAATTAAAAATCTAATCCAGGGGCTGGGGTTGTGGCTCAGTGGTAGAGCACTCACCTAGCATGTGTGAGACCCTGGGTTTGATCCTTAGCAACACATAAAGATAAATAAATAAATGTATTATGTCCATATACAACTAAGAAATATTAAAAAAAAAAAAATCTAATCCAGCCAGTGCAGTGGCACACG
Organism: Ictidomys tridecemlineatus; assembly: GCF_052094955.1. Lineage (NCBI taxonomy): Eukaryota > Metazoa > Chordata > Mammalia > Rodentia > Sciuridae > Ictidomys > Ictidomys tridecemlineatus. The sequence continues at coordinate 115,800,751 of NC_135479.1, read as the reverse complement.
CCTGCACTCAGGAGTCTGAGGCAGGAGGATTGCAAGTTCAAAGCCAGCCTCGGTAATTTAGTGAGGCCCTAGCAACTTAACAATACCCTATCTCAAAATTTTAAAAAATAAAAAGGGCTGGGGTGTGGCTCAGAGATTAAGGGCACCTGGGTTCAATGCTCTGTACCAAAAAAACAAAACAAAAAACTCTAAATCTACATGATTTGCCTTAATATAAGGACTATCCAGACAAAAATATTCTAGTCTCAGACTAGAATAGTCTGAGACTAGAATATTTTGTACTCAACAGAACATAAACACATTAGGAAGAGAGTTGTGTCCACCTCTGAACTGAGAGGGGTCACTTAGCTAACGGAAACAGCAGCCAGTGAGCCGAGCCTCACTTTTGTTCTTGTTTTGCTTTTTTCTTCAGGAGAAGTTTGCTTGGATGAGTTACGTGAGCATGACGGCCATCTTCCTCTTTGTCAGTTTCTTTGAAATTGGACCAGGCCCCATCCCTTGGTTCATGGTGGCTGAGTTTTTCAGTCAAGGACCACGCCCCACCGCTTTAGCACTAGCTGCATTCAGCAACTGGTTCTGCAATTTCCTTATAGCTCTGTGTTTCCAGTACATTGCGGTAAGTAGCCTGATGCTGTGCAAATTTACCGAGCAGGAGATGGGTCAAACCGCTGCTAATTGGACCTCTGTGTTTGTTCTTCATCCAGGACTTCTGTGGACCTTATGTGTTTTTCCTTTTTTCTGGAGTGGTCCTGGCCTTTATAGTGTTTACGTTTTTTAAAGTTCCAGAAACCAAGGGAAAGTCTTTTGAGGAAATCGCTGCAGAGTTTCGAAAGAAGAGTGGCTCAGCCCCAAGGCCAAAAGCGGCTGTAGAAATGGAATTCCTTGGAGCTACAGAGACTGCGTAAAGATGACTGCTTTTTTATATGAACAGGAAGGAAACTGTTTTTAAGTGACTCCTTGAGAATTTTGTATCTACATCTCCAAGTATGCTTTATTTTTTTAGAGTTCGGTAGGCTCTGATCAGAAATGTATCAACAAATATTACCACAGAAAGTATTTTTATAATTTAAAGAATATATTTTTGATGGGAAAACTCTGTAATTAAGTGAACCAAAAAGGGTAGCTCATTTTGCTACTTGTCAAAAGCAAGTATGTCCTAATCTTCTGACCCCTATTTTTTTTATATAATAATGCTTCCTTAAATTTGAAAGGCTTTTAAGGTATGATATTATTGCTTCACGAAGTACAGGACTAGAAGACCAAGGATACAACTGACATTTATATATTCAAATCTAATTAAACTGGAATTTTCTTACTAATCTCATTCTAAGGGAGTTACAGGTAGTGGAAGTATGATTCATGTTAAATTAACTTTCATTTCTCTCACTCAGCTTCTTTCTTGTGTATTTGAACTTCTATTTTGCTTAAAATACTATTTTTCTCTGTATTTTCATGTGGGATATTTTGGGTTCATTAAAATATGTTTATAAAGAAAAAGCTTAATTTAGTACTCAGAAAAAAATCATTTTAGTTCCTTTGATGACCAAATGGTTTTTTGCAAAGTTGAACATTCAAAAAAATTTAACTGGTTATATACCCTGAATTATCAGTTATTATTAACATCTATTTCAAAACCATGTTAATTTCTTGCAGGTTCAATTATTTTGTTTTACTTTTAAATTGAGTATAGCCTGGTTGTTTGAGCTGTTATAAAATACTCTCAATCACTAGTCAGGCATTTTATGTGTCTCTCATATCTCTAATAAGTTGGATCAACCTTACTTAGGAAAATCTAGGAGAAGATGACTCTTTTAAAAAATATTTTCTGAATTAGTATGTCTCAAAATAAGTTGAAAACTTCCTAAGGGTGGGCTTCTGAATTTTCAGTTTCAGATTTGATCAAATTCCCTATTTAATTTTCTTGGAAACAATGAGTTCCCTAACACAGGACAATCATCCCCATTTGACTTTTCCTTCTTTGTCTGAATAATTAACAGATCCCATCTACCCTATTCTACTGCTCTGTGTTGTATGCCACAAATGTGCAGGCACGGTTCTAAGTGCTTTGACCTTTTTGGCAAATTGAAAAGGAACAATGATTAAACAAACTTCAGCTTACAGTGAATTTTACAATTATGGGAAGCACACTTCTGATGGATACTAAAGAGTTTGTGGGAACTAAAATGCCTCCAAACTGTTTTCCCCATAAAGTGGGATACTGAATAATCTCTTTATGTTTACTTTAATGTGCATTGAAGAAAAGCACTTTTTATAAAGTACTTAAGAGAGAAAGAACCCCACTGAATATTTTTCTTTCTTTTTTGTTATTTTGTTGTTGTTGTTCTGTTACTTCCCCCTTGATGAAAGTTGTTCACGTGTATGTAACTTGGCATTTCAAACAAGATGAAATTATTTCTTCTCACTTCAATTTTTTTCCTTTGGGGCCAATTTGGGGGAAAAAAAAGAAACTATTTTCACTTAGGACTTTAGGAAGCAGTCAAAATGAGCTGGACTCTGAACAAAAATGCAGAGACTCTGAATAGGGCAAGAGCAGGAAAATGGTTCATTGGTGGCTTCTGTCTTCTACCTCAGGTTGCTGATGGCCTTTGGAAAATTCAAAATTGCAATGATAAAGGAGCTTAGTATCTTTATAGGGGATGGATGTGATTTACATCAAATCATGATTCCTGATTTCATTTACTAAGAGAATAAAGCAGTAAAAGGTTTTTTAAAAAAAAGAATTACAAAGACTACTTTTAAGTTCTAATTAGTTATTTTGATGGACACACAAAAAACAGATATTCAGATTCTGAAGTTTTCTGCCTCAGAGAAATAGAAATACCTAACTGTTTTTCCTTTCCATATTGTTTCATGGCAGATATTATTGTACCTTGTATCCATGAGGGACTGGTTCCCAAATTCCATCCCACCCCTGCAGATACCATAATCTGCAGATGCTCAGATCCTTTGGATAAAATGGTATAGTATCTGAATATAACCTACACACATCTTCTTAATAAACTTTAAATCATCTCTAAATTACTTAAAAGATAATATAAATACTACATATCCAGATATTATACTATGTTGTTTAGAAAATAATGACAAGGAAAAATACCTGTATATGATCAATAGAGACACAATTTAGAGAAAACATATATTTTTAATCTAAGGATACAGAACCCACCAATAATAAATATTAAGGGAAAATAAGCTGCTAATAAAACTTTATAGGAGGACCCAAAAAACAGCTTAACATAATAAAAATCCCTAGGTCTTCATGGTATACTCCATAGTAAATAATAAAACAGGTGATATCTAGATTTAGCCCCAGGAAAATGAGATGTGAATTTGAACATTTACGAGTATTGTTTTTTTATAAGATCCAAGTATTATTTTTATGGAAGGTATTTTATGTTCTAAGTTCCTTACAAATGCAACTTTTCTCTTAGCTTCTATGAAGCATGATCACACTTTCTGGTCTATCCATTCACTGGCTGCATCTAGTTCTTGCACCCAGGACTGGGCTGTCTAACTTCCTACTCCCTGCTTTCCTCTACACTATCGCACTGCAGTGAATGCTAAGATACAATCAGACATGGTCCAGTTCCTCCATCTCAAAGATTTGCATCCTAAGGGCGAATTCAGGAAGACCAGGGTATTCGTGTCCCATCCGTGTCTACTGCCTTCCATGAACCAGGCTCATGGAAGGTGGGCACAATGATGTTACCTACCTCAGAGAATTGCCATGAGGATTAAATATCAAGTGCTAAGCACAGTGCCTGGATTAAAGGGGGTGCTCAATAAGTGTTACCTAGATTTAGTATTCACAGAAATACTGTTAGGATAAAGGGTTATCATATATGAGAGTTAAAATTTTTCTTTTGACTAAAAGGAGTTTTATAAGTTAAAGATAATATTTTCTTACTTGAATAATTTCAAAACAAGAGAATGTTAAGAACCAGGGGTGATATTCATCTTTCTAATTTCTAAACCTAAACGTAACATTTCCTAGTAAGGCTTTAAGAGTTTTTATTTTATTTTTAACATTTGCTTTTGTCTAAGTTATGTTATTTCTAAGCAGTATATGTGTAATATTATTTCTCTGGATAATATTAAACATAAAACAAAATGTTGTATATCACAATTAAATGAAATTTAATACTATTATGATCACAGAAAAAGACTAAACCTGTTGATGATTCTCAAAAATTGTAAAAGTGCTAATGACATGTAAACCAGCATACATGCATAAACTATTCCTTATTGCTACTTAATTATTTTATATGCAGCAAATAAAACAATGTTAGGCAACATTTGTGCTTACAGTGTCTTAAGCAGAGTTGCTATGTAGAAAGCTGAAATATGTGTGTGTGTGTGTATAATTTTTTCATTAAAATTCTACATTAGAAATCCAAGGAGAAAAAGTTTATTTGCCAACCACTCTGAACACAATTTGGTGTGGGTTTTTTTTAATATTCATTACTTTTTTTACTTTATATGGTGCTGATGATTGAACCTAGTGTCTCACGCATGCTAGGTGAGCATTCTACCTCTGAGACACAACCCCAGTTCATGGTGTGTTTTAAAAAGGATTATGAAACACTACTGTTTTGTGTCAATAGACATGTTTCATTCATATATATATATATATATATATATATATATAGAGAGAGAGAGAGAGAGAGAGAGAGAGAGAGAGAGAGAGAGAGAGACGGTGCTGGGGATTGAACCCAGGGACACTCAACCACTAAGCCAAATCCCCAGTCCTAGTTTTTTTTTTTTTTTTTTTTTTTTTTTTTTGAGACAGGGTCTCACTGAGTTGCTTAGCGCCTCCTAGTTGCTGAGGTTGGCTTTGAACTCAGACATGTGCCACTATACCTGGCTGAAAATAACCATATTATTTAAAATTGATATTGGTTTACTATTTGTTTCTTTCTTGCAGTATTTTCCTTATTCTCATTTCAGGGATAAAATGGGAACTATTTTTTAACCCAAATTTTAGTTCCATCTGGTAGTTGTTTTGTTATCGATAGTAAAAAAAAAAAAAAAAAAACTAACTTAAGGCTAAAGAAGAGTTGAAAAAGAATAAATAACTCCTTTTAATGAAAATAAAAATAATTTAATTCAGTTTATCTTAACTAAGCTCCTATAAACTAACAGCTATTTGGTTAAAAGATCAGGAAACATGGTCTTTACTCTCAATTACCTGCATTCTCAAAAAAGGAAAAAATATTTTAAAAACATTTATAGTACTATAAATAGTATAGCAGAGGATAGAAAAGTCCATTGTTTTCAAAATTTTAAATTGACATTCAAAATTTTAATTATGTATTTATATATGATGAAAAAGGGTATAATTTTTTAGAATTTAGTATATAATAGCATTAAAAATTACTGAGCTCTAGCTATCCAATGGAATTTAAATATTATAGTAATTTGTTGCCTTCAATCATTAAAAAATAAGCAAGTTTTTTAATATAATGTAGATATATACATATAAGCTTTTTATATAAGAAAGCTTTTATGTATATATGAATATATATAAACTTGCTTTAACAGAAATTTTACTTTATTTTTTCTTATTCTTATAATATCATTACATTTCCCTCAAAGAATTTTATCCCAAAGTAAAAAATATATAAGCTTTAAAATTTTTTGCTCATTATAAACACTTACAACAAAAATACTTTAATTTTTAAAATTTCTTGTGCCTACCAAAGTCAAAATATTTAACCATTTTTCTCTGAATTGAGTTAGCATCTATGATTATTATTAGTATATAATAGATGAAAAGTTTGTATTTTGAATCTTGATAAAATTAATTTTACCTGATATATATGTAAATGTAGCACTTTTCTCCTTTTGCAAATAATTATTTTTGTTGGTGTGAAGTAGGCATCTACCTTTATTTTTTCTAATATAATAACTTTATTATAAAGATGTAGATGAGTTAAAAATAATAGGATTGAAAAACATATTATGTAAACATTTTTTAAAAGGAGGAAGAGAAGGTGGCATATGAGGGGTTATATTACTACATAACTCAGTCTTCAGAACAGAATACTATGGAGGACAGTATGGAGAAAGAAATTATATAATTAAAAGATCAATTAAACAAGATGATATAACAATCTTAAATATGTATGTATCCAGCAACAGAGTTTCAAAATGCATGAAAAAAACCAGAAATGAAAGGGAAAAAATAGGCAAATCCACAACTATACTCGAAGACTTCAACATCCCTTGCTCAGTAATCTGTAGAACAAGTAGATGAAAAATCATCAGGGACATACAAGACCTAAACAACAAACAAATTAACCTAATTGATAATTTTAGAGCACTCTCCCCTTTGATAGCAGAATACATATTCTTTTCAATGGAACACATAGAAAGCATTTGCCAAGAAAAATCATGTTCTGGGTCATGGAACATATATTAACAAATGTCAAATAATTGAAATAATAAAAAGTATATATTTTCTATAAAAAATTTTACTAGAAATCCAATAACAAAATGATGTCTGACAATAACAAGTGCTAGTAAGAATAGAGAATAACTAGAACTGCATTCATAACTGGTGGAAATGTACAATGATAGAACCCTTTTAGAAAATAGTTTGGCATTTTCTTCTAAAGTTTTCAATATACACTTAACCATAAGAACAAGAATCTCACATGTACATATTTACTCAAGAAAAATAAAAACTTATGTTTACATATAAACTGATATGCAAATACATCATGAATTTTTCCACCCATGTCATTCAACTGATGAATGCATAAATAAATAATAGAATACTCTCTGCATTAAAAAAGAACAACTGATTCATGCAAGGAGATGGAGAAATCAT